>NW_028295419.1:0-385817 GCF_964341445.2 Mesoplodon mirus
TGTGAAAATGCCCATTGTGACAGTGCTCACGGTGACCATGCCAATGGTGATAGTGCCAATAGTGAGAGTGCTCACGGTGACACTGCCCATGGACACACTGCCCATTGTGATAGTGCCCATCATGACAACCCCTCGGAGGCAGTGCCAATGGTGAGAGTCCCCGTGGTGACAGTTCTCATGGTGAAAGTGATCCTTTTGAAATTGCTCATGGTGACAGTGCTCATGGTGACAGTGCTCAAGGTGATAGTCTCCATGTTGACAGTGTGCATGGTGACTGTTCTCACGGTGACAGTGCCTATGGTGATTATGCTCTTAGTGACAGTGCTCATGGTGACAGTGCCCATGGTGACAGTGACCACGGTGACTGTTCTCACCGTGGTAGTGCCCATGGTGACAGTGTTCATGATGACAGTCCGCATTAAGGCTGTGCCCGTGGTGACATTGCTAATGGTGATAATTCTCACGGTGATAGTACGCACGTTGAAAATGACAAAGGTGACAACACCCAGGTGATAATAATCATGGTGAAAGTGCCCATGGTGGCAGTTCTCATACTGACAGTTCTTGTGACAGTGCTCATGGTGGCAGTGCTCATGGTGACAGTGCTCTTGGTGACAGTGCTCATGGTGGCAGTGCCCATGGTGAGACTACCGATGGTGACCCTGCCCATGGTGACAGTGCACATGGTCATGGTGCCTCTGGTGGCAGTGCAATATAGTGAGAATGCCCATGATGATATTGCTCATGGTGATAGTGCCCATGGTGAGAGTGCCCATGGTTCCAGTGCTCATGGTGACAGTGCCCATTGTGACAGTGCCCTTGGTGACAGTGCACACCATGAGAGTGCCCATGGTGTCTGTGCCCATGGTGACAGTTCTTATCATGAGAGTGTTCACGGTAGCAGTGTTCATGGTAATAGTGCTCACGGAGGCATTGCCCACAATGAGAGTGCCCACGGTGAGAATACTGACTGTGACAGTGCCCATGATGACTTTTCTCTTTGTGACAGTGCCCTTGGGGACAGTTAGCACGGTGAGATTTCTCACAGTGATAGTGCACATTGTTTCAGTGCTCATAGTGACAAGACCCTAGGCGCCAGTGCCCATCATGGCATTGCTCACGGTGATATTTCTCACGGTGACAGTGCCCATGGTGATATTACCCATGGTGACAGTACTCAGTGATCAAGTGCTCATGGTGACATGGCATAAGGTGATAATGCTCACGGTGGCAGTGCAAAATGGTGACAGTGCCCATGGGGACATTGCTTAATGTGATAGTCCTTGTGGTGACATTGTGCATGGTGACATTGCCCACCATGACAGTGCTCTTGTTGACAGTGCTCATGGTGATAGTGCCAATGTTGGAAGTGCCCATCGTGAAAGTGTCCATGGTGACAGTTCTTATGATGAGAGTGGTCAGAGTGGCAGTGCTCATGGTGAAAGTGCCCATGGTGACAGAGCCCACGGTGACAGTGTCCATAGTTATAGTGTCCATGGTGACAGTACTAACAGTGAAATTGTCCATGGGGACACTGCCCATGGTGAAAGTGCCCATGGTCACAACACTCACGGTGATAGTGCTCACGGTGAGAGTGGCCATGGTGACAGTGACCACGGTGACAGTTCTAATGGTGATACTGCCCATGATGACAGTGCTCATGGTGACAGTCCACATTGTACCAGTGCCCAAGGTGACAGTGCTCATGGTGACAGTGCCCAAAGTCACAATACCCATGGTGACAGTGCCCAGGCTGACAGTTCTCAAGGTGATAGTGCCCATGGTGACAGTGCACATGGTGATACAGAGAATGGGGACAGTGCTTATGGTGACAGTGGTCATGGTTGCAGTACCCATGGTGATAGTGCTGAAACTGACAGTGCCCTTGGGGATAGTGCCCATGGTGAGTGTGCTCGTGTTAATTGTGTCCATGGTGGCAGTTCCCATTGTGAAAGTGCTCATGATGACAGTGCCCATGTGGGTAGTTCCCATGGTGACAGTGCTCATGGTGATAGTGACCATGTTAACAGTGCACATGGTGGCTGTGCCCTTGGTGACAGTGCCCATGATGACAGTATTCATGGTGACAGTGCTCACGGTGATAATGCCCATGGTGGCAGTGCACATGGTGGTAGTGCACATGGTGGCAGTGAAAAATGGTGACAGTTCCCATGCTGACAGTTCTCATTGTGACAATGCACACGGTCACAACCGATGCTGACACTGCTCATGGTAGCTGTACCCTTGGTGACAGTGCTCAGAGTGATAGTGCCCATGGTGGCAGTGCCCATGGTGACACTGCCCATGGTGACAATGCCCATGATGACAGTGCTCATGGTGACAGTGCTCATGTTGGCAGAGCCATAAATAAGAGTGCTCATTGTGGCAGTGCTCATGGTGTCCGTGCTCATGGTGACAGTGCCCATGATTACAGTGTTTATGGTGATAGATGTCACGGTGTCAGTGCCCACGCGGAGAGTGCCAAGGCTGACAAAGCCCAGGGTGATACTTCCCATTGTGACAGTGCCCACGGTGACAGTGCCCATGGTGACAGCACCCAGTGTGACAAGGCGCATGGTGACAGTGCTCACGGTGACAGTGCCCATGGTGACAGTGCCGATGGTGAGAGTGCCAATAGTGACAGTGCTCATGGTGAAACTGCCCACAGAGACATCGCCCATGGTGATAGTGTTCATGGTGACAACCCCACGGTGACAGTGCCAATGTTGATAGTCCCAGTGGTGACAGGTCTTACATTGAATGTGACCATGGTGTCTGTGCTCATGGTGACAGTGCTCAAGGTTATAGTCTCCATGTTGACAGTGCCGATGGTGACAATTCTCACGGTGACAGGGCCTATGGTGAAAATTCTCATAGTGACAGTGTTCACGGTGACAGTGCCCATGGTGCTATTACCCATGGTGACAGTACTCATAGTGAAACTGCCCATGTTGACACTGCCCATGGTGGCAGTGCAAAATGGTGACAGTGCCCATGGTGATATTGCTCATGGTGACATTGCTTATGGTGATAGTGTGTATGGTGAAACTGCACACAGTGACATTGCTCATGGTGACAGTGTTCATGGCGTTAGTTCCTATGGTGAATGTGACCATGGGGACAGTGCCCATAGTCACAATTCTCATGGTGTAGTGCTCACGGTGACAGTGCCCATGGTGACAATACACAGGGTGACAGTATTCATGGTGACATTGCTCATGGTGAGAGTGCCCATGTTCACAACTGTCACGGTGATAGTTCCCATGGTGACAATACCCAGGGTAACAGAGCTGATGGTAAAAGTGTTCACGGTGACAGTGCCCATGGTGACAGTACCTAAGGTGACAATTCCCATGGTGAGACTGCTCATAGACAGTGCCCATGGTGACAATACCCAGCGTGTCCTGTCCATGGTGACAGTGATCATGGTGACACATCTCATGAGGACAGTGCCATAAGTGACAGTGCTCATTGTGGCAGTGCTCATGGTGACAGTGCCCATGGTGACAGTGCCTATGGTGATAGATATCATGGTGGCTGTGCCCAGGGAGACATTGTCCACGCTGACAAGACCCATGGTGATACTTCCCATTGTGACAGTGCCATCGGTGGCAGAGCCCATGGTGACAGTGCCCAAGATCACAGAGCCCATGGTGAGAGTGCTAACGGTGACTGTGCCCATGGTGACAGCACCCAGTGTGAAAATGCCCATTGTGACAGTGCTCACGGTGACCATGCCAATGGTGATAGTGCCAATAGTGAGAGTGCTCACGGTGACACTGCCCATGGACACACTGCCCATTGTGATAGTGCCCATCATGACAACCCCTCGGAGGCAGTGCCAATGGTGAGAGTCCCCGTGGTGACAGTTCTCATGGTGAAAGTGATCCTTTTGAAATTGCTCATGGTGACAGTGCTCAAGGTGATAGTCTCCATGTTGACAGTGTGCATGGTGACTGTTCTCACGGTGACAGTGCCTATGGTGATTATGCTCTTAGTGACAGTGCTCATGGTGACAGTGCCCATGGTGACAGTGACCACGGTGACTGTTCTCACCGTGGTAGTGCCCATGGTGACAGTGTTCATGATGACAGTCCGCATTAAGGCTGTGCCCGTGGTGACATTGCTAATGGTGATAATTCTCACGGTGATAGTACGCACGTTGAAAATGACAAAGGTGACAACACCCAGGTGATAATAATCATGGTGAAAGTGCCCATGGTGGCAGTTCTCATACTGACAGTTCTTGTGACAGTGCTCATGGTGGCAGTGCTCGTGGTGACAGTGCTCTTGGTGACAGTGCTCATGGTGGCAGTGCCCATGGTGAGACTACCGATGGTGACCCTGCCCATGGTGACAGTGCACATGGTCATGGTGCCTCTGGTGGCAGTGCAATATAGTGAGAATGCCCATGATGATATTGCTCATGGTGATAGTGCCCATGGTGAGAGTGCCCATGGTTCCAGTGCTCATGGTGACAGTGCCCATTGTGACAGTGCCCTTGGTGACAGTGCACACCATGAGAGTGCCCATGGTGTCTGTGCCCATGGTGACAGTTCTTATCATGAGAGTGTTCACGGTAGCAGTGTTCATGGTAATAGTGCTCACGGAGGCATTGCCCACAATGAGAGTGCCCACGGTGAGAATACTGACTGTGACAGTGCCCATGATGACTTTTCTCTCTGTGACAGTGCCCTTGGGGACAGTTAGCACGGTGAGATTTCTCACAGTGATAGTGCACATTGTTTCAGTGCTCATAGTGACAAGACCCTAGGCGCCAGTGCCCATCATGGCATTGCTCACGGTGATATTTCTCACGGTGACAGTGCCCATGGTGATATTACCCATGGTGACAGTACTCAGTGATCAAGTGCTCATGGTGACATGGCATAAGGTGATAATGCTCACGGTGGCAGTGCAAAATGGTGACAGTGCCCATGGGGACATTGCTTAATGTGATAGTCCTTGTGGTGACATTGTGCATGGTGACATTGCCCACCATGACAGTGCTCTTGTTGACAGTGCTCATGGTGATAGTGCCAATGTTGGAAGTGCCCATCGTGAAAGTGTCCATGGTGACAGTTCTTATGATGAGAGTGGTCAGAGTGGCAGTGCTCATGGTGAAAGTGCCCATGGTGACAGAGCCCACGGTGACAGTGTCCATAGTTATAGTGTCCATGGTGACAGTACTAACAGTGAAATTGTCCATGGGGACACTGCCCATGGTGAAAGTGCCCATGGTCACAACACTCACGGTGATAGTGCTCACGGTGAGAGTGGCCATGGTGACAGTGACCACGGTGACAGTTCTAATGGTGATACTGCCCATGATGACAGTGCTCATGGTGACAGTCCACATTGTACCAGTGCCCAAGGTGACAGTGCTCATGGTGACAGTGCCCAAAGTCACAATACCCATGGTGACAGTGCCCAGGCTGACAGTTCTCAAGGTGATAGTGCCCATGGTGACAGTGCACATGGTGATACAGAGAATGGGGACAGTGCTTATGGTGACAGTGGTCATGGTTGCAGTACCCATGGTGATAGTGCTGAAACTGACAGTGCCCTTGGGGATAGTGCCCATGGTGAGTGTGCTCGTGTTAATTGTGTCCATGGTGGCAGTTCCCATTGTGAAAGTGCTCATGATGACAGTGCCCATGTGGGTAGTTCCCATGGTGACAGTGCTCATGGTGATAGTGACCATGTTAACAGTGCACATGGTGGCTGTGCCCTTGGTGACAGTGCCCATGATGACAGTATTCATGGTGACAGTGCTCACGGTGATAATGCCCATGGTGGCAGTGCACATGGTGGTAGTGCACATGGTGGCAGTGAAAAATGGTGACAGTTCCCATGCTGACAGTTCTCATTGTGACAATGCACACGGTCACAACCGATGCTGACACTGCTCATGGTAGCTGTACCCTTGGTGACAGTGCTCAGAGTGATAGTGCCCATGGTGGCAGTGCCCATGGTGACACTGCCCATGGTGACAATGCCCATGATGACAGTGCTCATGGTGACAGTGCTCATGTTGGCAGAGCCATAAATAAGAGTGCTCATTGTGGCAGTGCTCATGGTGTCCGTGCTCATGGTGACAGTGCTCATGTTGGCAGAGCCATAAATAAGAGTGCTCATTGTGGCAGTGCTCATGGTGTCCGTGCTCATGGTGACAGTGCCCATGATTACAGTGTTTATGGTGATAGATGTCACGGTGTCAGTGCCCACGCGGAGAGTGCCAAGGCTGACAAAGCCCAGGGTGATACTTCCCATTGTGACAGTGCCCACGGTGACAGTGCCCATGGTGACAGCACCCAGTGTGACAAGGCGCATGGTGACAGTGCTCACGGTGACAGTGCCCATGGTGACAGTGCCGATGGTGAGAGTGCCAATAGTGACAGTGCTCATGGTGAAACTGCCCACAGAGACATCGCCCATGGTGATAGTGTTCATGGTGACAACCCCACGGTGACAGTGCCAATGTTGATAGTCCCAGTGGTGACAGGTCTTACATTGAATGTGACCATGGTGTCTGTGCTCATGGTGACAGTGCTCAAGGTTATAGTCTCCATGTTGACAGTGCCGATGGTGACAATTCTCACGGTGACAGGGCCTATGGTGAAAATTCTCATAGTGACAGTGTTCACGGTGACAGTGCCCATGGTGCTATTACCCATGGTGACAGTACTCATAGTGAAACTGCCCAGGTTGACACTGCCCATGGTGGCAGTGCAAAATGGTGACAGTGCCCATGGTGATATTGCTCATGGTGACATTGCTTATGGTGATAGTGTGTATGGTGAAACTGCACACAGTGACATTGCTCATGGTGACAGTGTTCATGGCGTTAGTTCCTATGGTGAATGTGACCATGGGGACAGTGCCCATAGTCACAATTCTCATGGTGTAGTGCTCACGGTGACAGTGCCCATGGTGACAATACACAGGGTGACAGTATTCATGGTGACATTGCTCATGGTGAGAGTGCCCATGTTCACAACTGTCACGGTGATAGTTCCCATGGTGACAATACCCAGGGTAACAGAGCTGATGGTAAAAGTGTTCACGGTGACAGTGCCCATGGTGACAGTACCTAAGGTGACAATTCCCATGGTGAGACTGCTCATAGACAGTGCCCATGGTGACAATACCCAGCGTGTCCTGTCCATGGTGACAGTGATCATGGTGACACATCTCATGAGGACAGTGCCATAAGTGACAGTGCTCATTGTGGCAGTGCTCATGGTGACAGTGCCCATGGTGACAGTGCCTATGGTGATAGATATCATGGTGGCTGTGCCCAGGGAGACATTGTCCACGCTGACAAGACCCATGGTGATACTTCCCATTGTGACAGTGCCATCGGTGGCAGAGCCCATGGTGACAGTGCCCAAGATCACAGAGCCCATGGTGAGAGTGCTAACGGTGACTGTGCCCATGGTGACAGCACCCAGTGTGAAAATGCCCATTGTGACAGTGCTCACGGTGACCATGCCAATGGTGATAGTGCCAATAGTGAGAGTGCTCACGGTGACACTGCCCATGGACACACTGCCCATTGTGATAGTGCCCATCATGACAACCCCTCGGAGGCAGTGCCAATGGTGAGAGTCCCCGTGGTGACAGTTCTCATGGTGAAAGTGATCCTTTTGAAATTGCTCATGGTGACAGTGCTCAAGGTGATAGTCTCCATGTTGACAGTGTGCATGGTGACTGTTCTCACGGTGACAGTGCCTATGGTGATTATGCTCTTAGTGACAGTGCTCATGGTGACAGTGCCCATGGTGACAGTGACCACGGTGACTGTTCTCACCGTGGTAGTGCCCATGGTGACAGTGTTCATGATGACAGTCCGCATTAAGGCTGTGCCCGTGGTGACATTGCTAATGGTGATAATTCTCACGGTGATAGTACGCACGTTGAAAATGACAAAGGTGACAACACCCAGGTGATAATAATCATGGTGAAAGTGCCCATGGTGGCAGTTCTCATACTGACAGTTCTTGTGACAGTGCTCATGGTGGCAGTGCTCGTGGTGACAGTGCTCTTGGTGACAGTGCTCATGGTGGCAGTGCCCATGGTGAGACTACCGATGGTGACCCTGCCCATGGTGACAGTGCACATGGTCATGGTGCCTCTGGTGGCAGTGCAATATAGTGAGAATGCCCATGATGATATTGCTCATGGTGATAGTGCCCATGGTGAGAGTGCCCATGGTTCCAGTGCTCATGGTGACAGTGCCCATTGTGACAGTGCCCTTGGTGACAGTGCACACCATGAGAGTGCCCATGGTGTCTGTGCCCATGGTGACAGTTCTTATCATGAGAGTGTTCACGGTAGCAGTGTTCATGGTAATAGTGCTCACGGAGGCATTGCCCACAATGAGAGTGCCCACGGTGAGAATACTGACTGTGACAGTGCCCATGATGACTTTTCTCTCTGTGACAGTGCCCTTGGGGACAGTTAGCACGGTGAGATTTCTCACAGTGATAGTGCACATTGTTTCAGTGCTCATAGTGACAAGATCCTAGGCGCCAGTGCCCATCATGGCATTGCTCACGGTGATATTTCTCACGGTGACAGTGCCCATGGTGATATTACCCATGGTGACAGTACTCAGTGATCAAGTGCTCATGGTGACATGGCATAAGGTGATAATGCTCACGGTGGCAGTGCAAAATGGTGACAGTGCCCATGGGGACATTGCTTAATGTGATAGTCCTTGTGGTGACATTGTGCATGGTGACATTGCCCACCATGACAGTGCTCTTGTTGACAGTGCTCATGGTGATAGTGCCAATGTTGGAAGTGCCCATCGTGAAAGTGTCCATGGTGACAGTTCTTATGATGAGAGTGGTCAGAGTGGCAGTGCTCATGGTGAAAGTGCCCATGGTGACAGAGCCCACGGTGACAGTGTCCATAGTTATAGTGTCCATGGTGACAGTACTAACAGTGAAATTGTCCATGGGGACACTGCCCATGGTGAAAGTGCCCATGGTCACAACACTCACGGTGATAGTGCTCACGGTGAGAGTGGCCATGGTGACAGTGACCACGGTGACAGTTCTAATGGTGATACTGCCCATGATGACAGTGCTCATGGTGACAGTCCACATTGTACCAGTGCCCAAGGTGACAGTGCTCATGGTGACAGTGCCCAAAGTCACAATACCCATGGTGACAGTGCCCAGGCTGACAGTTCTCAAGGTGATAGTGCCCATGGTGACAGTGCACATGGTGATACAGAGAATGGGGACAGTGCTTATGGTGACAGTGGTCATGGTTGCAGTACCCATGGTGATAGTGCTGAAACTGACAGTGCCCTTGGGGATAGTGCCCATGGTGAGTGTGCTCGTGTTAATTGTGTCCATGGTGGCAGTTCCCATTGTGAAAGTGCTCATGATGACAGTGCCCATGTGGGTAGTTCCCATGGTGACAGTGCTCATGGTGATAGTGACCATGTTAACAGTGCACATGGTGGCTGTGCCCTTGGTGACAGTGCCCATGATGACAGTATTCATGGTGACAGTGCTCACGGTGATAATGCCCATGGTGGCAGTGCACATGGTGGTAGTGCACATGGTGGCAGTGAAAAATGGTGACAGTTCCCATGCTGACAGTTCTCATTGTGACAATGCACACGGTCACAACCGATGCTGACACTGCTCATGGTAGCTGTACCCTTGGTGACAGTGCTCAGAGTGATAGTGCCCATGGTGGCAGTGCCCATGGTGACACTGCCCATGGTGACAATGCCCATGATGACAGTGCTCATGGTGACAGTGCTCATGTTGGCAGAGCCATAAATAAGAGTGCTCATTGTGGCAGTGCTCATGGTGTCCGTGCTCATGGTGACAGTGCCCATGATTACAGTGTTTATGGTGATAGATGTCACGGTGTCAGTGCCCACGCGGAGAGTGCCAAGGCTGACAAAGCCCAGGGTGATACTTCCCATTGTGACAGTGCCCACGGTGACAGTGCCCATGGTGACAGCACCCAGTGTGACAAGGCGCATGGTGACAGTGCTCACGGTGACAGTGCCCATGGTGACAGTGCCGATGGTGAGAGTGCCAATAGTGACAGTGCTCATGGTGAAACTGCCCACAGAGACATTGCCCATGGTGATAGTGTTCATGGTGACAACCCCACGGTGACAGTGCCAATGTTGATAGTCCCAGTGGTGACAGGTCTTACATTGAATGTGACCATGGTGTCTGTGCTCATGGTGACAGTGCTCAAGGTTATAGTCTCCATGTTGACAGTGCCGATGGTGACAATTCTCACGGTGACAGGGCCTATGGTGAAAATTCTCATAGTGACAGAGTTCACGGTGACAGTGCCCATGGTGCTATTACCCATGGTGACAGTACTCATAGTGAAACTGCCCATGTTGACACTGCCCATGGTGGCAGTGCAAAATGGTGACAGTGCCCATGGTGATATTGCTCATGGTGACATTGCTTATGGTGATAGTGTGTATGGTGAAACTGCACACAGTGACATTGCTCATGGTGACAGTGTTCATGGCGTTAGTTCCTATGGTGAATGTGACCATGGGGACAGTGCCCATAGTCACAATTCTCATGGTGTAGTGCTCACGGTGACAGTGCCCATGGTGACAATACACAGGGTGACAGTATTCATGGTGACATTGCTCATGGTGAGAGTGCCCATGTTCACAACTGTCACGGTGATAGTTCCCATGGTGACAATACCCAGGGTAACAGAGCTGATGGTAAAAGTGTTCACGGTGACAGTGCCCATGGTGACAGTACCTAAGGTGACAATTCCCATGGTGAGACTGCTCATAGACAGTGCCCATGGTGACAATACCCAGCGTGTCCTGTCCATGGTGACAGTGATCATGGTGACACATCTCATGAGGACAGTGCCATAAGTGACAGTGCTCATTGTGGCAGTGCTCATGGTGACAGTGCCCATGGTGACAGTGCCTATGGTGATAGATATCATGGTGGCTGTGCCCAGGGAGACATTGCCCACGCTGACAAGACCCATGGTGATACTTCCCATTGTGACAGTGCCATCGGTGGCAGAGCCCATGGTGACAGTGCCCAAGATCACAGAGCCCATGGTGAGAGTGCTAACGGTGACTGTGCCCATGGTGACAGCACCCAGTGTGAAAATGCCCATTGTGACAGTGCTCACGGTGACCATGCCAATGGTGATAGTGCCAATAGTGAGAGTGCTCACGGTGACACTGCCCATGGACACACTGCCCATTGTGATAGTGCCCATCATGACAACCCCTCGGAGGCAGTGCCAATGGTGAGAGTCCCCGTGGTGACAGTTCTCATGGTGAAAGTGATCCTTTTGAAATTGCTCATGGTGACAGTGCTCAAGGTGATAGTCTCCATGTTGACAGTGTGCATGGTGACTGTTCTCACGGTGACAGTGCCTATGGTGATTATGCTCTTAGTGACAGTGCTCATGGTGACAGTGCCCATGGTGACAGTGACCACGGTGACTGTTCTCACCGTGGTAGTGCCCATGGTGACAGTGTTCATGATGACAGTCCGCATTAAGGCTGTGCCCGTGGTGACATTGCTAATGGTGATAATTCTCACGGTGATAGTACGCACGTTGAAAATGACAAAGGTGACAACACCCAGGTGATAATATTCATGGTGAAAGTGCCCATGGTGGCAGTTCTCATACTGACAGTTCTTGTGACAGTGCTCATGGTGGCAGTGCTCGTGGTGACAGTGCTCTTGGTGACAGTGCTCATGGTGGCAGTGCCCATGGTGAGACTACCGATGGTGACCCTGCCCATGGTGACAGTGCACATGGTCATGGTGCCTCTGGTGGCAGTGCAATATAGTGAGAATGCCCATGATGATATTGCTCATGGTGATAGTGCCCATGGTGAGAGTGCCCATGGTTCCAGTGCTCATGGTGACAGTGCCCATTGTGACAGTGCCCTTGGTGACAGTGCACACCATGAGAGTGCCCATGGTGTCTGTGCCCATGGTGACAGTTCTTATCATGAGAGTGTTCACGGTAGCAGTGTTCATGGTAATAGTGCTCACGGAGGCATTGCCCACAATGAGAGTGCCCACGGTGAGAATACTGACTGTGACAGTGCCCATGATGAATTTTCTCTCTGTGACAGTGCCCTTGGGGACAGTTAGCACGGTGAGATTTCTCACAGTGATAGTGCACATTGTTTCAGTGCTCATAGTGACAAGACCCTAGGCGCCAGTGCCCATCATGGCATTGCTCACGGTGATATTTCTCACGGTGACAGTGCCCATGGTGATATTACCCATGGTGACAGTACTCAGTGATCAAGTGCTCATGGTGACATGGCATAAGGTGATAATGCTCACGGTGGCAGTGCAAAATGGTGACAGTGCCCATGGGGACATTGCTTAATGTGATAGTCCTTGTGGTGACATTGTGCATGGTGACATTGCCCACCATGACAGTGCTCTTGTTGACAGTGCTCATGGTGATAGTGCCAATGTTGGAAGTGCCCATCGTGAAAGTGTCCATGGTGACAGTTCTTATGATGAGAGTGGTCAGAGTGGCAGTGCTCATGGTGAAAGTGCCCATGGTGACAGAGCCCACGGTGACAGTGTCCATAGTTATAGTGTCCATGGTGACAGTACTAACAGTGAAATTGTCCATGGGGACACTGCCCATGGTGAAAGTGCCCATGGTCACAACACTCACGGTGATAGTGCTCACAGTGAGAGTGGCCGTGGTGACAGTGACCACGGTGACAGTTCTAATGGTGATACTGCCCATGATGACAGTGCTCTGGTGACAGTCCACATTGTACCAGTGCCCAAGGTGACAGTGCTCATGGTGACAGTGCCCAAAGTCACAATACCCATGGTGACAGTGCCCAGGCTGACAGTTCTTAAGGTGATAGTGCCCATGGTGACAGTGCACATGGTGATACAGTGAATGGGGACAGTGCTTATGGTGACAGTGGTCATGGTTGCAGTACCCATGGTGATAGTGCTGAAACTGACAGTGCCCTTGGGGATAGTGCCCATGGTGAGTGTGCTCGTGTTAATTGTGTCCATGGTGGCAGTTCCCATTGTGAAAGTGCTCATGATGACAGTGCCCATGTGGGTAGTTCCCATGGTGACAGTGCTTATGGTGATAGTGACCATGTTAACAGTGCACATGGTGGCTGTGCCCTTGGTGACAGTGCCCATGATGACAGTATTCATGGTGACAGTGCTCACGGTGATAATGCCCATGGTGGCAGTGCACATGGTGGTAGTGCACATGGTGGCAGTGAAAAATGGGGACAGTTCCCATGCTGACAGTTCTCATTCTGAAAACGCACACGGTCACAACCGATGCTGACACTGCTCATGGTAGCTGTACCCTTGGTGACAGTGCTCAGAGTGATAGTGCCCATGGTGGCAGTGCCCATGGTGACAATGCCCATGATGACAGTGCCCATGGAGTCAGTGCCCACGGAGCCATTGCCTATGGTAACAGTGCTCACAGTGACAGTACCCATGGTAACAGTGACCATGGTGAGAGTGCTCATGGTGATAGTGTCTATGGTGACAGATCACACTGTGACAGTCCGCATTGTGCCAGTACCAATTGTGACAGTGCCCATGGTGACATTGACCATGGTGAGAGTGATCACGGTGCTAGTGCTCACAGTAATAGTGCTCATGGTGACAGTGCCGACAGTGAAGGTGCTCACGGTGACAGTGCCTCTGGTGATAGTGCCCATGGTGAGAGTCCGCCCATTGATAGTGCCCATGGTGTCAGTTCCCATTGTGAAAATGCTCATGATGACATTGCCCATTTTGGTAGTCCCCATGGTGACAGTGCTCACGGTGATAGTGACCTTGGTAACTGTGCACATGGTGGCCGTGCCCTTGGTGACAGTGCCAATGATGACAGTACTCATGGTGACAGTTCTCACGGTGATAGTGCCCATGGTGATATTGCACATGGTGGCAGTGAAAAATGGTGACAGTGCCCATGTTGACAGTTCTCATGGTGACAGTGCACACGGTGACAACCCATGCAGACAGTACTCACGGTGACAGTTCTCATGGTTGCAGTACCCATAGTGACAGTGCTCACAGTGATACTGCCCATGGTGGCAGTGCCCATGGTGACAGTGCCCATGGTGACACTGCCCATGATGACAGTGCCCATGGTGAAAGTTCCCACGGCGCCATTGCCTATGGTGACAGTGCTCATGGTAACAGTGCCCATGGTGACAGTGACCATGGTGAGAGTGCTCACACTGATAGTGCCCATGGTGACAGGGCTCATGGTGCCAGTCCGCATTGTGCCAGTACCCATGGCGACAGTGCTCATGGTGACACTGACCACAGTGAGAGTGCTCACTGTGATAGAGCTCACGGTAATAGTGCTCATGGTGACAGTGCAAAGGGTGACAATACCCATGGTGACAGTACTCATGTTGAAAATACCCATGGTGGCAGTTCTCATGGTGACAGTGCTCATAATAGCAGTGCCCAAGGTGGCAGTCCTCGTGGTGACAGTGCTAATGGTGACAGTGCTCTTGGTGGCAGTTCCCATGGGGACAGTACCGATGGTGACCCTGTGCATTGTTACAGTGCCCATGGTAACCGTGCTCACGGTGGTAGTGCACATCGTGACAGTGCCCATGGTGGCAGTGCTAAATCGTGACAGTGCACATGCTGACAGTGCTCACGGTGATAGTGCCCATGGTGACAGTGCCCACGGTGATAATGGGTATTATTACAGTGTTCATCTTGACAGAGCCCAAGGTGGCAGTGGCCATGGTGACAGTGCCCACAATGACAGTGCCCATGGTAACAGTGCCGACAGTGACAGTGCCCATGGTGACACTTCTCACAGTGAATGTGCCCATGGGGACAGTTACCATGATGAGATTTCTCACGGTGATAGTGCCCGTTGTGACAGTGCTCACAGTGACAATGCCCATGGTGCCACTGCCCATAGAGACATTCCGCACGGTCACTTTTCTCACGGTGAAAGTACCTATGGTGACACTGCACCTGGTGGCAGTGCAAAATGGTGACAGTGCCCATGGTGACATTGCTCATAGTGACTTTGCTTACAGTGATAGTCCTTACGGTGACAGTGTGCATGGTGACACTGCACACAGTTGCAGTGTTCATGGTGACAGTGTTCACGGTGATACTTTCCATGGTGATAGTGCCCATGGTGACACTGCACATGGTGGCAGTGAAAAATGGTGACAGTGCCCCTGTTGTCAGTTCTCATGGTGACCGTGCACATGGTGACAACCCGTGCAGACTGTACTCATGGTGACAGTACTCACGGTGACAGTTCTCATGTTTGCAGTATCCATGGTGACAGTGCTCACAGTGATAGTGCCCATGGTGAGAGTGCCCATGATGACAGGGCCCATGGTGCCATTGCCTATGGTGACAGTGCTCATGGTAACAGTGCCCAAGGTGACAGTGACCATGGTGAGAGTGCTCACACTGATGGTGCCCATGGTGACAGTGCTCATGGTGTCTGTCTACATTGTGCCAGTACCCATGGCAACAGTGCTCATGGTGACAGGGACCACAGTGAGAGAGCTCACGGTGAGAGTGCTCACGGTAATAGTGCTCATGGTGACAGTGCAAATGGTGACAATACCATGGTGACAGTACTCATGTTGAAAATACCCATGGTGGCAGTTCTCATAGCGACAGATCTCATGGTGACATTGCTCATAATAGCAGTGCCCAGGTGCCAGTGCTCGTGGTGACGGTGCTAATGGTGACAGTGCTCTTGGTGGCAGTTCCCATCGGGACAATACTGATGGTGACACTGTGCATTGTTACAGTGCCCATGGTAACCGTGTTCACGGTGATAGTGCACATCGTGACAGTGCCCATGGTGGTAGTTCACCTGGTGACAGTGCTAAATAGTGACAGTGCACATGCTGACAGTGCTCACGGTGATAGTGCCCATGGTGACAGTGCACACGGTCATAATGGGCATTGTTACAGAGTTCATGGTGACAGCACACGGTGGCAGTGGCCATGGAGACAGTGCCCACAATGACAGTGCCCATGGTGACAGTGCCGACAGTGACAGTGCCCATGGTGACACTTCTCATGGTGACAGTGCCCATGGGGACAGTTAGCATGGTGAGATTTCTAACGGTGATAGTGCCCGTTGTGCCAGTGCTCACAGTAACAATGCCCATGGGGCCAGTGCCCATAGAGTCATTCCGCACGGTCACATTTCTCACGGTGAAAGTGCCTATGGTGATATTAACCATGGTGACACTGCACATGGTGGCAGAGCAAAATGGCGACAGTGCCCATGGTGACATTGCTCATGGTGACTTTGCTTACGGTGATAGTCCTTACAGTGACAGTACGCATGGTGACACTGCACACAGTGACAGTGTTCATGGTGAAAGTGTTCACGGTGATAGTTCCCATGGTGAGATTGTCCTGGTAACAGTGCCCATAGTCACAATTCTCATGGTGTAGTGCTCACAGTGACAGTGCCCATGGTGTCATGCCCATGGTGACAGTGCTCATGGTGACAGTGCTCATGTTGGCAGAGCCATAAATAAGAGTGCTCATTGTGGCAGTGCTCATGGTGTCCGTGCTCATGGTGACAGTGCCCATGATTACAGTGTTTATGGTGATAGATGTCACGGTGTCAGTGCCCACGCGGAGAGTGCCAAGGCTGACAAAGCCCAGGGTGATGCTTCCCATTGTGACAGTGCCCACGGTGACAGTGCCCATGGTGACAGCACCCAGTGTGACAAGGCGCATGGTGACAGTGCTCACGGTGACAGTGCCCATGGTGACAGTGCCGATGGTGAGAGTGCCAATAGTGACAGTGCTCATGGTGAAACTGCCCACAGAGACATCGCCCATGGTGATAGTGTTCATGGTGACAACCCCACGGTGACAGTGCCAATGTTGATAGTCCCAGTGGTGACAGGTCTTACATTGAATGTGACCATGGTGTCTGTGCTCATGGTGACAGTGCTCAAGGTTATAGTCTCCATGTTGACAGTGCCGATGGTGACAATTCTCACGGTGACAGGGCCTATGGTGAAAATTCTCATAGTGACAGTGTTCACGGTGACAGTGCCCATGGTGCTATTACCCATGGTGACAGTTCTCATAGTGAAACTGCCCATGGTGACACTGCCCATGGTGGCAGTGCAAAATGGTGACAGTGCCCATGGTGATATTGCTCATGGTGACATTGCTCATGGTGATAGTGTGTATGGTGAAACTGCACACAGTGACATTGCTCATGGTGACAGTGTTCATGGCGTTAGTTCCTATGGTGAATGTGACCATGGGGACAGTGCCCATAGTCACAATTCTCATGGTGTAGTGCTCACGGTGACAGTGCCCATGGTGACAATACACAGGGTGACAGTATTCATGGTGACATTGCTCATGGTGAGAGTGCCCATGTTCACAACTGTCACGGTGATAGTTCCCATGGTGACAATACCCAGGGTAACAGAGCTGATGGTAAAAGTGTTCACGGTGACAGTGCCCATGGTGACTGTACCTAAGGTGACAATTCCCATGGTGAGACTGCTCATAGACAGTGCCCATGGTGACAATACCCAGCGTGTCCTGTCCATGGTGACAGTGATCATGGTGACACATCTCATGAGGACAGTGCCATAAGTGACAGTGCTCATTGTGGCAGTGCTCATGGTGACAGTGCCCATGGTGACAGTGCCTATGGTGATAGATATCATGGTGGCTGTGCCCAGGGAGACATTGTCCACGCTGACAAGACCCATGGTGATACTTCCCATTGTGACAGTGCCATCGGTGGCAGAGCCCATGGTGACAGTGCCCAAGATCACAGAGCCCATGGTGAGAGTGCTAACGGTGACTGTGCCCATGGTGACAGCACCCAGTGTGAAAATGCCCATTGTGACAGTGCTCACGGTGACCATGCCAATGGTGATAGTGCCAATAGTGAGAGTGCTCACGGTGACACTGCCCATGGACACACTGCCCATTGTGATAGTGCCCATCATGACAACCCCTCGGAGGCAGTGCCAATGGTGAGAGTCCCCGTGGTGACAGTTCTCATGGTGAAAGTGATCCTTTTGAAATTGCTCATGGTGACAGTGCTCATGGTGACAGTGCTCAAGGTGATAGTCTCCATGTTGACAGTGTGCATGGTGACTGTTCTCACGGTGACAGTGCCTATGGTGATTATGCTCTTAGTGACAGTGCTCATGGTGACAGTGCCCATGGTGACAGTGACCACGGTGACTGTTCTCACCGTGGTAGTGCCCATGGTGACAGTGTTCATGATGACAGTCCGCATTAAGGCTGTGCCCGTGGTGACATTGCTAATGGTGATAATTCTCACGGTGATAGTACGCACGTTGAAAATGACAAAGGTGACAACACCCAGGTGATAATAATCATGGTGAAAGTGCCCATGGTGGCAGTTCTCATACTGACAGTTCTTGTGACAGTGCTCATGGTGGCAGTGCTCGTGGTGACAGTGCTCTTGGTGACAGTGCTCATGGTGGCAGTGCCCATGGTGAGACTACCGATGGTGACCCTGCCCATGGTGACAGTGCACATGGTCATGGTGCCTCTGGTGGCAGTGCAATATAGTGAGAATGCCCATGATGATATTGCTCATGGTGATAGTGCCCATGGTGAGAGTGCCCATGGTTCCAGTGCTCATGGTGACAGTGCCCATTGTGACAGTGCCCTTGGTGACAGTGCACACCATGAGAGTGCCCATGGTGTCTGTGCCCATGGTGACAGTTCTTATCATGAGAGTGTTCACGGTAGCAGTGTTCATGGTAATAGTGCTCACGGAGGCATTGCCCACAATGAGAGTGCCCACGGTGAGAATACTGACTGTGACAGTGCCCATGATGACTTTTCTCTCTGTGACAGTGCCCTTGGGGACAGTTAGCACGGTGAGATTTCTCACAGTGATAGTGCACATTGTTTCAGTGCTCATAGTGACAAGACCCTAGGCGCCAGTGCCCATCATGGCATTGCTCACGGTGATATTTCTCACGGTGACAGTGCCCATGGTGATATTACCCATGGTGACAGTACTCAGTGATCAAGTGCTCATGGTGACATGGCATAAGGTGATAATGCTCACGGTGGCAGTGCAAAATGGTGACAGTGCCCATGGGGACATTGCTTAATGTGATAGTCCTTGTGGTGACATTGTGCATGGTGACATTGCCCACCATGACAGTGCTCTTGTTGACAGTGCTCATGGTGATAGTGCCAATGTTGGAAGTGCCCATCGTGAAAGTGTCCATGGTGACAGTTCTTATGATGAGAGTGGTCAGAGTGGCAGTGCTCATGGTGAAAGTGCCCATGGTGACAGAGCCCACGGTGACAGTGTCCATAGTTATAGTGTCCATGGTGACAGTACTAACAGTGAAATTGTCCATGGGGACACTGCCCATGGTGAAAGTGCCCATGGTCACAACACTCACGGTGATAGTGCTCACAGTGAGAGTGGCCGTGGTGACAGTGACCACGGTGACAGTTCTAATGGTGATACTGCCCATGATGACAGTGCTCTGGTGACAGTCCACATTGTACCAGTGCCCAAGGTGACAGTGCTCATGGTGACAGTGCCCAAAGTCACAATACCCATGGTGACAGTGCCCAGGCTGACAGTTCTTAAGGTGATAGTGCCCATGGTGACAGTGCACATGGTGATACAGAGAATGGGGACAGTGCTTATGGAGACAGTGGTCATGGTTGCAGTACCCATGGTGATAGTGCTGAAACTGACAGTGCCCTTGGGGATAGTGCCCATGGTGAGTGTGCTCGTGTTAATTGTGTCCATGGTGGCAGTTCCCATTGTGAAAGTGCTCATGATGACAGTGCCCATGTGGGTAGTTCCCATGGTGACAGTGCTCATGGTGATAGTGACCATGTTAACAGTGCACATGGTGGCTGTGCCCTTGGTGACAGTGCCCATGATGACAGTATTCATGGTGACAGTGCTCACGGTGATAATGCCCATGGTGGCAGTGCACATGGTGGTAGTGCACATGGTGGCAGTGAAAAATGGGGACAGTTCCCATGCTGACAGTTCTCATTGTGACAATGCACACGGTCACAACCGATGCTGACACTGCTCATGGTAGCTGTACCCTTGGTGACAGTGCTCAGAGTGATAGTGCCCATGGTGGCAGTGCCCATGGTGACAGTGCCCATGGTGACAATGCCCATGATGACAGTGCCCATGGAGTCAGTGCCCACGGAGCCATTGCCTATGGTAACAGTGCTCACAGTGACAGTACCCATGGTAACAGTGACCATGGTGAGAGTGCTCATGGTGATAGTGTCTATGGTGACAGATCACACTGTGACAGTCCGCATTGTGCCAGTACCAATTGTGACAGTGCCCATGGTGACATTGACCATGGTGAGAGTGATCACGGTGCTAGTGCTCACAGTAATAGTGCTCATGGTGACAGTGCCGACAGTGAAGGTGCTCACGGTGACAGTGCCTCTGGTGATAGTGCCCATGGTGAGAGTCCGCCCATTGATAGTGCCCATGGTGTCAGTTCCCATTGTGAAAATGCTCATGATGACATTGCCCATTTTGGTAGTCCCCATGGTGACAGTGCTCACGGTGATAGTGACCTTGGTAACTGTGCACATGGTGGCCGTGCCCTTGGTGACAGTGCCAATGATGACAGTACTCATGGTGACAGTTCTCACGGTGATAGTGCCCATGGTGATATTGCACATGGTGGCAGTGAAAAATGGTGACAGTGCCCATGTTGACAGTTCTCATGGTGACAGTGCACACGGTGACAACCCATGCAGACAGTACTCACGGTGACAGTTCTCATGGTTGCAGTACCCATAGTGACAGTGCTCACAGTGATACTGCCCATGGTGGCAGTGCCCATGGTGACAGTGCCCATGGTGACACTGCCCATGATGACAGTGCCCATGGTGAAAGTTCCCACGGCGCCATTGCCTATGGTGACAGTGCTCATGGTAACAGTGCCCATGGTGACAGTGACCATGGTGAGAGTGCTCACACTGATAGTGCCCATGGTGACAGGGCTCATGGTGCCAGTCCGCATTGTGCCAGTACCCATGGCGACAGTGCTCATGGTGACACTGACCACAGTGAGAGTGCTCACTGTGATAGAGCTCACGGTAATAGTGCTCATGGTGACAGAGCAAAGGGTGACAATACCCATGGTGACAGTACTCATGTTGAAAATACCCATGGTGGCAGTTCTCATGGTGACAGTGCTCATAATAGCAGTGCCCAAGGTGGCAGTCCTCGTGGTGACAGTGCTAATGGTGACAGTGCTCTTGGTGGCAGTTCCCATGGGGACAGTACCGATGGTGACCCTGTGCATTGTTACAGTGCCCATGGTAACCGTGCTCACGGTGGTAGTGCACATCGTGACAGTGCCCATGGTGGCAGTTCACCTGGTGACAGTGCTAAATCGTGACAGTGCACATGCTGACAGTGCTCACGGTGATAGTGCCCATGGTGACAGTGCCCACGGTGATAATGGGTATTATTACAGTGTTCATCTTGACAGAGCCCAAGGTGGCAGTGGCCATGGTGACAGTGCCCACAATGACAGTGCCCATGGTAACAGTGCCGACAGTGACAGTGCCCATGGTGACACTTCTCACAGTGAATGTGCCCATGGGGACAGTTACCATGATGAGATTTCTCACGGTGATAGTGCCCGTTGTGACAGTGCTCACAGTGACAATGCCCATGGTGCCACTGCCCATAGAGACATTCCGCACGGTCACTTTTCTCACGGTGAAAGTACCTATGGTGACACTGCACCTGGTGGCAGTGCAAAATGGTGACAGTGCCCATGGTGACATTGCTCATAGTGACTTTGCTAACAGTGATAGTCCTTACGGTGACAGTGTGCACAGTGACACTGCACACAGTTGCAGTGTTCATGGTGACAGAGTTCACGGTGATACTTTCCATGGTGATAGTGCCCATGGTGACACTGCACATGGTGGCAGTGAAAAATGGTGACAGTGCCCCTGTTGTCAGTTCTCATGGTGACCGTGCACATGGTGACAACCCGTGCAGACTGTACTCATTGTGACAGTACTCACGGTGACAGTTCTCATGTTTGCAGTATCCATGGTGACAGTGCTCACAGTGATAGTGCCCATGGTGAGAGTGCCCATGATGACAGGGCCCATGGTGCCATTGCCTATGGTGACAGTGCTCATGGTAACAGTGCCCAAGGTGACAGTGACCATGGTGAGAGTGCTCACACTGATGGTGCCCATGGTGACAGTGCTCATGGTGTCTGTCTACATTGTGCCAGTACCCATGGCAACAGTGCTCATGGTGACAGGGACCACAGTGAGAGAGCTCACGGTGAGAGTGCTCACGGTAATAGTGCTCATGGTGACAGTGCAAATGGTGACAATACCATGGTGACAGTACTCATGTTGAAAATACCCATGGTGGCAGTTCTCATAGCGACAGATCTCATGGTGACATTGCTCATAATAGCAGTGCCCAGGTGCCAGTGCTCGTGGTGACGGTGCTAATGGTGACAGTGCTCTTGGTGGCAGTTCCCATCGGGACAATACTGATGGTGACACTGTGCATTGTTACAGTGCCCATGGTAACCGTGTTCACGGTGATAGTGCACATCGTGACAGTGCCCATGGTGGTAGTTCACCTGGTGACAGTGCTAAATAGTGACAGTGCACATGCTGACAGTGCTCACGGTGATAGTGCCCATGGTGACAGTGCACACGGTCATAATGGGCATTGTTACAGAGTTCATGGTGACAGCACACGGTGGCAGTGGCCATGGAGACAGTGCCCACAATGACAGTGCCCATGGTGACAGTGCCGACAGTGACAGTGCCCATGGTGACACTTCTCATGGTGACAGTGCCCATGGGGACAGTTAGCATGGTGAGATTTCTAACGGTGATAGTGCCCGTTGTGCCAGTGCTCACAGTAACAATGCCCATGCGGCCAGTGCCCATAGAGTCATTCCGCACGGTCACATTTCTCACGGTGAAAGTGCCTATGGTGATATTAACCATGGTGACACTGCACATGGTGGCAGAGCAAAATGGCGACAGTGCCCATGGTGACATTGCTCATGGTGACTTTGCTTACGGTGATAGTCCTTACAGTGACAGTACACATGGTAACACTGCACACAGTGACAGTGTTCATGGTGAAAGTGTTCACGGTGATAGTTCCCATGGTGAGATTGTCCTGGTAACAGTGCCCATAGTCACAATTCTCATGGTGTAGTGCTCACAGTGACAGTGCCCATGGTGTCATGCCCATGGTGACAGTGCTCATGGTGACAGTGCTCATGTTGGCAGAGCCATAAATAAGAGTGCTCATTGTGGCAGTGCTCATGGTGTCCGTGCTCATGGTGACAGTGCCCATGATTACAGTGTTTATGGTGATAGATGTCACGGTGTCAGTGCCCACGCGGAGAGTGCCAAGGCTGACAAAGCCCAGGGTGATACTTCCCATTGTGACAGTGCCCACGGTGACAGTGCCCATGGTGACAGCACCCAGTGTGACAAGGCGCATGGTGACAGTGCTCACGGTGACAGTGCCCATGGTGACAGTGCCGATGGTGAGAGTGCCAATAGTGACAGTGCTCATGGTGAAACTGCCCACAGAGACATTGCCCATGGTGATAGTGTTCATGGTGACAACCCCACGGTGACAGTGCCAATGTTGATAGTCCCAGTGGTGACAGGTCTTACATTGAATGTGACCATGGTGTCTGTGCTCATGGTGACAGTGCTCAAGGTTATAGTCTCCATGTTGACAGTGCCGATGGTGACAATTCTCACGGTGACAGGGCCTATGGTGAAAATTCTCATAGTGACAGTGTTCACGGTGACAGTGCCCATGGTGCTATTACCCATGGTGACAGTTCTCATAGTGAAACTGCCCATGTTGACACTGCCCATGGTGGCAGTGCAAAATGGTGACAGTGCCCATGGTGATATTGCTCATGGTGACATTGCTTATGGTGATAGTGTGTATGGTGAAACTGCACACAGTGACATTGCTCATGGTGACAGTGTTCATGGCGTTAGTTCCTATGGTGAATGTGACCATGGGGACAGTGCCCATAGTCACAATTCTCATGGTGTAGTGCTCACGGTGACAGTGCCCATGGTGACAATACACAGGGTGACAGTATTCATGGTGACATTGCTCATGGTGAGAGTGCCCATGTTCACAACTGTCACGGTGATAGTTCCCATGGTGACAATACCCAGGGTAACAGAGCTGATGGTAAAAGTGTTCACGGTGACAGTGCCCATGGTGACAGTACCTAAGGTGACAATTCCCATGGTGAGACTGCTCATAGACAGTGCCCATGGTGACAATACCCAGCGTGTCCTGTCCATGGTGACAGTGATCATGGTGACACATCTCATGAGGACAGTGCCATAAGTGACAGTGCTCATTGTGGCAGTGCTCATGGTGACAGTGCCCATGGTGACAGTGCCTATGGTGATAGATATCATGGTGGCTGTGCCCAGGGAGACATTGTCCACGCTGACAAGACCCATGGTGATACTTCCCATTGTGACAGTGCCATCGGTGGCAGAGCCCATGGTGACAGTGCCCAAGATCACAGAGCCCATGGTGAGAGTGCTAACGGTGACTGTGCCCATGGTGACAGCACCCAGTGTGAAAATGCCCATTGTGACAGTGCTCACGGTGACCATGCCAATGGTGATAGTGCCAATAGTGAGAGTGCTCACGGTGACACTGCCCATGGACACACTGCCCATTGTGATAGTGCCCATCATGACAACCCCTCGGAGGCAGTGCCAATGGTGAGAGTCCCCGTGGTGACAGTTCTCATGGTGAAAGTGATCCTTTTGAAATTGCTCATGGTGACAGTGCTCATGGTGACAGTGCTCAAGGTGATAGTCTCCATGTTGACAGTGTGCATGGTGACTGTTCTCACGGTGACAGTGCCTATGGTGATTATGCTCTTAGTGACAGTGCTCATGGTGACAGTGCCCATGGTGACAGTGACCACGGTGACTGTTCTCACCGTGGTAGTGCCCATGGTGACAGTGTTCATGATGACAGTCCGCATTAAGGCTGTGCCCGTGGTGACATTGCTAATGGTGATAATTCTCACGGTGATAGTACGCACGTTGAAAATGACAAAGGTGACAACACCCAGGTGATAATAATCATGGTGAAAGTGCCCATGGTGGCAGTTCTCATACTGACAGTTCTTGTGACAGTGCTCATGGTGGCAGTGCTCGTGGTGACAGTGCTCTTGGTGACAGTGCTCATGGTGGCAGTGCCCATGGTGAGACTACCGATGGTGACCCTGCCCATGGTGACAGTGCACATGGTCATGGTGCCTCTGGTGGCAGTGCAATATAGTGAGAATGCCCATGATGATATTGCTCATGGTGATAGTGCCCATGGTGAGAGTGCCCATGGTTCCAGTGCTCATGGTGACAGTGCCCATTGTGACAGTGCCCTTGGTGACAGTGCACACCATGAGAGTGCCCATGGTGTCTGTGCCCATGGTGACAGTTCTTATCATGAGAGTGTTCACGGTAGCAGTGTTCATGGTAATAGTGCTCACGGAGGCATTGCCCACAATGAGAGTGCCCACGGTGAGAATACTGACTGTGACAGTGCCCATGATGACTTTTCTCTTTGTGACAGTGCCCTTGGGCACAGTTAGCACGGTGAGATTTCTCACAGTGATAGTGCACATTGTTTCAGTGCTCATAGTGACAAGACCCTAGGCGCCAGTGCCCATCATGGCATTGCTCACGGTGATATTTCTCACGGTGACAGTGCCCATGGTGATATTACCCATGGTGACAGTACTCAGTGATCAAGTGCTCATGGTGACATGGCATAAGGTGATAATGCTCACGGTGGCAGTGCAAAATGGTGACAGTGCCCATGGGGACATTGCTTAATGTGATAGTCCTTGTGGTGACATTGTGCATGGTGACATTGCCCACCATGACAGTGCTCTTGTTGACAGTGCTCATGGTGATAGTGCCAATGTTGGAAGTGCCCATCGTGAAAGTGTCCATGGTGACAGTTCTTATGATGAGAGTGGTCAGAGTGGCAGTGCTCATGGTGAAAGTGCCCATGGTGACAGAGCCCACGGTGACAGTGTCCATAGTTATAGTGTCCATGGTGACAGTACTAACAGTGAAATTGTCCATGGGGACACTGCCCATGGTGAAAGTGCCCATGGTCACAACACTCACGGTGATAGTGCTCACGGTGAGAGTGGCCATGGTGACAGTGACCACGGTGACAGTTCTAATGGTGATACTGCCCATGATGACAGTGCTCATGGTGACAGTCCACATTGTACCAGTGCCCAAGGTGACAGTGCTCATGGTGACAGTGCCCAAAGTCACAATACCCATGGTGACAGTGCCCAGGCTGACAGTTCTCAAGGTGATAGTGCCCATGGTGACAGTGCCCATGGTGATACAGAGAATGGGGACAGTGCTTATGGTGACAGTGGTCATGGTTGCAGTACCCATGGTGATAGTGCTGAAACTGACAGTGCCCTTGGGGATAGTGCCCATGGTGAGTGTGCTCGTGTTAATTGTGTCCATGGTGGCAGTTCCCATTGTGAAAGTGCTCATGATGACAGTGCCCATGTGGGTAGTTCCCATGGTGACAGTGCTCATGGTGATAGTGACCATGTTAACAGTGCACATGGTGGCTGTGCCCTTGGTGACAGTGCCCATGATGACAGTATTCATGGTGACAGTGCTCACGGTGATAATGCCCATGGTGGCAGTGCACATGGTGGTAGTGCACATGGTGGCAGTGAAAAATGGTGACAGTTCCCATGCTGACAGTTCTCATTGTGACAATGCACACGGTCACAACCGATGCTGACACTGCTCATGGCAGCTGTACCCTTGGTGACAGTGCTCAGAGTGATAGTGCCCATGGTGGCAGTGCCCATGGTGACACTGCCCATGGTGACAATGCCCATGATGACAGTGCTCATGGTGACAGTGCTCATGTTGGCAGAGCCATAAATAAGAGTGCTCATTGTGGCAGTGCTCATGGTGTCCGTGCTCATGGTGACAGTGCCCATGATTACAGTGTTTATGGTGATAGATGTCACGGTGTCAGTGCCCACGCGGAGAGTGCCAAGGCTGACAAAGCCCAGGGTGATACTTCCCATTGTGACAGTGCCCACGGTGACAGTGCCCATGGTGACAGCACCCAGTGTGACAAGGCGCATGGTGACAGTGCTCACGGTGACAGTGCCCATGGTGACAGTGCCGATGGTGAGAGTGCCAATAGTGACAGTGCTCATGGTGAAACTGCCCACAGAGACATCGCCCATGGTGATAGTGTTCATGGTGACAACCCCACGGTGACAGTGCCAATGTTGATAGTCCCAGTGGTGACAGGTCTTACATTGAATGTGACCATGGTGTCTGTGCTCATGGTGACAGTGCTCAAGGTTATAGTCTCCATGTTGACAGTGCCGATGGTGACAATTCTCACGGTGACAGGGCCTATGGTGAAAATTCTCATAGTGACAGTGTTCACGGTGACAGTGCCCATGGTGCTATTACCCATGGTGACAGTACTCATAGTGAAACTGCCCAGGTTGACACTGCCCATGGTGGCAGTGCAAAATGGTGACAGTGCCCATGGTGATATTGCTCATGGTGACATTGCTTATGGTGATAGTGTGTATGGTGAAACTGCACACAGTGACATTGCTCATGGTGACAGTGTTCATGGCGTTAGTTCCTATGGTGAATGTGACCATGGGGACAGTGCCCATAGTCACAATTCTCATGGGGTAGTGCTCACGGTGACAGTGCCCATGGTGACAATACACAGGGTGACAGTATTCATGGTGACATTGCTCATGGTGAGAGTGCCCATGTTCACAACTGTCACGGTGATAGTTCCCATGGTGACAATACCCAGGGTAACAGAGCTGATGGTAAAAGTGTTCACGGTGACAGTGCCCATGGTGACAGTACCTAAGGTGACAATTCCCATGGTGAGACTGCTCATAGACAGTGCCCATGGTGACAATACCCAGCGTGTCCTGTCCATGGTGACAGTGATCATGGTGACACATCTCATGAGGACAGTGCCATAAGTGACAGTGCTCATTGTGGCAGTGCTCATGGTGACAGTGCCCATGGTGACAGTGCCTATGGTGATAGATATCATGGTGGCTGTGCCCAGGGAGACATTGTCCACGCTGACAAGACCCATGGTGATACTTCCCATTGTGACAGTGCCATCGGTGGCAGAGCCCATGGTGACAGTGCCCAAGATCACAGAGCCCATGGTGAGAGTGCTAACGGTGACTGTGCCCATGGTGACAGCACCCAGTGTGAAAATGCCCATTGTGACAGTGCTCACGGTGACCATGCCAATGGTGATAGTGCCAATAGTGAGAGTGCTCACGGTGACACTGCCCATGGACACACTGCCCATTGTGATAGTGCCCATCATGACAACCCCTCGGAGGCAGTGCCAATGGTGAGAGTCCCCGTGGTGACAGTTCTCATGGTGAAAGTGATCCTTTTGAAATTGCTCATGGTGACAGTGCTCATGGTGACAGTGCTCAAGGTGATAGTCTCCATGTTGACAGTGTGCATGGTGACTGTTCTCACGGTGACAGTGCCTATGGTGATTATGCTCTTAGTGACAGTGCTCATGGTGACAGTGCCCATGGTGACAGTGACCATGGTGACTGTTCTCACCGTGGTAGTGCCCATGGTGACAGTGTTCATGATGACAGTCCGCATTAAGGCTGTGCCCGTGGTGACATTGCTAATGGTGATAATTCTCACGGTGATAGTACGCACGTTGAAAATGACAAAGGTGACAACACCCAGGTGATAATAATCATGGTGAAAGTGCCCATGGTGGCAGTTCTCATACTGACAGTTCTTGTGACAGTGCTCATGGTGGCAGTGCTCGTGGTGACAGTGCTCTTGGTGACAGTGCTCATGGTGGCAGTGCCCATGGTGAGACTACCGATGGTGACCCTGCCCATGGTGACAGTGCACATGGTCATGGTGCCTCTGGTGGCAGTGCAATATAGTGAGAATGCCCATGATGATATTGCTCATGGTGATAGTGCCCATGGTGAGAGTGCCCATGGTTCCAGTGCTCATGGTGACAGTGCCCATTGTGACAGTGCCCTTGGTGACAGTGCACACCATGAGAGTGCCCATGGTGTCTGTGCCCATGGTGACAGTTCTTATCATGAGAGTGTTCACGGTAGCAGTGTTCATGGTAATAGTGCTCACGGAGGCATTGCCCACAATGAGAGTGCCCACGGTGAGAATACTGACTGTGACAGTGCCCATGATGACTTTTCTCTCTGTGACAGTGCCCTTGGGGACAGTTAGCACGGTGAGATTTCTCACAGTGATAGTGCACATTGTTTCAGTGCTCATAGTGACAAGATCCTAGGCGCCAGTGCCCATCATGGCATTGCTCACGGTGATATTTCTCACGGTGACAGTGCCCATGGTGATATTACCCATGGTGACAGTACTCAGTGATCAAGTGCTCATGGTGACATGGCATAAGGTGATAATGCTCACGGTGGCAGTGCAAAATGGTGACAGTGCCCATGGGGACATTGCTTAATGTGATAGTCCTTGTGGTGACATTGTGCATGGTGACATTGCCCACCATGACAGTGCTCTTGTTGACAGTGCTCATGGTGATAGTGCCAATGTTGGAAGTGCCCATCGTGAAAGTGTCCATGGTGACAGTTCTTATGATGAGAGTGGTCAGAGTGGCAGTGCTCATGGTGAAAGTGCCCATGGTGACAGACCCCACAGTGACAGTGTCCATAGTTATAGTGTCCATGGTGACAGTACTAACAGTGAAATTGTCCATGGGGACACTGCCCATGGTGAAAGTGCCCATGGTCACAAGACTCACGGTGATAGTGCTCACAGTGAGAGTGGCCGTGGTGACAGTGACCACGGTGACAGTTCTAATGGTGATACTGCCCATGATGACAGTGCTCTGGTGACAGTCCACATTGTACCAGTGCCCAAGGTGACAGTGCTCATGGTGACAGTGCCCAAAGTCACAATACCCATGGTGACAGTGCCCAGGCTGACAGTTCTCAAGGTGATAGTGCCCATGGTGACAGTGCACATGGTGATACAGTGAATGGGGACAGTGCTTATGGTGACAGTGGTCATGGTTGCAGTACCCATGGTGATAGTGCTGAAACTGACAGTGCCCTTGGGGATAGTGCCCATGGTGAGTGTGCTCGTGTTAATTGTGTCCATGGTGGCAGTTCCCATTGTGAAAGTGCTCATGATGACAGTGCCCATGTGGGTAGTTCCCATGGTGACAGTGCTCATGGTGATAGTGACCATGTTAACAGTGCACATGGTGGCTGTGCCCTTGGTGACAGTGCCCATGATGACAGTATTCATGGTGACAGTGCTCACGGTGATAATGCCCATGGTGGCAGTGCACATGGTGGTAGTGCACATGGTGGCAGTGAAAAATGGGGACAGTTCCCATGCTGACAGTTCTCATTCTGAAAACGCACACGGTCACAACCGATGCTGACACTGCTCATGGTAGCTGTACCCTTGGTGACAGTGCTCAGAGTGATAGTGCCCATGGTGGCAGTGCCCATGGTGACAGTGCCCATGGTGACAATGCCCATGATGACAGTGCCCATGGAGTCAGTGCCCACGGAGCCATTGCCTATGGTAACAGTGCTCACAGTGACAGTACCCATGGTAACAGTGACCATGGTGAGAGTGCTCATGGTGATAGTGTCTATGGTGACAGATCACACTGTGACAGTCCGAATTGTGCCAGTACCAATTGTGACAGTGCCCATGGTGACATTGACCATGGTGAGAGTGATCACGGTGCTAGTGCTCACAGTAATAGTGCTCATGGTGACAGTGCCGACAGTGAAGGTGCTCACGGTGACAGTGCCTCTGGTGATAGTGCCCATGGTGAGAGTCCGCCCATTGATAGTGCCCATGGTGTCAGTTCCCATTGTGAAAATGCTCATGATGACATTGCCCATTTTGGTAGTCCCCATGGTGACAGTGCTCACGGTGATAGTGACCTTGGTAACTGTGCTCATGGTGGCCGTGCCCTTGGTGACAGTGCCAATGATGACAGTACTCATGGTGACAGTTCTCACGGTGATAGTGCCCATGGTGATATTGCACATGGTGGCAGTGAAAAATGGTGACAGTGCCCATGTTGACAGTTCTCATGGTGACAGTGCACACGGTGACAACCCATGCAGACAGTACTCACGGTGACAGTTCTCATGGTTGCAGTACCCATAGTGACAGTGCTCACAGTGATACTGCCCATGGTGGCAGTGCCCATGGTGACAGTGCCCATGGTGACACTGCCCATGATGACAGTGCCCATGGTGAAAGTTCCCACGGCGCCATTGCCTATGGTGACAGTGCTCATGGTAACAGTGCCCATGGTGACAGTGACCATGGTGAGAGTGCTCACACTGATAGTGCCCATGGTGACAGGGCTCATGGTGCCAGTCCGCATTGTGCCAGTACCCATGGCGACAGTGCTCATGGTGACACTGACCACAGTGAGAGTGCTCACTGTGATAGAGCTCACGGTAATAGTGCTCATGGTGACAGTGCAAAGGGTGACAATACCCATGGTGACAGTACTCATGTTGAAAATACCCATGGTGGCAGTTCTCATGGTGACAGTGCTCATAATAGCAGTGCCCAAGGTGGCAGTCCTCGTGGTGACAGTGCTAATGGTGACAGTGCTCTTGGTGGCAGTTCCCATGGGGACAGTACCGATGGTGACCCTGTGCATTGTTACAGTGCCCATGGTAACCGTGCTCACGGTGGTAGTGCACATCGTGACAGTGCCCATGGTGGCAGTGCTAAATCGTGACAGTGCACATGCTGACAGTGCTCACGGTGATAGTGCCCATGGTGACAGTGCCCACGGTGATAATGGGTATTATTACAGTGTTCATCTTGACAGAGCCCAAGGTGGCAGTGGCCATGGTGACAGTGCCCACAATGACAGTGCCCATGGTAACAGTGCCGACAGTGACAGTGCCCATGGTGACACTTCTCACAGTGAATGTGCCCATGGGGACAGTTACCATGATGAGATTTCTCACGGTGATAGTGCCCGTTGTGACAGTGCTCACAGTGACAATGCCCATGGTGCCACTGCCCATAGAGACATTCCGCACGGTCACTTTTCTCACGGTGAAAGTACCTATGGTGACACTGCACCTGGTGGCAGTGCAAAATGGTGACAGTGCCCATGGTGACATTGCTCATAGTGACTTTGCTTACAGTGATAGTCCTTACGGTGACAGTGTGCATGGTGACACTGCACACAGTTGCAGTGTTCATGGTGACAGTGTTCATGGTGATACTTTCCATGGTGATAGTGCCCATGGTGACACTGCACATGGTGGCAGTGAAAAATGGTGACAGTGCCCCTGTTGTCAGTTCTCATGGTGACCGTGCACATGGTGACAACCCGTGCAGACTGTACTCATGGTGACAGTACTCACGGTGACAGTTCTCATGTTTGCAGTATCCATGGTGACAGTGCTCACAGTGATAGTGCCCATGGTGAGAGTGCCCATGATGACAGGGCCTATGGTGCCATTGCCTATGGTGGCACTGCTCATGGTAACAGTGCCCAAGGTGACAGTGACCATGGTGAGAGTGCTCACACTGATGGTGCCCATGGTGACAGTGCTCATGGTGTCTGTCTACATTGTGCCAGTACCCATGGCAACAGTGCTCATGGTGACAGGGACCACAGTGAGAGAGCTCACGGTGAGAGTGCTCACGGTAATAGTGCTCATGGTGACAGTGCAAATGGTGACAATACCATGGTGACAGTACTCATGTTGAAAATACCCATGGTGGCAGTTCTCATAGCGACAGATCTCATGGTGACATTGCTCATAATAGCAGTGCCCAGGTGCCAGTGCTCGTGGTGACGGTGCTAATGGTGACAGTGCTCTTGGTGGCAGTTCCCATCGGGACAATACTGATGGTGACACTGTGCATTGTTACAGTGCCCATGGTAACCGTGTTCACGGTGATAGTGCACATCGTGACAGTGCCCATGGTGGTAGTTCACCTGGTGACAGTGCTAAATAGTGACAGTGCACATGCTGACAGTGCTCACGGTGATAGTGCCCATGGTGACAGTGCACACGGTGATAATGGGCATTGTTACAGAGTTCATGGTGACAGCACATGGTGGCAGTGGCCATGGAGACAGTGCCCACAATGACAGTGCCCATGGTGACAGTGCCGACAGTGACAGTGCCCATGGTGACACTTCTCATGGTGACAGTGCCCATGGGGACAGTTAGCATGGTGAGATTTCTAACGGTGATAGTGCCCGTTGTGCCAGTGCTCACAGTAACAATGCCCATGGGGCCAGTGCCCATAGAGTCATTCCGCACGGTCACATTTCTCACGGTGAAAGTGCCTATGGTGATATTAACCATGGTGACACTGCACATGGTGGCAGAGCAAAATGGCGACAGTGCCCATGGTGACATTGCTCATGGTGACTTTGCTTACGGTGATAGTCCTTACAGTGACAGTACGCATGGTGACACTGCACACAGTGACAGTGTTCATGGTGAAAGTGTTCACGGTGATAGTTCCCATGGTGAGATTGTCCTGGTAACAGTGCCCATAGTCACAATTCTCATGGTGTAGTGCTCACAGTGACAGTGCCCATGGTGTCATGCCCATGGTGACAGTGCTCATGGTGACAGTGCTCATGTTGGCAGAGCCATAAATAAGAGTGCTCATTGTGGCAGTGCTCATGGTGTCCGTGCTCATGGTGACAGTGCCCATGATTACAGTGTTTATGGTGATAGATGTCACGGTGTCAGTGCCCACGCGGAGAGTGCCAAGGCTGACAAAGCCCAGGGTGATGCTTCCCATTGTGACAGTGCCCACGGTGACAGTGCCCATGGTGACAGCACCCAGTGTGACAAGGCGCATGGTGACAGTGCTCACGGTGACAGTGCCCATGGTGACAGTGCCGATGGTGAGAGTGCCAATAGTGACAGTGCTCATGGTGAAACTGCCCACAGAGACATCGCCCATGGTGATAGTGTTCATGGTGACAACCCCACGGTGACAGTGCCAATGTTGATAGTCCCAGTGGTGACAGGTCTTACATTGAATGTGACCATGGTGTCTGTGCTCATGGTGACAGTGCTCAAGGTTATAGTCTCCATGTTGACAGTGCCGATGGTGACAATTCTCACGGTGACAGGGCCTATGGTGAAAATTCTCATAGTGACAGTGTTCACGGTGACAGTGCCCATGGTGCTATTACCCATGGTGACAGTTCTCATAGTGAAACTGCCCATGTTGACACTGCCCATGGTGGCAGTGCAAAATGGTGACAGTGCCCATGGTGATATTGCTCATGGTGACATTGCTTATGGTGATAGTGTGTATGGTGAAACTGCACACAGTGACATTGCTCATGGTGACAGTGTTCATGGCGTTAGTTCCTATGGTGAATGTGACCATGGGGACAGTGCCCATAGTCACAATTCTCATGGGGTAGTGCTCACGGTGACAGTGCCCATGGTGACAATACACAGGGTGACAGTATTCATGGTGACATTGCTCATGGTGAGAGTGCCCATGTTCACAACTGTCACGGTGATAGTTCCCATGGTGACAATACCCAGGGTAACAGAGCTGATGGTAAAAGTGTTCACGGTGACAGTGCCCATGGTGACAGTACCTAAGGTGACAATTCCCATGGTGAGACTGCTCATAGACAGTGCCCATGGTGACAATACCCAGCGTGTCCTGTCCATGGTGACAGTGATCATGGTGACACATCTCATGAGGACAGTGCCATAAGTGACAGTGCTCATTGTGGCAGTGCTCATGGTGACAGTGCCCATGGTGACAGTGCCTATGGTGATAGATATCATGGTGGCTGTGCCCAGGGAGACATTGTCCACGCTGACAAGACCCATGGTGATACTTCCCATTGTGACAGTGCCATCGGTGGCAGAGCCCATGGTGACAGTGCCCAAGATCACAGAGCCCATGGTGAGAGTGCTAACGGTGACTGTGCCCATGGTGACAGCACCCAGTGTGAAAATGCCCATTGTGACAGTGCTCACGGTGACCATGCCAATGGTGATAGTGCCAATAGTGAGAGTGCTCACGGTGACACTGCCCATGGACACACTGCCCATTGTGATAGTGCCCATCATGACAACCCCTCGGAGGCAGTGCCAATGGTGAGAGTCCCCGTGGTGACAGTTCTCATGGTGAAAGTGATCCTTTTGAAATTGCTCATGGTGACAGTGCTCATGGTGACAGTGCTCAAGGTGATAGTCTCCATGTTGACAGTGTGCATGGTGACTGTTCTCACGGTGACAGTGCCTATGGTGATTATGCTCTTAGTGACAGTGCTCATGGTGACAGTGCCCATGGTGACAGTGACCACGGTGACTGTTCTCACCGTGGTAGTGCCCATGGTGACAGTGTTCATGATGACAGTCCGCATTAAGGCTGTGCCCGTGGTGACATTGCTAATGGTGATAATTCTCACGGTGATAGTACGCACGTTGAAAATGACAAAGGTGACAACACCCAGGTGATAATAATCATGGTGAAAGTGCCCATGGTGGCAGTTCTCATACTGACAGTTCTTGTGACAGTGCTCATGGTGGCAGTGCTCGTGGTGACAGTGCTCTTGGTGACAGTGCTCATGGTGGCAGTGCCCATGGTGAGACTACCGATGGTGACCCTGCCCATGGTGACAGTGCACATGGTCATGGTGCCTCTGGTGGCAGTGCAATATAGTGAGAATGCCCATGATGATATTGCTCATGGTGATAGTGCCCATGGTGAGAGTGCCCATGGTTCCAGTGCTCATGGTGACAGTGCCCATTGTGACAGTGCCCTTGGTGACAGTGCACACCATGAGAGTGCCCATGGTGTCTGTGCCCATGGTGACAGTTCTTATCATGAGAGTGTTCACGGTAGCAGTGTTCATGGTAATAGTGCTCACGGAGGCATTGCCCACAATGAGAGTGCCCACGGTGAGAATACTGACTGTGACAGTGCCCATGATGACTTTTCTCTCTGTGACAGTGCCCTTGGGGACAGTTAGCACGGTGAGATTTCTCACAGTGATAGTGCACATTGTTTCAGTGCTCATAGTGACAAGATCCTAGGCGCCAGTGCCCATCATGGCATTGCTCACGGTGATATTTCTCACGGTGACAGTGCCCATGGTGATATTACCCATGGTGACAGTACTCAGTGATCAAGTGCTCATGGTGACATGGCATAAGGTGATAATGCTCACGGTGGCAGTGCAAAATGGTGACAGTGCCCATGGGGACATTGCTTAATGTGATAGTCCTTGTGGTGACATTGTGCATGGTGACATTGCCCACCATGACAGTGCTCTTGTTGACAGTGCTCATGGTGATAGTGCCAATGTTGGAAGTGCCCATCGTGAAAGTGTCCATGGTGACAGTTCTTATGATGAGAGTGGTCAGAGTGGCAGTGCTCATGGTGAAAGTGCCCATGGTGACAGACCCCACAGTGACAGTGTCCATAGTTATAGTGTCCATGGTGACAGTACTAACAGTGAAATTGTCCATGGGGACACTGCCCATGGTGAAAGTGCCCATGGTCACAACACTCACGGTGATAGTGCTCACAGTGAGAGTGGCCGTGGTGACAGTGACCACGGTGACAGTTCTAATGGTGATACTGCCCATGATGACAGTGCTCTGGTGACAGTCCACATTGTACCAGTGCCCAAGGTGACAGTGCTCATGGTGACAGTGCCCAAAGTCACAATACCCATGGTGACAGTGCCCAGGCTGACAGTTCTTAAGGTGATAGTGCCCATGGTGACAGTGCACATGGTGATACAGAGAATGGGGACAGTGCTTATGGTGACAGTGGTCATGGTTGCAGTACCCATGGTGATAGTGCTGAAACTGACAGTGCCCTTGGGGATAGTGCCCATGGTGAGTGTGCTCGTGTTAATTGTGTCCATGGTGGCAGTTCCCATTGTGAAAGTGCTCATGATGACAGTGCCCATGTGGGTAGTTCCCATGGTGACAGTGCTCATGGTGATAGTGACCATGTTAACAGTGCACATGGTGGCTGTGCCCTTGGTGACAGTGCCCATGATGACAGTATTCATGGTGACAGTGCTCACGGTGATAATGCCCATGGTGGCAGTGCACATGGTGGTAGTGCACATGGTGGCAGTGAAAAATGGGGACAGTTCCCATGCTGACAGTTCTCATTCTGAAAACGCACACGGTCACAACCGATGCTGACACTGCTCATGGTAGCTGTACCCTTGGTGACAGTGCTCAGAGTGATAGTGCCCATGGTGGCAGTGCCCATGGTGACAGTGCCCATGGTGAAAATGCCCATGATGACAGTGCCCATGGAGTCAGTGCCCACGGAGCCATTGCCTATGGTAACAGTGCTCACAGTGACAGTACCCATGGTAACAGTGACCATGGTGAGAGTGCTCATGGTGATAGTGTCTATGGTGACAGATCACACTGTGACAGTCCGCATTGTGCCAGTACCAATTGTGACAGTGCCCATGGTGACATTGACCATGGTGAGAGTGATCACGGTGCTAGTGCTCACAGTAATAGTGCTCATGGTGACAGTGCCGACAGTGAAGGTGCTCACGGTGACAGTGCCTCTGGTGATAGTGCCCATGGTGAGAGTCCGCCCATTGATAGTGCCCATGGTGGCAGTTCCCATTGTGAAAATGCTCATGATGACATTGCCCATTTTGGTAGTCCCCATGGTGACAGTGCTCACGGTGATAGTGACCTTGGTAACTGTGCTCATGGTGGCCGTGCCCTTGGTGACAGTGCCAATGATGACAGTACTCATGGTGACAGTTCTCACGGTGATAGTGCCCATGGTGATATTGCACATGGTGGCAGTGAAAAATGGTGACAGTGCCCATGTTGACAGTTCTCATGGTGACAGTGCACACGGTGACAACCCATGCAGACAGTACTCACGGTGACAGTTCTCATGGTTGCAGTACCCATAGTGACAGTGCTCACAGTGATACTGCCCATGGTGGCAGTGCCCATGGTGACAGTGCCCATGGTGACACTGCCCATGATGACAGTGCCCATGGTGAAAGTTCCCACGGCGCCATTGCCTATGGTGACAGTGCTCATGGTAACAGTGCCCATGGTGACAGTGACCATGGTGAGAGTGCTCACACTGATAGTGCCCATGGTGACAGGGCTCATGGTGCCAGTCCGCATTGTGCCAGTACCCATGGCGACAGTGCTCATGGTGACACTGACCACAGTGAGAGTGCTCACTGTGATAGAGCTCACAGTAATAGTGCTCATGGTGACAGTGCAAAGGGTGACAATACCCATGGTGACAGTACTCATGTTGAAAATACCCATGGTGGCAGTTCTCATGGTGACAGTGCTCATAATAGCAGTGCCCAAGGTGGCAGTCCTCGTGGTGACAGTGCTAATGGTGACAGTGCTCTTGGTGGCAGTTCCCATGGGGACAGTACCGATGGTGACCCTGTGCATTGTTACAGTGCCCATGGTAACCGTGCTCACGGTGGTAGTGCACATCGTGACAGTGCCCATGGTGGCAGTGCTAAATCGTGACAGTGCACATGCTGACAGTGCTCACGGTGATAGTGCCCATGGTGACAGTGCCCACGGTGATAATGGGTATTATTACAGTGTTCATCTTGACAGAGCCCAAGGTGGCAGTGGCCATGGTGACAGTGCCCACAATGACAGTGCCCATGGTAACAGTGCCGACAGTGACAGTGCCCATGGTGACACTTCTCACAGTGAATGTGCCCATGGGGACAGTTACCATGATGAGATTTCTCACGGTGATAGTGCCCGTTGTGACAGTGCTCACAGTGACAATGCCCATGGTGCCACTGCCCATAGAGACATTCCGCACGGTCACTTTTCTCACGGTGAAAGTACCTATGGTGACACTGCACCTGGTGGCAGTGCAAAATGGTGACAGTGCCCATGGTGACATTGCTCATAGTGACTTTGCTTACAGTGATAGTCCTTACGGTGACAGTGTGCATGGTGACACTGCACACAGTTGCAGTGTTCATGGTGACAGTGTTCATGGTGATACTTTCCATGGTGATAGTGCCCATGGTGACACTGCACATGGTGGCAGTGAAAAATGGTGACAGTGCCCCTGTTGTCAGTTCTCATGGTGACCGTGCACATGGTGACAACCCGTGCAGACTGTACTCATGGTGACAGTACTCACGGTGACAGTTCTCATGTTTGCAGTATCCATGGTGACAGTGCTCACAGTGATAGTGCCCATGGTGAGAGTGCCCATGATGACAGGGCCTATGGTGCCATTGCCTATGGTGGCACTGCTCATGGTAACAGTGCCCAAGGTGACAGTGACCATGGTGAGAGTGCTCACACTGATGGTGCCCATGGTGACAGTGCTCATGGTGTCTGTCTACATTGTGCCAGTACCCATGGCAACAGTGCTCATGGTGACAGGGACCACAGTGAGAGAGCTCACGGTGAGAGTGCTCACGGTAATAGTGCTCATGGTGACAGTGCAAATGGTGACAATACCATGGTGACAGTACTCATGTTGAAAATACCCATGGTGGCAGTTCTCATAGCGACAGATCTCATGGTGACATTGCTCATAATAGCAGTGCCCAGGTGCCAGTGCTCGTGGTGACGGTGCTAATGGTGACAGTGCTCTTGGTGGCAGTTCCCATCGGGACAATACTGATGGTGACACTGTGCATTGTTACAGTGCCCATGGTAACCGTGTTCACGGTGATAGTGCACATCGTGACAGTGCCCATGGTGGTAGTTCACCTGGTGACAGTGCTAAATAGTGACAGTGCACATGCTGACAGTGCTCACGGTGATAGTGCCCATGGTGACAGTGCACACGGTGATAATGGGCATTCTTACAGAGTTCATGGTGACAGCACACGGTGGCAGTGGCCATGGAGACAGTGCCCACAATGACAGTGCCCATGGTGACAGTGCCGACAGTGACAGTGCCCATGGTGACACTTCTCATGGTGACAGTGCCCATGGGGACAGTTAGCATGGTGAGATTTCTAACGGTGATAGTGCCCGTTGTGCCAGTGCTCACAGTAACAATGCCCATGGGGCCAGTGCCCATAGAGTCATTCCGCACGGTCACATTTCTCACGGTGAAAGTGCCTATGGTGATATTAACCATGGTGACACTGCACATGGTGGCAGAGCAAAATGGCGACAGTGCCCATGGTGACATTGCTCATGGTGACTTTGCTTACGGTGATAGTCCTTACAGTGACAGTACGCATGGTGACACTGCACACAGTGACAGTGTTCATGGTGAAAGTGTTCACGGTGATAGTTCCCATGGTGAGATTGTCCTGGTAACAGTGCCCATAGTCACAATTCTCATGGTGTAGTGCTCACAGTGACAGTGCCCATGGTGTCATGCCCATGGTGACAGTGCTCATGGTGACAGTGCTCATGTTGGCAGAGCCATAAATAAGAGTGCTCATTGTGGCAGTGCTCATGGTGTCCGTGCTCATGGTGACAGTGCCCATGATTACAGTGTTTATGGTGATAGATGTCACGGTGTCAGTGCCCACGCGGAGAGTGCCAAGGCTGACAAAGCCCAGGGTGATGCTTCCCATTGTGACAGTGCCCACGGTGACAGTGCCCATGGTGACAGCACCCAGTGTGACAAGGCGCATGGTGACAGTGCTCACGGTGACAGTGCCCATGGTGACAGTGCCGATGGTGAGAGTGCCAATAGTGACAGTGCTCATGGTGAAACTGCCCACAGAGACATCGCCCATGGTGATAGTGTTCATGGTGACAACCCCACGGTGACAGTGCCAATGTTGATAGTCCCAGTGGTGACAGGTCTTACATTGAATGTGACCATGGTGTCTGTGCTCATGGTGACAGTGCTCAAGGTTATAGTCTCCATGTTGACAGTGCCGATGGTGACAATTCTCACGGTGACAGGGCCTATGGTGAAAATTCTCATAGTGACAGTGTTCACGGTGACAGTGCCCATGGTGCTATTACCCATGGTGACAGTTCTCATAGTGAAACTGCCCATGTTGACACTGCCCATGGTGGCAGTGCAAAATGGTGACAGTGCCCATGGTGATATTGCTCATGGTGACATTGCTTATGGTGATAGTGTGTATGGTGAAACTGCACACAGTGACATTGCTCATGGTGACAGTGTTCATGGCGTTAGTTCCTATGGTGAATGTGACCATGGGGACAGTGCCCATAGTCACAATTCTCATGGTGTAGTGCTCACGGTGACAGTGCCCATGGTGACAATACACAGGGTGACAGTATTCATGGTGACATTGCTCATGGTGAGAGTGCCCATGTTCACAACTGTCACGGTGATAGTTCCCATGGTGACAATACCCAGGGTAACAGAGCTGATGGTAAAAGTGTTCACGGTGACAGTGCCCATGGTGACAGTACCTAAGGTGACAATTCCCATGGTGAGACTGCTCATAGACAGTGCCCATGGTGACAATACCCAGCGTGTCCTGTCCATGGTGACAGTGATCATGGTGACACATCTCATGAGGACAGTGCCATAAGTGACAGTGCTCATTGTGGCAGTGCTCATGGTGACAGTGCCCATGGTGACAGTGCCTATGGTGATAGATATCATGGTGGCTGTGCCCAGGGAGACATTGTCCACGCTGACAAGACCCATGGTGATACTTCCCATTGTGACAGTGCCATCGGTGGCAGAGCCCATGGTGACAGTGCCCAAGATCACAGAGCCCATGGTGAGAGTGCTAACGGTGACTGTGCCCATGGTGACAGCACCCAGTGTGAAAATGCCCATTGTGACAGTGCTCACGGTGACCATGCCAATGGTGATAGTGCCAATAGTGAGAGTGCTCACGGTGACACTGCCCATGGACACACTGCCCATTGTGATAGTGCCCATCATGACAACCCCTCGGAGGCAGTGCCAATGGTGAGAGTCCCCGTGGTGACAGTTCTCATGGTGAAAGTGATCCTTTTGAAATTGCTCATGGTGACAGTGCTCATGGTGACAGTGCTCAAGGTGATAGTCTCCATGTTGACAGTGTGCATGGTGACTGTTCTCACGGTGACAGTGCCTATGGTGATTATGCTCTTAGTGACAGTGCTCATGGTGACAGTGCCCATGGTGACAGTGACCACGGTGACTGTTCTCACCGTGGTAGTGCCCATGGTGACAGTGTTCATGATGACAGTCCGCATTAAGGCTGTGCCCGTGGTGACATTGCTAATGGTGATAATTCTCACGGTGATAGTACGCACGTTGAAAATGACAAAGGTGACAACACCCAGGTGATAATAATCATGGTGAAAGTGCCCATGGTGGCAGTTCTCATACTGACAGTTCTTGTGACAGTGCTCATGGTGGCAGTGCTCGTGGTGACAGTGCTCTTGGTGACAGTGCTCATGGTGGCAGTGCCCATGGTGAGACTACCGATGGTGACCCTGCCCATGGTGACAGTGCACATGGTCATGGTGCCTCTGGTGGCAGTGCAATATAGTGAGAATGCCCATGATGATATTGCTCATGGTGATAGTGCCCATGGTGAGAGTGCCCATGGTTCCAGTGCTCATGGTGACAGTGCCCATTGTGACAGTGCCCTTGGTGACAGTGCACACCATGAGAGTGCCCATGGTGTCTGTGCCCATGGTGACAGTTCTTATCATGAGAGTGTTCACGGTAGCAGTGTTCATGGTAATAGTGCTCACGGAGGCATTGCCCACAATGAGAGTGCCCACGGTGAGAATACTGACTGTGACAGTGCCCATGATGACTTTTCTCTCTGTGACAGTGCCCTTGGGGACAGTTAGCACGGTGAGATTTCTCACAGTGATAGTGCACATTGTTTCAGTGCTCATAGTGACAAGATCCTAGGCGCCAGTGCCCATCATGGCATTGCTCACGGTGATATTTCTCACGGTGACAGTGCCCATGGTGATATTACCCATGGTGACAGTACTCAGTGATCAAGTGCTCATGGTGACATGGCATAAGGTGATAATGCTCACGGTGGCAGTGCAAAATGGTGACAGTGCCCATGGGGACATTGCTTAATGTGATAGTCCTTGTGGTGACATTGTGCATGGTGACATTGCCCACCATGACAGTGCTCTTGTTGACAGTGCTCATGGTGATAGTGCCAATGTTGGAAGTGCCCATCGTGAAAGTGTCCATGGTGACAGTTCTTATGATGAGAGTGGTCAGAGTGGCAGTGCTCATGGTGAAAGTGCCCATGGTGACAGACCCCACAGTGACAGTGTCCATAGTTATAGTGTCCATGGTGACAGTACTAACAGTGAAATTGTCCATGGGGACACTGCCCATGGTGAAAGTGCCCATGGTCACAACACTCACGGTGATAGTGCTCACAGTGAGAGTGGCCGTGGTGACAGTGACCACGGTGACAGTTCTAATGGTGATACTGCCCATGATGACAGTGCTCTGGTGACAGTCCACATTGTACCAGTGCCCAAGGTGACAGTGCTCATGGTGACAGTGCCCAAAGTCACAATACCCATGGTGACAGTGCCCAGGCTGACAGTTCTTAAGGTGATAGTGCCCATGGTGACAGTGCACATGGTGATACAGAGAATGGGGACAGTGCTTATGGTGACAGTGGTCATGGTTGCAGTACCCATGGTGATAGTGCTGAAACTGACAGTGCCCTTGGGGATAGTGCCCATGGTGAGTGTGCTCGTGTTAATTGTGTCCATGGTGGCAGTTCCCATTGTGAAAGTGCTCATGATGACAGTGCCCATGTGGGTAGTTCCCATGGTGACAGTGCTCATAGTGATAGTGACCATGTTAACAGTGCACATGGTGGCTGTGCCCTTGGTGACAGTGCCCATGATGACAGTATTCATGGTGACAGTGCTCACGGTGATAATGCCCATGGTGGCAGTGCACATGGTGGTAGTGCACATGGTGGCAGTGAAAAATGGGGACAGTTCCCATGCTGACAGTTCTCATTCTGAAAACGCACACGGTCACAACCGATGCTGACACTGCTCATGGTAGCTGTACCCTTGGTGACAGTGCTCAGAGTGATAGTGCCCATGGTGGCAGTGCCCATGGTGACAGTGCCCATGGTGAAAATGCCCATGATGACAGTGCCCATGGAGTCAGTGCCCATGGAGCCATTGCCTATGGTAACAGTGCTCACAGTGACAGTACCCATGGTAACAGTGACCATGGTGAGAGTGCTCATGGTGATAGTGTCTATGGTGACAGATCACACTGTGACAGTCCGCATTGTGCCAGTACCAATTGTGACAGTGCCCATGGTGACATTGACCATGGTGAGAGTGATCACGGTGCTAGTGCTCACAGTAATAGTGCTCATGGTGACAGTGCCGACAGTGAAGGTGCTCACGGTGACAGTGCCTCTGGTGATAGTGCCCATGGTGAGAGTCCGCCCATTGATAGTGCCCATGGTGGCAGTTCCCATTGTGAAAATGCTCATGATGACATTGCCCATTTTGGTAGTCCCCATGGTGACAGTGCTCACGGTGATAGTGACCTTGGTAACTGTGCTCATGGTGGCCGTGCCCTTGGTGACAGTGCCAATGATGACAGTACTCATGGTGACAGTTCTCACGGTGATAGTGCCCATGGTGATATTGCACATGGTGGCAGTGAAAAATGGTGACAGTGCCCATGTTGACAGTTCTCATGGTGACAGTGCACACGGTGACAACCCATGCAGACAGTACTCACGGTGACAGTTCTCATGGTTGCAGTACCCATAGTGACAGTGCTCACAGTGATACTGCCCATGGTGGCAGTGCCCATGGTGACAGTGCCCATGGTGACACTGCCCATGATGACAGTGCCCATGGTGAAAGTTCCCACGGCGCCATTGCCTATGGTGACAGTGCTCATGGTAACAGTGCCCATGGTGACAGTGACCATGGTGAGAGTGCTCACACTGATAGTGCCCATGGTGACAGGGCTCATGGTGCCAGTCCGCATTGTGCCAGTACCCATGGCGACAGTGCTCATGGTGACACTGACCACAGTGAGAGTGCTCACTGTGATAGAGCTCACAGTAATAGTGCTCATGGTGACAGTGCAAAGGGTGACAATACCCATGGTGACAGTACTCATGTTGAAAATACCCATGGTGGCAGTTCTCATGGTGACAGTGCTCATAATAGCAGTGCCCAAGGTGGCAGTCCTCGTGGTGACAGTGCTAATGGTGACAGTGCTCTTGGTGGCAGTTCCCATGGGGACAGTACCGATGGTGACCCTGTGCATTGTTACAGTGCCCATGGTAACCGTGCTCACGGTGGTAGTGCACATCGTGACAGTGCCCATGGTGGCAGTGCTAAATCGTGACAGTGCACATGCTGACAGTGCTCACGGTGATAGTGCCCATGGTGACAGTGCCCACGGTGATAATGGGTATTATTACAGTGTTCATCTTGACAGAGCCCAAGGTGGCAGTGGCCATGGTGACAGTGCCCACAATGACAGTGCCCATGGTAACAGTGCCGACAGTGACAGTGCCCATGGTGACACTTCTCACAGTGAATGTGCCCATGGGGACAGTTACCATGATGAGATTTCTCACGGTGATAGTGCCCGTTGTGACAGTGCTCACAGTGACAATGCCCATGGTGCCACTGCCCATAGAGACATTCCGCACGGTCACTTTTCTCACGGTGAAAGTACCTATGGTGACACTGCACCTGGTGGCAGTGCAAAATGGTGACAGTGCCCATGGTGACATTGCTCATAGTGACTTTGCTTACAGTGATAGTCCTTACGGTGACAGTGTGCATGGTGACACTGCACACAGTTGCAGTGTTCATGGTGACAGTGTTCATGGTGATACTTTCCATGGTGATAGTGCCCATGGTGACACTGCACATGGTGGCAGTGAAAAATGGTGACAGTGCCCCTGTTGTCAGTTCTCATGGTGACCGTGCACATGGTGACAACCCGTGCAGACTGTACTCATGGTGACAGTACTCACGGTGACAGTTCTCATGTTTGCAGTATCCATGGTGACAGTGCTCACAGTGATAGTGCCCATGGTGAGAGTGCCCATGATGACAGGGCCTATGGTGCCATTGCCTATGGTGGCACTGCTCATGGTAACAGTGCCCAAGGTGACAGTGACCATGGTGAGAGTGCTCACACTGATGGTGCCCATGGTGACAGTGCTCATGGTGTCTGTCTACATTGTGCCAGTACCCATGGCAACAGTGCTCATGGTGACAGGGACCACAGTGAGAGAGCTCACGGTGAGAGTGCTCACGGTAATAGTGCTCATGGTGACAGTGCAAATGGTGACAATACCATGGTGACAGTACTCATGTTGAAAATACCCATGGTGGCAGTTCTCATAGCGACAGATCTCATGGTGACATTGCTCATAATAGCAGTGCCCAGGTGCCAGTGCTCGTGGTGACGGTGCTAATGGTGACAGTGCTCTTGGTGGCAGTTCCCATCGGGACAATACTGATGGTGACACTGTGCATTGTTACAGTGCCCATGGTAACCGTGTTCACGGTGATAGTGCACATCGTGACAGTGCCCATGGTGGTAGTTCACCTGGTGACAGTGCTAAATAGTGACAGTGCACATGCTGACAGTGCTCACGGTGATAGTGCCCATGGTGACAGTGCACACGGTGATAATGGGCATTCTTACAGAGTTCATGGTGACAGCACACGGTGGCAGTGGCCATGGAGACAGTGCCCACAATGACAGTGCCCATGGTGACAGTGCCGACAGTGACAGTGCCCATGGTGACACTTCTCATGGTGACAGTGCCCATGGGGACAGTTAGCATGGTGAGATTTCTAACGGTGATAGTGCCCGTTGTGCCAGTGCTCACAGTAACAATGCCCATGGGGCCAGTGCCCATAGAGTCATTCCGCACGGTCACATTTCTCACGGTGAAAGTGCCTATGGTGATATTAACCATGGTGACACTGCACATGGTGGCAGAGCAAAATGGCGACAGTGCCCATGGTGACATTGCTCATGGTGACTTTGCTTACGGTGATAGTCCTTACAGTGACAGTACGCATGGTGACACTGCACACAGTGACAGTGTTCATGGTGAAAGTGTTCACGGTGATAGTTCCCATGGTGAGATTGTCCTGGTAACAGTGCCCATAGTCACAATTCTCATGGTGTAGTGCTCACAGTGACAGTGCCCATGGTGTCATGCCCATGGTGACAGTGCTCATGGTGACAGTGCTCATGTTGGCAGAGCCATAAATAAGAGTGCTCATTGTGGCAGTGCTCATGGTGTCCGTGCTCATGGTGACAGTGCCCATGATTACAGTGTTTATGGTGATAGATGTCACGGTGTCAGTGCCCACGCGGAGAGTGCCAAGGCTGACAAAGCCCAGGGTGATGCTTCCCATTGTGACAGTGCCCACGGTGACAGTGCCCATGGTGACAGCACCCAGTGTGACAAGGCGCATGGTGACAGTGCTCACGGTGACAGTGCCCATGGTGACAGTGCCGATGGTGAGAGTGCCAATAGTGACAGTGCTCATGGTGAAACTGCCCACAGAGACATCGCCCATGGTGATAGTGTTCATGGTGACAACCCCACGGTGACAGTGCCAATGTTGATAGTCCCAGTGGTGACAGGTCTTACATTGAATGTGACCATGGTGTCTGTGCTCATGGTGACAGTGCTCAAGGTTATAGTCTCCATGTTGACAGTGCCGATGGTGACAATTCTCACGGTGACAGGGCCTATGGTGAAAATTCTCATAGTGACAGTGTTCACGGTGACAGTGCCCATGGTGCTATTACCCATGGTGACAGTTCTCATAGTGAAACTGCCCATGTTGACACTGCCCATGGTGGCAGTGCAAAATGGTGACAGTGCCCATGGTGATATTGCTCATGGTGACATTGCTTATGGTGATAGTGTGTATGGTGAAACTGCACACAGTGACATTGCTCATGGTGACAGTGTTCATGGCGTTAGTTCCTATGGTGAATGTGACCATGGGGACAGTGCCCATAGTCACAATTCTCATGGTGTAGTGCTCACGGTGACAGTGCCCATGGTGACAATACACAGGGTGACAGTATTCATGGTGACATTGCTCATGGTGAGAGTGCCCATGTTCACAACTGTCACGGTGATAGTTCCCATGGTGACAATACCCAGGGTAACAGAGCTGATGGTAAAAGTGTTCACGGTGACAGTGCCCATGGTGACAGTACCTAAGGTGACAATTCCCATGGTGAGACTGCTCATAGACAGTGCCCATGGTGACAATACCCAGCGTGTCCTGTCCATGGTGACAGTGATCATGGTGACACATCTCATGAGGACAGTGCCATAAGTGACAGTGCTCATTGTGGCAGTGCTCATGGTGACAGTGCCCATGGTGACAGTGCCTATGGTGATAGATATCATGGTGGCTGTGCCCAGGGAGACATTGTCCACGCTGACAAGACCCATGGTGATACTTCCCATTGTGACAGTGCCATCGGTGGCAGAGCCCATGGTGACAGTGCCCAAGATCACAGAGCCCATGGTGAGAGTGCTAACGGTGACTGTGCCCATGGTGACAGCACCCAGTGTGAAAATGCCCATTGTGACAGTGCTCACGGTGACCATGCCAATGGTGATAGTGCCAATAGTGAGAGTGCTCACGGTGACACTGCCCATGGACACACTGCCCATTGTGATAGTGCCCATCATGACAACCCCTCGGAGGCAGTGCCAATGGTGAGAGTCCCCGTGGTGACAGTTCTCATGGTGAAAGTGATCCTTTTGAAATTGCTCATGGTGACAGTGCTCATGGTGACAGTGCTCAAGGTGATAGTCTCCATGTTGACAGTGTGCATGGTGACTGTTCTCACGGTGACAGTGCCTATGGTGATTATGCTCTTAGTGACAGTGCTCATGGTGACAGTGCCCATGGTGACAGTGACCACGGTGACTGTTCTCACCGTGGTAGTGCCCATGGTGACAGTGTTCATGATGACAGTCCGCATTAAGGCTGTGCCCGTGGTGACATTGCTAATGGTGATAATTCTCACGGTGATAGTACGCACGTTGAAAATGACAAAGGTGACAACACCCAGGTGATAATAATCATGGTGAAAGTGCCCATGGTGGCAGTTCTCATACTGACAGTTCTTGTGACAGTGCTCATGGTGGCAGTGCTCGTGGTGACAGTGCTCTTGGTGACAGTGCTCATGGTGGCAGTGCCCATGGTGAGACTACCGATGGTGACCCTGCCCATGGTGACAGTGCACATGGTCATGGTGCCTCTGGTGGCAGTGCAATATAGTGAGAATGCCCATGATGATATTGCTCATGGTGATAGTGCCCATGGTGAGAGTGCCCATGGTTCCAGTGCTCATGGTGACAGTGCCCATTGTGACAGTGCCCTTGGTGACAGTGCACACCATGAGAGTGCCCATGGTGTCTGTGCCCATGGTGACAGTTCTTATCATGAGAGTGTTCACGGTAGCAGTGTTCATGGTAATAGTGCTCACGGAGGCATTGCCCACAATGAGAGTGCCCACGGTGAGAATACTGACTGTGACAGTGCCCATGATGACTTTTCTCTCTGTGACAGTGCCCTTGGGGACAGTTAGCACGGTGAGATTTCTCACAGTGATAGTGCACATTGTTTCAGTGCTCATAGTGACAAGATCCTAGGCGCCAGTGCCCATCATGGCATTGCTCACGGTGATATTTCTCACGGTGACAGTGCCCATGGTGATATTACCCATGGTGACAGTACTCAGTGATCAAGTGCTCATGGTGACATGGCATAAGGTGATAATGCTCACGGTGGCAGTGCAAAATGGTGACAGTGCCCATGGGGACATTGCTTAATGTGATAGTCCTTGTGGTGACATTGTGCATGGTGACATTGCCCACCATGACAGTGCTCTTGTTGACAGTGCTCATGGTGATAGTGCCAATGTTGGAAGTGCCCATCGTGAAAGTGTCCATGGTGACAGTTCTTATGATGAGAGTGGTCAGAGTGGCAGTGCTCATGGTGAAAGTGCCCATGGTGACAGACCCCACAGTGACAGTGTCCATAGTTATAGTGTCCATGGTGACAGTACTAACAGTGAAATTGTCCATGGGGACACTGCCCATGGTGAAAGTGCCCATGGTCACAAGACTCACGGTGATAGTGCTCACAGTGAGAGTGGCCGTGGTGACAGTGACCACGGTGACAGTTCTAATGGTGATACTGCCCATGATGACAGTGCTCTGGTGACAGTCCACATTGTACCAGTGCCCAAGGTGACAGTGCTCATGGTGACAGTGCCCAAAGTCACAATACCCATGGTGACAGTGCCCAGGCTGACAGTTCTCAAGGTGATAGTGCCCATGGTGACAGTGCACATGGTGATACAGTGAATGGGGACAGTGCTTATGGTGACAGTGGTCATGGTTGCAGTACCCATGGTGATAGTGCTGAAACTGACAGTGCCCTTGGGGATAGTGCCCATGGTGAGTGTGCTCGTGTTAATTGTGTCCATGGTGGCAGTTCCCATTGTGAAAGTGCTCATGATGACAGTGCCCATGTGGGTAGTTCCCATGGTGACAGTGCTCATGGTGATAGTGACCATGTTAACAGTGCACATGGTGGCTGTGCCCTTGGTGACAGTGCCCATGATGACAGTATTCATGGTGACAGTGCTCACGGTGATAATGCCCATGGTGGCAGTGCACATGGTGGTAGTGCACATGGTGGCAGTGAAAAATGGGGACAGTTCCCATGCTGACAGTTCTCATTCTGAAAACGCACACGGTCACAACCGATGCTGACACTGCTCATGGTAGCTGTACCCTTGGTGACAGTGCTCAGAGTGATAGTGCCCATGGTGGCAGTGCCCATGGTGACAGTGCCCATGGTGACAATGCCCATGATGACAGTGCCCATGGAGTCAGTGCCCACGGAGCCATTGCCTATGGTAACAGTGCTCACAGTGACAGTACCCATGGTAACAGTGACCATGGTGAGAGTGCTCATGGTGATAGTGTCTATGGTGACAGATCACACTGTGACAGTCCGCATTGTGCCAGTACCAATTGTGACAGTGCCCATGGTGACATTGACCATGGTGAGAGTGATCACGGTGCTAGTGCTCACAGTAATAGTGCTCATGGTGACAGTGCCGACAGTGAAGGTGCTCACGGTGACAGTGCCTCTGGTGATAGTGCCCATGGTGAGAGTCCGCCCATTGATAGTGCCCATGGTGTCAGTTCCCATTGTGAAAATGCTCATGATGACATTGCCCATTTTGGTAGTCCCCATGGTGACAGTGCTCACGGTGATAGTGACCTTGGTAACTGTGCTCATGGTGGCCGTGCCCTTGGTGACAGTGCCAATGATGACAGTACTCATGGTGACAGTTCTCACGGTGATAGTGCCCATGGTGATATTGCACATGGTGGCAGTGAAAAATGGTGACAGTGCCCATGTTGACAGTTCTCATGGTGACAGTGCACACGGTGACAACCCATGCAGACAGTACTCACGGTGACAGTTCTCATGGTTGCAGTACCCATAGTGACAGTGCTCACAGTGATACTGCCCATGGTGGCAGTGCCCATGGTGACAGTGCCCATGGTGACACTGCCCATGATGACAGTGCCCATGGTGAAAGTTCCCACGGCGCCATTGCCTATGGTGACAGTGCTCATGGTAACAGTGCCCATGGTGACAGTGACCATGGTGAGAGTGCTCACACTGATAGTGCCCATGGTGACAGGGCTCATGGTGCCAGTCCGCATTGTGCCAGTACCCATGGCGACAGTGCTCATGGTGACACTGACCACAGTGAGAGTGCTCACTGTGATAGAGCTCACGGTAATAGTGCTCATGGTGACAGTGCAAAGGGTGACAATACCCATGGTGACAGTACTCATGTTGAAAATACCCATGGTGGCAGTTCTCATGGTGACAGTGCTCATAATAGCAGTGCCCAAGGTGGCAGTCCTCGTGGTGACAGTGCTAATGGTGACAGTGCTCTTGGTGGCAGTTCCCATGGGGACAGTACCGATGGTGACCCTGTGCATTGTTACAGTGCCCATGGTAACCGTGCTCACGGTGGTAGTGCACATCGTGACAGTGCCCATGGTGGCAGTGCTAAATCGTGACAGTGCACATGCTGACAGTGCTCACGGTGATAGTGCCCATGGTGACAGTGCCCACGGTGATAATGGGTATTATTACAGTGTTCATCTTGACAGAGCCCAAGGTGGCAGTGGCCATGGTGACAGTGCCCACAATGACAGTGCCCATGGTAACAGTGCCGACAGTGACAGTGCCCATGGTGACACTTCTCACAGTGAATGTGCCCATGGGGACAGTTACCATGATGAGATTTCTCACGGTGATAGTGCCCGTTGTGACAGTGCTCACAGTGACAATGCCCATGGTGCCACTGCCCATAGAGACATTCCGCACGGTCACTTTTCTCACGGTGAAAGTACCTATGGTGACACTGCACCTGGTGGCAGTGCAAAATGGTGACAGTGCCCATGGTGACATTGCTCATAGTGACTTTGCTTACAGTGATAGTCCTTACGGTGACAGTGTGCATGGTGACACTGCACACAGTTGCAGTGTTCATGGTGACAGTGTTCATGGTGATACTTTCCATGGTGATAGTGCCCATGGTGACACTGCACATGGTGGCAGTGAAAAATGGTGACAGTGCCCCTGTTGTCAGTTCTCATGGTGACCGTGCACATGGTGACAACCCGTGCAGACTGTACTCATGGTGACAGTACTCACGGTGACAGTTCTCATGTTTGCAGTATCCATGGTGACAGTGCTCACAGTGATAGTGCCCATGGTGAGAGTGCCCATGATGACAGGGCCTATGGTGCCATTGCCTATGGTGGCACTGCTCATGGTAACAGTGCCCAAGGTGACAGTGACCATGGTGAGAGTGCTCACACTGATGGTGCCCATGGTGACAGTGCTCATGGTGTCTGTCTACATTGTGCCAGTACCCATGGCAACAGTGCTCATGGTGACAGGGACCACAGTGAGAGAGCTCACGGTGAGAGTGCTCACGGTAATAGTGCTCATGGTGACAGTGCAAATGGTGACAATACCATGGTGACAGTACTCATGTTGAAAATACCCATGGTGGCAGTTCTCATAGCGACAGATCTCATGGTGACATTGCTCATAATAGCAGTGCCCAGGTGCCAGTGCTCGTGGTGACGGTGCTAATGGTGACAGTGCTCTTGGTGGCAGTTCCCATCGGGACAATACTGATGGTGACACTGTGCATTGTTACAGTGCCCATGGTAACCGTGTTCACGGTGATAGTGCACATCGTGACAGTGCCCATGGTGGTAGTTCACCTGGTGACAGTGCTAAATAGTGACAGTGCACATGCTGACAGTGCTCACGGTGATAGTGCCCATGGTGACAGTGCACACGGTGATAATGGGCATTCTTACAGAGTTCATGGTGACAGCACATGGTGGCAGTGGCCATGGAGACAGTGCCCACAATGACAGTGCCCATGGTGACAGTGCCGACAGTGACAGTGCCCATGGTGACACTTCTCATGGTGACAGTGCCCATGGGGACAGTTAGCATGGTGAGATTTCTAACGGTGATAGTGCCCGTTGTGCCAGTGCTCACAGTAACAATGCCCATGGGGCCAGTGCCCATAGAGTCATTCCGCACGGTCACATTTCTCACGGTGAAAGTGCCTATGGTGATATTAACCATGGTGACACTGCACATGGTGGCAGAGCAAAATGGCGACAGTGCCCATGGTGACATTGCTCATGGTGACTTTGCTTACGGTGATAGTCCTTACAGTGACAGTACGCATGGTGACACTGCACACAGTGACAGTGTTCATGGTGAAAGTGTTCACGGTGATAGTTCCCATGGTGAGATTGTCCTGGTAACAGTGCCCATAGTCACAATTCTCATGGTGTAGTGCTCACAGTGACAGTGCCCATGGTGTCATGCCCATGGTGACAGTGCTCATGGTGACAGTGCTCATGTTGGCAGAGCCATAAATAAGAGTGCTCATTGTGGCAGTGCTCATGGTGTCCGTGCTCATGGTGACAGTGCCCATGATTACAGTGTTTATGGTGATAGATGTCACGGTGTCAGTGCCCACGCGGAGAGTGCCAAGGCTGACAAAGCCCAGGGTGATGCTTCCCATTGTGACAGTGCCCACGGTGACAGTGCCCATGGTGACAGCACCCAGTGTGACAAGGCGCATGGTGACAGTGCTCACGGTGACAGTGCCCATGGTGACAGTGCCGATGGTGAGAGTGCCAATAGTGACAGTGCTCATGGTGAAACTGCCCACAGAGACATCGCCCATGGTGATAGTGTTCATGGTGACAACCCCACGGTGACAGTGCCAATGTTGATAGTCCCAGTGGTGACAGGTCTTACATTGAATGTGACCATGGTGTCTGTGCTCATGGTGACAGTGCTCAAGGTTATAGTCTCCATGTTGACAGTGCCGATGGTGACAATTCTCACGGTGACAGGGCCTATGGTGAAAATTCTCATAGTGACAGTGTTCACGGTGACAGTGCCCATGGTGCTATTACCCATGGTGACAGTTCTCATAGTGAAACTGCCCATGTTGACACTGCCCATGGTGGCAGTGCAAAATGGTGACAGTGCCCATGGTGATATTGCTCATGGTGACATTGCTTATGGTGATAGTGTGTATGGTGAAACTGCACACAGTGACATTGCTCATGGTGACAGTGTTCATGGCGTTAGTTCCTATGGTGAATGTGACCATGGGGACAGTGCCCATAGTCACAATTCTCATGGTGTAGTGCTCACGGTGACAGTGCCCATGGTGACAATACACAGGGTGACAGTATTCATGGTGACATTGCTCATGGTGAGAGTGCCCATGTTCACAACTGTCACGGTGATAGTTCCCATGGTGACAATACCCAGGGTAACAGAGCTGATGGTAAAAGTGTTCACGGTGACAGTGCCCATGGTGACAGTACCTAAGGTGACAATTCCCATGGTGAGACTGCTCATAGACAGTGCCCATGGTGACAATACCCAGCGTGTCCTGTCCATGGTGACAGTGATCATGGTGACACATCTCATGAGGACAGTGCCATAAGTGACAGTGCTCATTGTGGCAGTGCTCATGGTGACAGTGCCCATGGTGACAGTGCCTATGGTGATAGATATCATGGTGGCTGTGCCCAGGGAGACATTGTCCACGCTGACAAGACCCATGGTGATACTTCCCATTGTGACAGTGCCATCGGTGGCAGAGCCCATGGTGACAGTGCCCAAGATCACAGAGCCCATGGTGAGAGTGCTAACGGTGACTGTGCCCATGGTGACAGCACCCAGTGTGAAAATGCCCATTGTGACAGTGCTCACGGTGACCATGCCAATGGTGATAGTGCCAATAGTGAGAGTGCTCACGGTGACACTGCCCATGGACACACTGCCCATTGTGATAGTGCCCATCATGACAACCCCTCGGAGGCAGTGCCAATGGTGAGAGTCCCCGTGGTGACAGTTCTCATGGTGAAAGTGATCCTTTTGAAATTGCTCATGGTGACAGTGCTCATGGTGACAGTGCTCAAGGTGATAGTCTCCATGTTGACAGTGTGCATGGTGACTGTTCTCACGGTGACAGTGCCTATGGTGATTATGCTCTTAGTGACAGTGCTCATGGTGACAGTGCCCATGGTGACAGTGACCACGGTGACTGTTCTCACCGTGGTAGTGCCCATGGTGACAGTGTTCATGATGACAGTCCGCATTAAGGCTGTGCCCGTGGTGACATTGCTAATGGTGATAATTCTCACGGTGATAGTACGCACGTTGAAAATGACAAAGGTGACAACACCCAGGTGATAATAATCATGGTGAAAGTGCCCATGGTGGCAGTTCTCATACTGACAGTTCTTGTGACAGTGCTCATGGTGGCAGTGCTCGTGGTGACAGTGCTCTTGGTGACAGTGCTCATGGTGGCAGTGCCCATGGTGAGACTACCGATGGTGACCCTGCCCATGGTGACAGTGCACATGGTCATGGTGCCTCTGGTGGCAGTGCAATATAGTGAGAATGCCCATGATGATATTGCTCATGGTGATAGTGCCCATGGTGAGAGTGCCCATGGTTCCAGTGCTCATGGTGACAGTGCCCATTGTGACAGTGCCCTTGGTGACAGTGCACACCATGAGAGTGCCCATGGTGTCTGTGCCCATGGTGACAGTTCTTATCATGAGAGTGTTCACGGTAGCAGTGTTCATGGTAATAGTGCTCACGGAGGCATTGCCCACAATGAGAGTGCCCACGGTGAGAATACTGACTGTGACAGTGCCCATGATGACTTTTCTCTCTGTGACAGTGCCCTTGGGGACAGTTAGCACGGTGAGATTTCTCACAGTGATAGTGCACATTGTTTCAGTGCTCATAGTGACAAGATCCTAGGCGCCAGTGCCCATCATGGCATTGCTCACGGTGATATTTCTCACGGTGACAGTGCCCATGGTGATATTACCCATGGTGACAGTACTCAGTGATCAAGTGCTCATGGTGACATGGCATAAGGTGATAATGCTCACGGTGGCAGTGCAAAATGGTGACAGTGCCCATGGGGACATTGCTTAATGTGATAGTCCTTGTGGTGACATTGTGCATGGTGACATTGCCCACCATGACAGTGCTCTTGTTGACAGTGCTCATGGTGATAGTGCCAATGTTGGAAGTGCCCATCGTGAAAGTGTCCATGGTGACAGTTCTTATGATGAGAGTGGTCAGAGTGGCAGTGCTCATGGTGAAAGTGCCCATGGTGACAGACCCCACAGTGACAGTGTCCATAGTTATAGTGTCCATGGTGACAGTACTAACAGTGAAATTGTCCATGGGGACACTGCCCATGGTGAAAGTGCCCATGGTCACAAGACTCACGGTGATAGTGCTCACAGTGAGAGTGGCCGTGGTGACAGTGACCACGGTGACAGTTCTAATGGTGATACTGCCCATGATGACAGTGCTCTGGTGACAGTCCACATTGTACCAGTGCCCAAGGTGACAGTGCTCATGGTGACAGTGCCCAAAGTCACAATACCCATGGTGACAGTGCCCAGGCTGACAGTTCTCAAGGTGATAGTGCCCATGGTGACAGTGCACATGGTGATACAGTGAATGGGGACAGTGCTTATGGTGACAGTGGTCATGGTTGCAGTACCCATGGTGATAGTGCTGAAACTGACAGTGCCCTTGGGGATAGTGCCCATGGTGAGTGTGCTCGTGTTAATTGTGTCCATGGTGGCAGTTCCCATTGTGAAAGTGCTCATGATGACAGTGCCCATGTGGGTAGTTCCCATGGTGACAGTGCTCATGGTGATAGTGACCATGTTAACAGTGCACATGGTGGCTGTGCCCTTGGTGACAGTGCCCATGATGACAGTATTCATGGTGACAGTGCTCACGGTGATAATGCCCATGGTGGCAGTGCACATGGTGGTAGTGCACATGGTGGCAGTGAAAAATGGGGACAGTTCCCATGCTGACAGTTCTCATTCTGAAAACGCACACGGTCACAACCGATGCTGACACTGCTCATGGTAGCTGTACCCTTGGTGACAGTGCTCAGAGTGATAGTGCCCATGGTGGCAGTGCCCATGGTGACAGTGCCCATGGTGACAATGCCCATGATGACAGTGCCCATGGAGTCAGTGCCCACGGAGCCATTGCCTATGGTAACAGTGCTCACAGTGACAGTACCCATGGTAACAGTGACCATGGTGAGAGTGCTCATGGTGATAGTGTCTATGGTGACAGATCACACTGTGACAGTCCGCATTGTGCCAGTACCAATTGTGACAGTGCCCATGGTGACATTGACCATGGTGAGAGTGATCACGGTGCTAGTGCTCACAGTAATAGTGCTCATGGTGACAGTGCCGACAGTGAAGGTGCTCACGGTGACAGTGCCTCTGGTGATAGTGCCCATGGTGAGAGTCCGCCCATTGATAGTGCCCATGGTGTCAGTTCCCATTGTGAAAATGCTCATGATGACATTGCCCATTTTGGTAGTCCCCATGGTGACAGTGCTCACGGTGATAGTGACCTTGGTAACTGTGCTCATGGTGGCCGTGCCCTTGGTGACAGTGCCAATGATGACAGTACTCATGGTGACAGTTCTCACGGTGATAGTGCCCATGGTGATATTGCACATGGTGGCAGTGAAAAATGGTGACAGTGCCCATGTTGACAGTTCTCATGGTGACAGTGCACACGGTGACAACCCATGCAGACAGTACTCACGGTGACAGTTCTCATGGTTGCAGTACCCATAGTGACAGTGCTCACAGTGATACTGCCCATGGTGGCAGTGCCCATGGTGACAGTGCCCATGGTGACACTGCCCATGATGACAGTGCCCATGGTGAAAGTTCCCACGGCGCCATTGCCTATGGTGACAGTGCTCATGGTAACAGTGCCCATGGTGACAGTGACCATGGTGAGAGTGCTCACACTGATAGTGCCCATGGTGACAGGGCTCATGGTGCCAGTCCGCATTGTGCCAGTACCCATGGCGACAGTGCTCATGGTGACACTGACCACAGTGAGAGTGCTCACTGTGATAGAGCTCACGGTAATAGTGCTCATGGTGACAGTGCAAAGGGTGACAATACCCATGGTGACAGTACTCATGTTGAAAATACCCATGGTGGCAGTTCTCATGGTGACAGTGCTCATAATAGCAGTGCCCAAGGTGGCAGTCCTCGTGGTGACAGTGCTAATGGTGACAGTGCTCTTGGTGGCAGTTCCCATGGGGACAGTACCGATGGTGACCCTGTGCATTGTTACAGTGCCCATGGTAACCGTGCTCACGGTGGTAGTGCACATCGTGACAGTGCCCATGGTGGCAGTGCTAAATCGTGACAGTGCACATGCTGACAGTGCTCACGGTGATAGTGCCCATGGTGACAGTGCCCACGGTGATAATGGGTATTATTACAGTGTTCATCTTGACAGAGCCCAAGGTGGCAGTGGCCATGGTGACAGTGCCCACAATGACAGTGCCCATGGTAACAGTGCCGACAGTGACAGTGCCCATGGTGACACTTCTCACAGTGAATGTGCCCATGGGGACAGTTACCATGATGAGATTTCTCACGGTGATAGTGCCCGTTGTGACAGTGCTCACAGTGACAATGCCCATGGTGCCACTGCCCATAGAGACATTCCGCACGGTCACTTTTCTCACGGTGAAAGTACCTATGGTGACACTGCACCTGGTGGCAGTGCAAAATGGTGACAGTGCCCATGGTGACATTGCTCATAGTGACTTTGCTTACAGTGATAGTCCTTACGGTGACAGTGTGCATGGTGACACTGCACACAGTTGCAGTGTTCATGGTGACAGTGTTCATGGTGATACTTTCCATGGTGATAGTGCCCATGGTGACACTGCACATGGTGGCAGTGAAAAATGGTGACAGTGCCCCTGTTGTCAGTTCTCATGGTGACCGTGCACATGGTGACAACCCGTGCAGACTGTACTCATGGTGACAGTACTCACGGTGACAGTTCTCATGTTTGCAGTATCCATGGTGACAGTGCTCACAGTGATAGTGCCCATGGTGAGAGTGCCCATGATGACAGGGCCTATGGTGCCATTGCCTATGGTGGCACTGCTCATGGTAACAGTGCCCAAGGTGACAGTGACCATGGTGAGAGTGCTCACACTGATGGTGCCCATGGTGACAGTGCTCATGGTGTCTGTCTACATTGTGCCAGTACCCATGGCAACAGTGCTCATGGTGACAGGGACCACAGTGAGAGAGCTCACGGTGAGAGTGCTCACGGTAATAGTGCTCATGGTGACAGTGCAAATGGTGACAATACCATGGTGACAGTACTCATGTTGAAAATACCCATGGTGGCAGTTCTCATAGCGACAGATCTCATGGTGACATTGCTCATAATAGCAGTGCCCAGGTGCCAGTGCTCGTGGTGACGGTGCTAATGGTGACAGTGCTCTTGGTGGCAGTTCCCATCGGGACAATACTGATGGTGACACTGTGCATTGTTACAGTGCCCATGGTAACCGTGTTCACGGTGATAGTGCACATCGTGACAGTGCCCATGGTGGTAGTTCACCTGGTGACAGTGCTAAATAGTGACAGTGCACATGCTGACAGTGCTCACGGTGATAGTGCCCATGGTGACAGTGCACACGGTGATAATGGGCATTCTTACAGAGTTCATGGTGACAGCACACGGTGGCAGTGGCCATGGAGACAGTGCCCACAATGACAGTGCCCATGGTGACAGTGCCGACAGTGACAGTGCCCATGGTGACACTTCTCATGGTGACAGTGCCCATGGGGACAGTTAGCATGGTGAGATTTCTAACGGTGATAGTGCCCGTTGTGCCAGTGCTCACAGTAACAATGCCCATGGGGCCAGTGCCCATAGAGTCATTCCGCACGGTCACATTTCTCACGGTGAAAGTGCCTATGGTGATATTAACCATGGTGACACTGCACATGGTGGCAGAGCAAAATGGCGACAGTGCCCATGGTGACATTGCTCATGGTGACTTTGCTTACGGTGATAGTCCTTACAGTGACAGTACGCATGGTGACACTGCACACAGTGACAGTGTTCATGGTGAAAGTGTTCACGGTGATAGTTCCCATGGTGAGATTGTCCTGGTAACAGTGCCCATAGTCACAATTCTCATGGTGTAGTGCTCACAGTGACAGTGCCCATGGTGTCATGCCCATGGTGACAGTGCTCATGGTGACAGTGCTCATGTTGGCAGAGCCATAAATAAGAGTGCTCATTGTGGCAGTGCTCATGGTGTCCGTGCTCATGGTGACAGTGCCCATGATTACAGTGTTTATGGTGATAGATGTCACGGTGTCAGTGCCCACGCGGAGAGTGCCAAGGCTGACAAAGCCCAGGGTGATGCTTCCCATTGTGACAGTGCCCACGGTGACAGTGCCCATGGTGACAGCACCCAGTGTGACAAGGCGCATGGTGACAGTGCTCACGGTGACAGTGCCCATGGTGACAGTGCCGATGGTGAGAGTGCCAATAGTGACAGTGCTCATGGTGAAACTGCCCACAGAGACATCGCCCATGGTGATAGTGTTCATGGTGACAACCCCACGGTGACAGTGCCAATGTTGATAGTCCCAGTGGTGACAGGTCTTACATTGAATGTGACCATGGTGTCTGTGCTCATGGTGACAGTGCTCAAGGTTATAGTCTCCATGTTGACAGTGCCGATGGTGACAATTCTCACGGTGACAGGGCCTATGGTGAAAATTCTCATAGTGACAGTGTTCACGGTGACAGTGCCCATGGTGCTATTACCCATGGTGACAGTTCTCATAGTGAAACTGCCCATGTTGACACTGCCCATGGTGGCAGTGCAAAATGGTGACAGTGCCCATGGTGATATTGCTCATGGTGACATTGCTTATGGTGATAGTGTGTATGGTGAAACTGCACACAGTGACATTGCTCATGGTGACAGTGTTCATGGCGTTAGTTCCTATGGTGAATGTGACCATGGGGACAGTGCCCATAGTCACAATTCTCATGGTGTAGTGCTCACGGTGACAGTGCCCATGGTGACAATACACAGGGTGACAGTATTCATGGTGACATTGCTCATGGTGAGAGTGCCCATGTTCACAACTGTCACGGTGATAGTTCCCATGGTGACAATACCCAGGGTAACAGAGCTGATGGTAAAAGTGTTCACGGTGACAGTGCCCATGGTGACAGTACCTAAGGTGACAATTCCCATGGTGAGACTGCTCATAGACAGTGCCCATGGTGACAATACCCAGCGTGTCCTGTCCATGGTGACAGTGATCATGGTGACACATCTCATGAGGACAGTGCCATAAGTGACAGTGCTCATTGTGGCAGTGCTCATGGTGACAGTGCCCATGGTGACAGTGCCTATGGTGATAGATATCATGGTGGCTGTGCCCAGGGAGACATTGTCCACGCTGACAAGACCCATGGTGATACTTCCCATTGTGACAGTGCCATCGGTGGCAGAGCCCATGGTGACAGTGCCCAAGATCACAGAGCCCATGGTGAGAGTGCTAACGGTGACTGTGCCCATGGTGACAGCACCCAGTGTGAAAATGCCCATTGTGACAGTGCTCACGGTGACCATGCCAATGGTGATAGTGCCAATAGTGAGAGTGCTCACGGTGACACTGCCCATGGACACACTGCCCATTGTGATAGTGCCCATCATGACAACCCCTCGGAGGCAGTGCCAATGGTGAGAGTCCCCGTGGTGACAGTTCTCATGGTGAAAGTGATCCTTTTGAAATTGCTCATGGTGACAGTGCTCATGGTGACAGTGCTCAAGGTGATAGTCTCCATGTTGACAGTGTGCATGGTGACTGTTCTCACGGTGACAGTGCCTATGGTGATTATGCTCTTAGTGACAGTGCTCATGGTGACAGTGCCCATGGTGACAGTGACCACGGTGACTGTTCTCACCGTGGTAGTGCCCATGGTGACAGTGTTCATGATGACAGTCCGCATTAAGGCTGTGCCCGTGGTGACATTGCTAATGGTGATAATTCTCACGGTGATAGTACGCACGTTGAAAATGACAAAGGTGACAACACCCAGGTGATAATAATCATGGTGAAAGTGCCCATGGTGGCAGTTCTCATACTGACAGTTCTTGTGACAGTGCTCATGGTGGCAGTGCTCGTGGTGACAGTGCTCTTGGTGACAGTGCTCATGGTGGCAGTGCCCATGGTGAGACTACCGATGGTGACCCTGCCCATGGTGACAGTGCACATGGTCATGGTGCCTCTGGTGGCAGTGCAATATAGTGAGAATGCCCATGATGATATTGCTCATGGTGATAGTGCCCATGGTGAGAGTGCCCATGGTTCCAGTGCTCATGGTGACAGTGCCCATTGTGACAGTGCCCTTGGTGACAGTGCACACCATGAGAGTGCCCATGGTGTCTGTGCCCATGGTGACAGTTCTTATCATGAGAGTGTTCACGGTAGCAGTGTTCATGGTAATAGTGCTCACGGAGGCATTGCCCACAATGAGAGTGCCCACGGTGAGAATACTGACTGTGACAGTGCCCATGATGACTTTTCTCTCTGTGACAGTGCCCTTGGGGACAGTTAGCACGGTGAGATTTCTCACAGTGATAGTGCACATTGTTTCAGTGCTCATAGTGACAAGATCCTAGGCGCCAGTGCCCATCATGGCATTGCTCACGGTGATATTTCTCACGGTGACAGTGCCCATGGTGATATTACCCATGGTGACAGTACTCAGTGATCAAGTGCTCATGGTGACATGGCATAAGGTGATAATGCTCACGGTGGCAGTGCAAAATGGTGACAGTGCCCATGGGGACATTGCTTAATGTGATAGTCCTTGTGGTGACATTGTGCATGGTGACATTGCCCACCATGACAGTGCTCTTGTTGACAGTGCTCATGGTGATAGTGCCAATGTTGGAAGTGCCCATCGTGAAAGTGTCCATGGTGACAGTTCTTATGATGAGAGTGGTCAGAGTGGCAGTGCTCATGGTGAAAGTGCCCATGGTGACAGACCCCACAGTGACAGTGTCCATAGTTATAGTGTCCATGGTGACAGTACTAACAGTGAAATTGTCCATGGGGACACTGCCCATGGTGAAAGTGCCCATGGTCACAACACTCACGGTGATAGTGCTCACAGTGAGAGTGGCCGTGGTGACAGTGACCACGGTGACAGTTCTAATGGTGATACTGCCCATGATGACAGTGCTCTGGTGACAGTCCACATTGTACCAGTGCCCAAGGTGACAGTGCTCATGGTGACAGTGCCCAAAGTCACAATACCCATGGTGACAGTGCCCAGGCTGACAGTTCTTAAGGTGATAGTGCCCATGGTGACAGTGCACATGGTGATACAGAGAATGGGGACAGTGCTTATGGTGACAGTGGTCATGGTTGCAGTACCCATGGTGATAGTGCTGAAACTGACAGTGCCCTTGGGGATAGTGCCCATGGTGAGTGTGCTCGTGTTAATTGTGTCCATGGTGGCAGTTCCCATTGTGAAAGTGCTCATGATGACAGTGCCCATGTGGGTAGTTCCCATGGTGACAGTGCTCATAGTGATAGTGACCATGTTAACAGTGCACATGGTGGCTGTGCCCTTGGTGACAGTGCCCATGATGACAGTATTCATGGTGACAGTGCTCACGGTGATAATGCCCATGGTGGCAGTGCACATGGTGGTAGTGCACATGGTGGCAGTGAAAAATGGGGACAGTTCCCATGCTGACAGTTCTCATTCTGAAAACGCACACGGTCACAACCGATGCTGACACTGCTCATGGTAGCTGTACCCTTGGTGACAGTGCTCAGAGTGATAGTGCCCATGGTGGCAGTGCCCATGGTGACAGTGCCCATGGTGAAAATGCCCATGATGACAGTGCCCATGGAGTCAGTGCCCACGGAGCCATTGCCTATGGTAACAGTGCTCACAGTGACAGTACCCATGGTAACAGTGACCATGGTGAGAGTGCTCATGGTGATAGTGTCTATGGTGACAGATCACACTGTGACAGTCCGCATTGTGCCAGTACCAATTGTGACAGTGCCCATGGTGACATTGACCATGGTGAGAGTGATCACGGTGCTAGTGCTCACAGTAATAGTGCTCATGGTGACAGTGCCGACAGTGAAGGTGCTCACGGTGACAGTGCCTCTGGTGATAGTGCCCATGGTGAGAGTCCGCCCATTGATAGTGCCCATGGTGGCAGTTCCCATTGTGAAAATGCTCATGATGACATTGCCCATTTTGGTAGTCCCCATGGTGACAGTGCTCACGGTGATAGTGACCTTGGTAACTGTGCTCATGGTGGCCGTGCCCTTGGTGACAGTGCCAATGATGACAGTACTCATGGTGACAGTTCTCACGGTGATAGTGCCCATGGTGATATTGCACATGGTGGCAGTGAAAAATGGTGACAGTGCCCATGTTGACAGTTCTCATGGTGACAGTGCACACGGTGACAACCCATGCAGACAGTACTCACGGTGACAGTTCTCATGGTTGCAGTACCCATAGTGACAGTGCTCACAGTGATACTGCCCATGGTGGCAGTGCCCATGGTGACAGTGCCCATGGTGACACTGCCCATGATGACAGTGCCCATGGTGAAAGTTCCCACGGCGCCATTGCCTATGGTGACAGTGCTCATGGTAACAGTGCCCATGGTGACAGTGACCATGGTGAGAGTGCTCACACTGATAGTGCCCATGGTGACAGGGCTCATGGTGCCAGTCCGCATTGTGCCAGTACCCATGGCGACAGTGCTCATGGTGACACTGACCACAGTGAGAGTGCTCACTGTGATAGAGCTCACAGTAATAGTGCTCATGGTGACAGTGCAAAGGGTGACAATACCCATGGTGACAGTACTCATGTTGAAAATACCCATGGTGGCAGTTCTCATGGTGACAGTGCTCATAATAGCAGTGCCCAAGGTGGCAGTCCTCGTGGTGACAGTGCTAATGGTGACAGTGCTCTTGGTGGCAGTTCCCATGGGGACAGTACCGATGGTGACCCTGTGCATTGTTACAGTGCCCATGGTAACCGTGCTCACGGTGGTAGTGCACATCGTGACAGTGCCCATGGTGGCAGTGCTAAATCGTGACAGTGCACATGCTGACAGTGCTCACGGTGATAGTGCCCATGGTGACAGTGCCCACGGTGATAATGGGTATTATTACAGTGTTCATCTTGACAGAGCCCAAGGTGGCAGTGGCCATGGTGACAGTGCCCACAATGACAGTGCCCATGGTAACAGTGCCGACAGTGACAGTGCCCATGGTGACACTTCTCACAGTGAATGTGCCCATGGGGACAGTTACCATGATGAGATTTCTCACGGTGATAGTGCCCGTTGTGACAGTGCTCACAGTGACAATGCCCATGGTGCCACTGCCCATAGAGACATTCCGCACGGTCACTTTTCTCACGGTGAAAGTACCTATGGTGACACTGCACCTGGTGGCAGTGCAAAATGGTGACAGTGCCCATGGTGACATTGCTCATAGTGACTTTGCTTACAGTGATAGTCCTTACGGTGACAGTGTGCATGGTGACACTGCACACAGTTGCAGTGTTCATGGTGACAGTGTTCATGGTGATACTTTCCATGGTGATAGTGCCCATGGTGACACTGCACATGGTGGCAGTGAAAAATGGTGACAGTGCCCCTGTTGTCAGTTCTCATGGTGACCGTGCACATGGTGACAACCCGTGCAGACTGTACTCATGGTGACAGTACTCACGGTGACAGTTCTCATGTTTGCAGTATCCATGGTGACAGTGCTCACAGTGATAGTGCCCATGGTGAGAGTGCCCATGATGACAGGGCCTATGGTGCCATTGCCTATGGTGGCACTGCTCATGGTAACAGTGCCCAAGGTGACAGTGACCATGGTGAGAGTGCTCACACTGATGGTGCCCATGGTGACAGTGCTCATGGTGTCTGTCTACATTGTGCCAGTACCCATGGCAACAGTGCTCATGGTGACAGGGACCACAGTGAGAGAGCTCACGGTGAGAGTGCTCACGGTAATAGTGCTCATGGTGACAGTGCAAATGGTGACAATACCATGGTGACAGTACTCATGTTGAAAATACCCATGGTGGCAGTTCTCATAGCGACAGATCTCATGGTGACATTGCTCATAATAGCAGTGCCCAGGTGCCAGTGCTCGTGGTGACGGTGCTAATGGTGACAGTGCTCTTGGTGGCAGTTCCCATCGGGACAATACTGATGGTGACACTGTGCATTGTTACAGTGCCCATGGTAACCGTGTTCACGGTGATAGTGCACATCGTGACAGTGCCCATGGTGGTAGTTCACCTGGTGACAGTGCTAAATAGTGACAGTGCACATGCTGACAGTGCTCACGGTGATAGTGCCCATGGTGACAGTGCACACGGTGATAATGGGCATTCTTACAGAGTTCATGGTGACAGCACACGGTGGCAGTGGCCATGGAGACAGTGCCCACAATGACAGTGCCCATGGTGACAGTGCCGACAGTGACAGTGCCCATGGTGACACTTCTCATGGTGACAGTGCCCATGGGGACAGTTAGCATGGTGAGATTTCTAACGGTGATAGTGCCCGTTGTGCCAGTGCTCACAGTAACAATGCCCATGGGGCCAGTGCCCATAGAGTCATTCCGCACGGTCACATTTCTCACGGTGAAAGTGCCTATGGTGATATTAACCATGGTGACACTGCACATGGTGGCAGAGCAAAATGGCGACAGTGCCCATGGTGACATTGCTCATGGTGACTTTGCTTACGGTGATAGTCCTTACAGTGACAGTACGCATGGTGACACTGCACACAGTGACAGTGTTCATGGTGAAAGTGTTCACGGTGATAGTTCCCATGGTGAGATTGTCCTGGTAACAGTGCCCATAGTCACAATTCTCATGGTGTAGTGCTCACAGTGACAGTGCCCATGGTGTCATGCCCATGGTGACAGTGCTCATGGTGACAGTGCTCATGTTGGCAGAGCCATAAATAAGAGTGCTCATTGTGGCAGTGCTCATGGTGTCCGTGCTCATGGTGACAGTGCCCATGATTACAGTGTTTATGGTGATAGATGTCACGGTGTCAGTGCCCACGCGGAGAGTGCCAAGGCTGACAAAGCCCAGGGTGATGCTTCCCATTGTGACAGTGCCCACGGTGACAGTGCCCATGGTGACAGCACCCAGTGTGACAAGGCGCATGGTGACAGTGCTCACGGTGACAGTGCCCATGGTGACAGTGCCGATGGTGAGAGTGCCAATAGTGACAGTGCTCATGGTGAAACTGCCCACAGAGACATCGCCCATGGTGATAGTGTTCATGGTGACAACCCCACGGTGACAGTGCCAATGTTGATAGTCCCAGTGGTGACAGGTCTTACATTGAATGTGACCATGGTGTCTGTGCTCATGGTGACAGTGCTCAAGGTTATAGTCTCCATGTTGACAGTGCCGATGGTGACAATTCTCACGGTGACAGGGCCTATGGTGAAAATTCTCATAGTGACAGTGTTCACGGTGACAGTGCCCATGGTGCTATTACCCATGGTGACAGTTCTCATAGTGAAACTGCCCATGTTGACACTGCCCATGGTGGCAGTGCAAAATGGTGACAGTGCCCATGGTGATATTGCTCATGGTGACATTGCTTATGGTGATAGTGTGTATGGTGAAACTGCACACAGTGACATTGCTCATGGTGACAGTGTTCATGGCGTTAGTTCCTATGGTGAATGTGACCATGGGGACAGTGCCCATAGTCACAATTCTCATGGTGTAGTGCTCACGGTGACAGTGCCCATGGTGACAATACACAGGGTGACAGTATTCATGGTGACATTGCTCATGGTGAGAGTGCCCATGTTCACAACTGTCACGGTGATAGTTCCCATGGTGACAATACCCAGGGTAACAGAGCTGATGGTAAAAGTGTTCACGGTGACAGTGCCCATGGTGACAGTACCTAAGGTGACAATTCCCATGGTGAGACTGCTCATAGACAGTGCCCATGGTGACAATACCCAGCGTGTCCTGTCCATGGTGACAGTGATCATGGTGACACATCTCATGAGGACAGTGCCATAAGTGACAGTGCTCATTGTGGCAGTGCTCATGGTGACAGTGCCCATGGTGACAGTGCCTATGGTGATAGATATCATGGTGGCTGTGCCCAGGGAGACATTGTCCACGCTGACAAGACCCATGGTGATACTTCCCATTGTGACAGTGCCATCGGTGGCAGAGCCCATGGTGACAGTGCCCAAGATCACAGAGCCCATGGTGAGAGTGCTAACGGTGACTGTGCCCATGGTGACAGCACCCAGTGTGAAAATGCCCATTGTGACAGTGCTCACGGTGACCATGCCAATGGTGATAGTGCCAATAGTGAGAGTGCTCACGGTGACACTGCCCATGGACACACTGCCCATTGTGATAGTGCCCATCATGACAACCCCTCGGAGGCAGTGCCAATGGTGAGAGTCCCCGTGGTGACAGTTCTCATGGTGAAAGTGATCCTTTTGAAATTGCTCATGGTGACAGTGCTCATGGTGACAGTGCTCAAGGTGATAGTCTCCATGTTGACAGTGTGCATGGTGACTGTTCTCACGGTGACAGTGCCTATGGTGATTATGCTCTTAGTGACAGTGCTCATGGTGACAGTGCCCATGGTGACAGTGACCACGGTGACTGTTCTCACCGTGGTAGTGCCCATGGTGACAGTGTTCATGATGACAGTCCGCATTAAGGCTGTGCCCGTGGTGACATTGCTAATGGTGATAATTCTCACGGTGATAGTACGCACGTTGAAAATGACAAAGGTGACAACACCCAGGTGATAATAATCATGGTGAAAGTGCCCATGGTGGCAGTTCTCATACTGACAGTTCTTGTGACAGTGCTCATGGTGGCAGTGCTCGTGGTGACAGTGCTCTTGGTGACAGTGCTCATGGTGGCAGTGCCCATGGTGAGACTACCGATGGTGACCCTGCCCATGGTGACAGTGCACATGGTCATGGTGCCTCTGGTGGCAGTGCAATATAGTGAGAATGCCCATGATGATATTGCTCATGGTGATAGTGCCCATGGTGAGAGTGCCCATGGTTCCAGTGCTCATGGTGACAGTGCCCATTGTGACAGTGCCCTTGGTGACAGTGCACACCATGAGAGTGCCCATGGTGTCTGTGCCCATGGTGACAGTTCTTATCATGAGAGTGTTCACGGTAGCAGTGTTCATGGTAATAGTGCTCACGGAGGCATTGCCCACAATGAGAGTGCCCACGGTGAGAATACTGACTGTGACAGTGCCCATGATGACTTTTCTCTCTGTGACAGTGCCCTTGGGGACAGTTAGCACGGTGAGATTTCTCACAGTGATAGTGCACATTGTTTCAGTGCTCATAGTGACAAGATCCTAGGCGCCAGTGCCCATCATGGCATTGCTCACGGTGATATTTCTCACGGTGACAGTGCCCATGGTGATATTACCCATGGTGACAGTACTCAGTGATCAAGTGCTCATGGTGACATGGCATAAGGTGATAATGCTCACGGTGGCAGTGCAAAATGGTGACAGTGCCCATGGGGACATTGCTTAATGTGATAGTCCTTGTGGTGACATTGTGCATGGTGACATTGCACACCATGACAGTGCTCTTGTTGACAGTGCTCATGGTGATAGTGCCAATGTTGGAAGTGCCCATCGTGAAAGTGTCCATGGTGACAGTTCTTATGATGAGAGTGGTCAGAGTGGCAGTGCTCATGGTGAAAGTGCCCATGGTGACAGACCCCACAGTGACAGTGTCCATAGTTATAGTGTCCATGGTGACAGTACTAACAGTGAAATTGTCCATGGGGACACTGCCCATGGTGAAAGTGCCCATGGTCACAACACTCACGGTGATAGTGCTCACAGTGAGAGTGGCCGTGGTGACAGTGACCACGGTGACAGTTCTAATGGTGATACTGCCCATGATGACAGTGCTCTGGTGACAGTCCACATTGTACCAGTGCCCAAGGTGACAGTGCTCATGGTGACAGTGCCCAAAGTCACAATACCCATGGTGACAGTGCCCAGGCTGACAGTTCTTAAGGTGATAGTGCCCATGGTGACAGTGCACATGGTGATACAGAGAATGGGGACAGTGCTTATGGTGACAGTGGTCATGGTTGCAGTACCCATGGTGATAGTGCTGAAACTGACAGTGCCCTTGGGGATAGTGCCCATGGTGAGTGTGCTCGTGTTAATTGTGTCCATGGTGGCAGTTCCCATTGTGAAAGTGCTCATGATGACAGTGCCCATGTGGGTAGTTCCCATGGTGACAGTGCTCATGGTGATAGTGACCATGTTAACAGTGCACATGGTGGCTGTGCCCTTGGTGACAGTGCCCATGATGACAGTATTCATGGTGACAGTGCTCACGGTGATAATGCCCATGGTGGCAGTGCACATGGTGGTAGTGCACATGGTGGCAGTGAAAAATGGGGACAGTTCCCATGCTGACAGTTCTCATTCTGAAAACGCACACGGTCACAACCGATGCTGACACTGCTCATGGTAGCTGTACCCTTGGTGACAGTGCTCAGAGTGATAGTGCCCATGGTGGCAGTGCCCATGGTGACAGTGCCCATGGTGAAAATGCCCATGATGACAGTGCCCATGGAGTCAGTGCCCACGGAGCCATTGCCTATGGTAACAGTGCTCACAGTGACAGTACCCATGGTAACAGTGACCATGGTGAGAGTGCTCATGGTGATAGTGTCTATGGTGACAGATCACACTGTGACAGTCCGCATTGTGCCAGTACCAATTGTGACAGTGCCCATGGTGACATTGACCATGGTGAGAGTGATCACGGTGCTAGTGCTCACAGTAATAGTGCTCATGGTGACAGTGCCGACAGTGAAGGTGCTCACGGTGACAGTGCCTCTGGTGATAGTGCCCATGGTGAGAGTCCGCCCATTGATAGTGCCCATGGTGTCAGTTCCCATTGTGAAAATGCTCATGATGACATTGCCCATTTTGGTAGTCCCCATGGTGACAGTGCTCACGGTGATAGTGACCTTGGTAACTGTGCACATGGTGGCCGTGCCCTTGGTGACAGTGCCAATGATGACAGTACTCATGGTAATAGTTCTCACGGTGATAGTGCCCATGGTGATATTGCACATGGTGGCAGTGAAAAATGGTGACAGTGCCCATGTTGACAGTTCTCATGGTGACAGTGCACACGGTGACAACCCATGCAGACAGTACTCACGGTGACAGTTCTCATGGTTGCAGTACCCATAGTGACAGTGCTCACAGTGATACTGCCCATGGTGGCAGTGCCCATGGTGACAGTGCCCATGGTGACACTGCCCATGATGACAGTGCCCATGGTGAAAGTTCCCACGGCGCCATTGCCTATGGTGACAGTGCTCATGGTAACAGTGCCCATGGTGACAGTGACCATGGTGAGAGTGCTCACACTGATAGTGCCCATGGTGACAGGGCTCATGGTGCCAGTCCGCATTGTGCCAGTACCCATGGCGACAGTGCTCATGGTGACACTGACCACAGTGAGAGTGCTCACTGTGATAGAGCTCACGGTAATAGTGCTCATGGTGACAGTGCAAAGGGTGACAATACCCATGGTGACAGTACTCATGTTGAAAATACCCATGGTGGCAGTTCTCATGGTGACAGTGCTCATAATAGCAGTGACCAAGGTGGCAGTCCTCGTGGTGACAGTGCTAATGGTGACAGTGCTCTTGGTGGCAGTTCCCATGGGGACAGTACCGATGGTGACCCTGTGCATTGTTACAGTGCCCATGGTAACCGTGCTCACGGTGGTAGTGCACATCGTGACAGTGCCCATGGTGGCAGTTCACCTGGTGACAGTGCTAAATCGTGACAGTGCACATGCTGACAGTGCTCACGGTGATAGTGCCCATGGTGACAGTGCACACGGTGATAATGGGCATTATTACAGTGTTCATCGTGACAGAGCCCAAGGTGGCAGTGGCCATGGTGACAGTGCCCACAATGACAGTGCCCATGGTAACAGTGCCGACAGTGACAGTGCCCATGGTGACACTTCTCACAGTGAATGTGCCCATGGGGACAGTTACCATGATGAGATTTCTCACGGTGATAGTGCCCGTTGTGACAGTGCTCACAGTGACAATGCCCATGGTGCCACTGCCCATAGAGACATTCCGCACGGTCACTTTTCTCACGGTGAAAGTACCTATGGTGACACTGCACCTGGTGGCAGTGCAAAATGGTGACAGTGCCCATGGTGACATTGCTCATAGTGACTTTGCTTACAGTGATAGTCCTTACGGTGACAGTGTGCACAGTGACACTGCACACAGTTGCAGTGTTCATGGTGACAGTGTTCACGGTGATACTTTCCATGGTGATAGTGCCCATGGTGACACTGCACATGGTGGCAGTGAAAAATGGTGACAGTGCCCCTGTTGTCAGTTCTCATGGTGACCGTGCACATGGTGACAACCCGTGCAGACTGTACTCATGGTGACAGTACTCACGGTGACAGTTCTCATGTTTGCAGTATCCATGGTGACAGTGCTCACAGTGATAGTGCCCATGGTGAGAGTGCCCATGATGACAGGGCCCATGGTGCCATTGCCTATGGTGACAGTGCTCATGGTAACAGTGCCCAAGGTGACAGTGACCATGGTGAGAGTGCTCACACTGATGGTGCCCATGGTGACAGTGCTCATGGTGTCTGTCTACATTGTGCCAGTACCCATGGCAACAGTGCTCATGGTGACAGGGACCACAGTGAGAGAGCTCACGGTGAGAGTGCTCACGGTAATAGTGCTCATGGTGACAGTGCAAATGGTGACAATACCATGGTGACAGTACTCATGTTGAAAATACCCATGGTGGCAGTTCTCATAGCGACAGATCTCATGGTGACATTGCTCATAATAGCAGTGCCCAGGTGCCAGTGCTCGTGGTGACGGTGCTAATGGTGACAGTGCTCTTGGTGGCAGTTCCCATCGGGACAATACTGATGGTGACACTGTGCATTGTTACAGTGCCCATGGTAACCGTGTTCACGGTGATAGTGCACATCGTGACAGTGCCCATGGTGGTAGTTCACCTGGTGACAGTGCTAAATAGTGACAGTGCACATGCTGACAGTGCTCACGGTGATAGTGCCCATGGTGACAGTGCACACGGTCATAATGGGCATTGTTACAGAGTTCATGGTGACAGCACACGGTGGCAGTGGCCATGGAGACAGTGCCCACAATGACAGTGCCCATGGTGACAGTGCCGACAGTGACAGTGCCCATGGTGACACTTCTCATGGTGACAGTGCCCATGGGGACAGTTAGCATGGTGAGATTTCTAACGGTGATAGTGCCCGTTGTGCCAGTGCTCACAGTAACAATGCCCATGGGGCCAGTGCCCATAGAGTCATTCCGCACGGTCACATTTCTCACGGTGAAAGTGCCTATGGTGATATTAACCATGGTGACACTGCACATGGTGGCAGAGCAAAATGGCGACAGTGCCCATGGTGACATTGCTCATGGTGACTTTGCTTACGGTGATAGTCCTTACAGTGACAGTACGCATGGTGACACTGCACACAGTGACAGTGTTCATGGTGAAAGTGTTCACGGTGATAGTTCCCATGGTGAGATTGTCCTGGTAACAGTGCCCATAGTCACAATTCTCATGGTGTAGTGCTCACAGTGACAGTGCCCATGGTGTCATGCCCATGGTGACAGTGCTCATGGTGACAGTGCTCATGTTGGCAGAGCCATAAATAAGAGTGCTCATTGTGGCAGTGCTCATGGTGTCCGTGCTCATGGTGACAGTGCCCATGATTACAGTGTTTATGGTGATAGATGTCACGGTGTCAGTGCCCACGCGGAGAGTGCCAAGGCTGACAAAGCCCAGGGTGATGCTTCCCATTGTGACAGTGCCCACGGTGACAGTGCCCATGGTGACAGCACCCAGTGTGACAAGGCGCATGGTGACAGTGCTCACGGTGACAGTGCCCATGGTGACAGTGCCGATGGTGAGAGTGCCAATAGTGACAGTGCTCATGGTGAAACTGCCCACAGAGACATCGCCCATGGTGATAGTGTTCATGGTGACAACCCCACGGTGACAGTGCCAATGTTGATAGTCCCAGTGGTGACAGGTCTTACATTGAATGTGACCATGGTGTCTGTGCTCATGGTGACAGTGCTCAAGGTTATAGTCTCCATGTTGACAGTGCCGATGGTGACAATTCTCACGGTGACAGGGCCTATGGTGAAAATTCTCATAGTGACAGTGTTCACGGTGACAGTGCCCATGGTGCTATTACCCATGGTGACAGTTCTCATAGTGAAACTGCCCATGTTGACACTGCCCATGGTGGCAGTGCAAAATGGTGACAGTGCCCATGGTGATATTGCTCATGGTGACATTGCTTATGGTGATAGTGTGTATGGTGAAACTGCACACAGTGACATTGCTCATGGTGACAGTGTTCATGGCGTTAGTTCCTATGGTGAATGTGACCATGGGGACAGTGCCCATAGTCACAATTCTCATGGTGTAGTGCTCACGGTGACAGTGCCCATGGTGACAATACACAGGGTGACAGTATTCATGGTGACATTCCTCATGGTGAGAGTGCCCATGTTCACAACTGTCACGGTGATAGTTCCCATGGTGACAATACCCAGGGTAACAGAGCTGATGGTAAAAGTGTTCACGGTGACAGTGCCCATGGTGACAGTACCTAAGGTGACAATTCCCATGGTGAGACTGCTCATAGACAGTGCCCATGGTGACAATACCCAGCGTGTCCTGTCCATGGTGACAGTGATCATGGTGACACATCTCATGAGGACAGTGCCATAAGTGGCAGTGCTCATGGTGACAGTGCCCATAGTGACAGTGCCTATGGTGATAGATATCATGGTGGCTGTGCCCAGGGAGACATTGCCCACGCTGACAAGACCCATGGTGATACTTCCCATTGTGACAGTGCCATCGGTGGCAGAGCCCATGGTGACAGTGCCCAAGATCACAGAGCCCATGGTGAGAGTGCTAACGGTGACTGTGCCCATGGTGACAGCACCCAGTGTGAAAATGCCCATTGTGACAGTGCTCACGGTGACCATGCCAATGGTGATAGTGCCAATAGTGAGAGTGCTCACGGTGACACTGCCCATGGACACACTGCCCATTGTGATAGTGCCCATCATGACAACCCCTCGGAGGCAGTGCCAATGGTGAGAGTCCCCGTGGTGACAGTTCTCATGGTGAAAGTGATCCTTTTGAAATTGCTCATGGTGACAGTGCTCATGGTGACAGTGCTCAAGGTGATAGTCTCCATGTTGACAGTGTGCATGGTGACTGTTCTCACGGTGACAGTGCCTATGGTGATTATGCTCTTAGTGACAGTGCTCATGGTGACAGTGCCCATGGTGACAGTGACCACGGTGACTGTTCTCACCGTGGTAGTGCCCATGGTGACAGTGTTCATGATGACAGTCCGCATTAAGGCTGTGCCTGTGGTGACATTGCTAATGGTGATAATTCTCACAGTGATAGTACGCACGTTGAAAATGACAAAGGTGACAACACCCAGGTGATAATAATCATGGTGAAAGTGCCCATGGTGGCAGTTCTCATACTGACAGTTCTTGTGACAGTGCTCATGGTGGCAGTGCTCGTGGTGACAGTGCTCATGGTGGCAGTGCCCATGGTGAGACTACCGATGGTGACCCTGCCCATGGTGACAGTGCACATGGTCATGGTGCCTCTGGTGGCAGTGCAATATAGTGAGAATGCCCATGATGATATTGCTCATGGTGATAGTGCCCATGGTGAGAGTGCCCATGGTTCCAGTGCTCATGGTGACAGTGCCCATTGTGACAGTGCCCTTGGTGACAGTGCACACCATGAGAGTGCCCATGGTGTCTGTGCCCATGGTGACAGTTCTTATCATGAGAGTGTTCACGGTAGCAGTGTTCATGGTAATAGTGCTCACGGAGGCATTGCCCACAATGAGAGTGCCCACGGTGAGAATACTGACTGTGACAGTGCCCATGATGACTTTTCTCTCTGTGACAGTGCCCTTGGAGACAGTTAGCACGGTGAGATTTCTCACAGTGATAGTGCACATTGTTTCAGTGCTCATAGTGACAAGACCCTAGGCGCCAGTGCCCATCATGGCATTGCTCACGGTGATATTTCTCACGGTGACAGTGCCCATGGTGATATTACCCATGGTGACAGTACTCAGTGATCAAGTGCTCATGGTGACATGGCATAAGGTGATAATGCTCACGGTGGCAGTGCAAAATGGTGACAGTGCCCATGGGGACATTGCTCATAGTGACTTTGCTTACAGTGATAGTCCTTACGGTGACAGTGTGCATGGTGACACTGCACACAGTTGCAGTGTTCATGGTGACAGTGTTCACGGTGATACTTTCCATGGTGATAGTGCCCATGGTGGCAGTGAAAAATGGTGACAGTGCCCCTGTTGTCAGTTCTCATGGTGACCGTGCACATGGTGACAACCCGTGCAGACTGTTCTCATGGTGACAGTACTCACGGTGACAGTTCTCATGTTTGCAGTATCCATGGTGACAGTGCTCACAGTGATAGTGCCCATGGTGAGAGTGCCCATGATGACAGGGCCCATGGTGCCATTGCCTATGGTGACAGTGCTCATGGTAACAGTTCCCAAGGTGACAGTGACCATGGTGAGAGTGCTCACACTGATGGTGCCCATGGTGACAGTGCTCATGGTGTCTGTCTACATTGTGCCAGTACCCATGGCAACAGTGCTCATGGTGACAGGGACCACAGTGAGAGAGCTCACGGTGAGAGTGCTCAGGGTAATAGTGCTCATGGTGACAGTGCAAATGGTGACAATACCATGGTGACAGTACTCATGTTGCAAATGCCCATGGTGGCAGTTCTCATAGCGACAGATCTCATGGTGACATTGCTCATAATAGCAGTGCCCAGGTGCCAGTGCTCGTGGTGACGGTGCTAATGGTGACAGTGTTCTTGGTGGCAGTTCCCATCGGGACAATACTGATGGTGACACTGTGCATTGTTACAGTGCCCATGGTAACCGTGTTCACGGTGATAGTGCACATCGTGACAGTGCCCATGGTGGTAGTTCACCTGGTGACAGTGCTATATAGTGAGAGTGCACATGCTGACAGTGCTCACGGTGATAGTGCCCATGGTGACAGTGCACACGATCATAATGGGCATTGTTACAGAGTTCATGGTGACAGCACACGGTGGCAGTGGCCATGGAGACAGTGCCCACAATGACAGTGCCCATGGTGACAGTGCCGACAGTGACAGTGCCCATGGTGACACTTCTCATGGTGACAGTGCCCATGGGGACAGTTAGCATGGTGAGATTTCTAACGGTGATAGTGCCCGTTGTGCCAGTGCTCACAGTAACAATGCCCATGGTGCCAGTGCCCATAGAGTCATTCCGCACGGTCACATTTCTCACGGTGAAAGTGCCTATGGTGATATTAACCATGGTGACACTGCACATGGTGGCAGAGCAAAATGGCGACAGTGCCCATGGTGACATTGCTCATGGTGACTTTGCTTACGGTGATAGTCCTTACAGTGACAGTACACATGGTGACACTGCACACAGTGACAGTGTTCATGGTGAAAGTGTTCACGGTGATAGTTCCCATGGTGAGATTGTCCTGGTAACAGTGCCCATAGTCACAATTCTCATGGTGTAGTGCTCACAGTGACAGTGCCCATGGTGTCATGCCCATGGTGACAGTGCTCATGGTGACATTGCTCATGTTGGCAGAGCCATAAATAAGAGTGCTCATTGTGGCAGTGCTCATGGTGTCCGTGCTCATGGTGACAGTGCCCATGATTACAGTGTTTATGGTGATAGATGTCACGGTGTCAGTGCCCACGCGGAGAGTGCCAAGGCTGACAAAGCCCAGGGTGATACTTCCCATTGGGACAGTGCCCACGGTGACAGTGCCCATGGTGACAGCACCCAGTGTGACAAGGCGCATGGTGACAGTGCTCACGGTGACAGTGCCCATGGTGACAGTGCCGATGGTGAGAGTGCCAATAGTGACAGTGCTCATGGTGAAACTGCCCACAGAGACATCGCCCATGGTGATAGTGTTCATGGTGACAACCCCACGGTGACAGTGCCAATGTTGATAGTCCCAGTGGTGACAGGTCTTACATTGAATGTGACCATGGTGTCTGTGCTCATGGTGACAGTGCTCAAGGTTATAGTCTCCATGTTGACAGTGCCGATGGTGACAATTCTCACGGTGACAGGGCCTATGGTGAAAATTCTCATAGTGACAGTGTTCACGGTGACAGTGCCCATGGTGCTATTACCCATGGTGACAGTTCTCATAGTGAAACTGCCCATGTTGACACTGCCCATGGTGGCAGTGCAAAATGGTGACAGTGCCCATGGTGATATTGCTCATGGTGACATTGCTTATGGTGATAGTGTGTATGGTGAAACTGCACACAGTGACATTGCTCATGGTGACAGTGTTCATGGCGTTAGTTCCTATGGTGAATGTGACCATGGGGACAGTGCCCATAGTCACAATTCTCATGGGGTAGTGCTCACGGTGACAGTGCCCATGGTGACAATACACAGGGTGACAGTATTCATGGTGACATTGCTCATGGTGAGAGTGCCCATGTTCACAACTGTCACGGTGATAGTTCCCATGGTGACAATACCCAGGGTAACAGAGCTGATGGTAAAAGTGTTCACGGTGACAGTGCCCATGGTGACAGTACCTAAGGTGACAATTCCCATGGTGAGACTGCTCATAGACAGTGCCCATGGTGACAATACCCAGCGTGTCCTGTCCATGGTGACAGTGATCATGGTGACACATCTCATGAGGACAGTGCCATAAGTGACAGTGCTCATTGTGGCAGTGCTCATGGTGACAGTGCCCATGGTGACAGTGCCTATGGTGATAGATATCATGGTGGCTGTGCCCAGGGAGACATTGCCCACGCTGACAAGACCCATGGTGATACTTCCCATTGTGACAGTGCCATCGGTGGCAGAGCCCATGGTGACAGTGCCCAAGATCACAGAGCCCATGGTGAGAGTGCTAATGGTGACTGTGCCCATGGTGACAGCACCCAGTGTGAAAATGCCCATTGTGACAGTGCTCACGGTGACCATGCCAATGGTGATAGTGCCAATAGTGAGAGTGCTCACGGTGACACTGCCCATGGACACACTGCCCATTGTGATAGTGCCCATCATGACAACCCCTCGGAGGCAGTGCCAATGGTGAGAGTCCCCGTGGTGACAGTTCTCATGGTGAAAGTGATCCTTTTGAAATTGCTCATGGTGACAGTGCTCATGGTGACAGTGCTCAAGGTGATAGTCTCCATGTTGACAGTGTGCATGGTGACTGTTCTCACGGTGACAGTGCCTATGGTGATTATGCTCTTAGTGACAGTGCTCATGGTGACAGTGCCCATGGTGACAGTGACCACGGTGACTGTTCTCACCGTGGTAGTGCCCATGGTGACAGTGTTCATGATGACAGTCCGCATTAAGGCTGTGCCCGTGGTGACATTGCTAATGGTGATAATTCTCACGGTGATAGTACGCACGTTGAAAATGACAAAGGTGACAACACCCAGGTGATAATAATCATGGTGAAAGTGCCCATGGTGGCAGTTCTCATACTGACAGTTCTTGTGACAGTGCTCATGGTGGCAGTGCTCGTGGTGACAGTGCTCTTGGTGACAGTGCTCATGGTGGCAGTGCCCATGGTGAGACTACCGATGGTGACCCTGCCCATGGTGACAGTGCACATGGTCATGGTGCCTCTGGTGGCAGTGCAATATAGTGAGAATGCCCATGATGATATTGCTCATGGTGACAGTGCCCATTGTGACAGTGCCCTTGGTGACAGTGCACACCATGAGAGTGCCCATGGTGTCTGTGCCCATGGTGACAGTTCTTATCATGAGAGTGTTCACGGTAGCAGTGTTCATGGTAATAGTGCTCACGGAGGCATTGCCCACAATGAGAGTGCCCACGGTGAGAATACTGACTGTGACAGTGCCCATGAAGACTTTTCTCTCTGTGACAGTGCCCTTGGGGACAGTTAGCATGGTGAGATTTCTCACAGTGATAGTGCACATTGTTTCAGTACTCATAGTGACAAGACCCTAGGCACCAGTGCCCATCATGGCATTGCTCACGGTGATATTTCTCACGGTGACAGTGCCCATGGTGATATTACCCATGGTGACAGTACTCAGTGATCAAGTGCTCATGGTGACATGGCATAAGGTGATAATGCTCACGGTGGCAGTGCAAAATGGTGACAGTGCCCATGGGGACATTGCTTAATGTGATAGTCCTTGTGGTGACATTGTGCATGGTGACATTGCCCACCATGACAGTGCTCTTGTTGACAGTGCTCATGGTGATAGTGCCAATGTTGGAAGTGCCCATCGTGAAAGTGTCCATGGTGACAGTTCTTATGATGAGAGTGGTCAGATTGGCAGTGCTCATGGTGAAAGTGCCCATGGTGACAGAGCCCACGGTGACAGTGTCCATAGTTATAGTGTCAATGGTGACAGTACTAACAGTGAAATTGTCCATGGGGACACTGCCCATGGTGAAAGTACCCATGGTCACAACACTCACGGTGATAGTGCTCACGGTGAGAGTGGCCATGGTGACAGTGACCACGGTGACAGTTCTAATGGTGATACTGCCCATGATGACAGTGCTCATGGTGACAGTCCACATTGTACCAGTGCCCAAGGTGACAGTGCTCATGGTGACAGTGCCCAAAGTCACAATACCCATGGTGACAGTGCCCAGGCTGACAGTTCTCAAGGTGATAGTGCCCATGGTGACAGTGCACATGGTGATACAGAGAATGGGGACAGTGCTTATGGTGACAGTGGTCATGGTTGCAGTACCCATGGTGATAGTGCTGAAACTGACAGTGCCCTTGGGGATAGTGCCCATGGTGAGTGTGCTCGTGTTAATTGTGTCCATGGTGGCAGTTCCCATTGTGAAAGTGCTCATGATGACAGTGCCCATGTGGGTAGTTCCCATGGTGACAGTGCTCATGGTGATAGTGACCATGTTAACAGTGCACATGGTGGCTGTGCCCTTGGTGACAGTGCCCATGATGACAGTATTCATGGTGACAGTGCTCACGGTGATAATGCCCATGGTGGCAGTGCACATGGTGGTAGTGCATATGGTGGCAGTGAAAAATGGGGACAGTTCCCATGCTGACAGTTCTCATTGTGACAATGCACACGGTCACAACCGATGCTGACACTGCTCATGGTAGCTGTACCCTTGGTGACAGTGCTCAGAGTGATAGTGCCCATGGTGGCAGTGCCCATGGTGACACTGCCCATGGTGACAATGCCCATGATGACAGTGCTCATGGTGACAGTGCTCATGTTGGCAGAGCCATAAATAAGAGTGCTCATTGTGGCAGTGCTCATGGTGTCCGTGCTCATGGTGACAGTGCCCATGATTACAGTGTTTATGGTGATAGATGTCACGGTGTCAGTGCCCACGCGGAGAGTGCCAAGGCTGACAAATCCCAGGGTGATACTTCCCATTGTGACAGTGCCCACGGTGACAGTGCCCATGGTGACAGCACCCAGTGTGACAAGGCGCATGGTGACAGTGCTCACGGTGACAGTGCCCATGGTGACAGTGCCGATGGTGAGAGTGCCAATAGTGACAGTGCTCATGGTGAAACTGCCCACAGAGACATCGCCCATGGTGATAGTGTTCATGGTGACAACCCCACGGTGACAGTGCCAATGTTGATAGTCCCAGTGGTGACAGGTCTTACATTGAATGTGACCATGGTGTCTGTGCTCATGGTGACAGTGCTCAAGGTTATAGTCTCCATGTTGACAGTGCCGATGGTGACAATTCTCACGGTGACAGGGCCTATGGTGAAAATTCTCATAGTGACAGTGTTCACGGTGACAGTGCCCATGGTGCTATTACCCATGGTGACAGTACTCATAGTGAAACTGCCCATGTTGACACTGCCCATGGTGGCAGTGCAAAATGGTGACAGTGCCCATGGTGATATTGCTCATGGTGACATTGCTTATGGTGATAGTGTGTATGGTGAAACTGCACACAGTGACATTGCTCATGGTGACAGTGTTCATGGCGTTAGTTCCTATGGTGAATGTGACCATGGGGACAGTGCCCATAGTCACAATTCTCATGGGGTAGTGCTCACGGTGACAGTGCCCATGGTGACAATACACAGGGTGACAGTATTCATGGTGACATTGCTCATGGTGAGAGTGCCCATGTTCACAACTGTCACGGTGATAGTTCCCATGGTGACAATACCCAGGGTAACAGAGCTGATGGTAAAAGTGTTCACGGTGACAGTGCCCATGGTGACAGTACCTAAGGTGACAATTCCCATGGTGAGACTGCTCATAGACAGTGCCCATGGTGACAATACCCAGCGTGTCCTGTCCATGGTGACAGTGATCATGGTGACACATCTCATGAGGACAGTGCCATAAGTGACAGTGCTCATTGTGGCAGTGCTCATGGTGACAGTGCCCATGGTGACAGTGCCTATGGTGATAGATATCATGGTGGCTGTGCCCAGGGAGACATTGCCCACGCTGACAAGACCCATGGTGATACTTCCCATTGTGACAGTGCCATCGGTGGCAGAGCCCATGGTGACAGTGCCCAAGATCACAGAGCCCATGGTGAGAGTGCTAACGGTGACTGGGCCCATGGTGACAGCACCCAGTGTGAAAATGCCCATTGTGACAGTGCTCACGGTGACCATGCCAATGGTGATAGTGCCAATAGTGAGAGTGCTCACGGTGACACTGCCCATGGACACACTGCCCATTGTGATAGTGCCCATCATGACAACCCCTCGGAGGCAGTGCCAATGGTGAGAGTCCCCGTGGTGACAGTTCTCATGGTGAAAGTGATCCTTTTGAAATTGCTCATGGTGACAGTGCTCATGGTGACAGTGCTCAAGGTGATAGTCTCCATGTTGACAGTGTGCATGGTGACTGTTCTCACGGTGACAGTGCCTATGGTGATTATGCTCTTAGTGACAGTGCTCATGGTGACAGTGCCCATGGTGACAGTGACCACGGTGACTGTTCTCACCGTGGTAGTGCCCATGGTGACAGTGTTCATGATGACAGTCCGCATTAAGGCTGTGCCCGTGGTGACATTGCTAATGGTGATAATTCTCACGGTGATAGTACGCACGTTGAAAATGACAAAGGTGACAACACCCAGGTGATAATAATCATGGTGAAAGTGCCCATGGTGGCAGTTCTCATACTGACAGTTCTTGTGACAGTGCTCATGGTGGCAGTGCTCGTGGTGACAGTGCTCTTGGTGACAGTGCTCATGGTGGCAGTGCCCATGGTGAGACTACCGATGGTGACCCTGCCCATGGTGACAGTGCACATGGTCATGGTGCCTCTGGTGGCAGTGCAATATAGTGAGAATGCCCATGATGATATTGCTCATGGTGATAGTGCCCATGGTGAGAGTGCCCATGGTTCCAGTGCTCATGGTGACAGTGCCCATTGTGACAGTGCCCTTGGTGACAGTGCACACCATGAGAGTGCCCATGGTGTCTGTGCCCATGGTGACAGTTCTTATCATGAGAGTGTTCACGGTAGCAGTGTTCATGGTAATAGTGCTCACGGAGGCATTGCCCACAATGAGAGTGCCCACGGTGAGAATACTGACTGTGACAGTGCCCATGATGACTTTTCTCTCTGTGACAGTGCCCTTGGGGACAGTTAGCATGGTGAGATTTCTCACAGTGATAGTGCACATTGTTTCAGTGCTCACAGTGACAAGACCCTAGGCGCCAGTGCCCATCATGGCATTGCTCACGGTGATATTTCTCACGGTGACAGTGCCCATGGTGATATTACCCATGGTGACAGTACTCAGTGATCAAGTGCTCATGGTGACATGGCATAAGGTGATAATGCTCACGGTGGCAGTGCAAAATGGTGACAGTGCCCATGGGGACATTGCTTAATGTGATAGTCCTTGTGGTGACATTGTGCATGGTGACATTGCCCACCATGACAGTGCTCTTGTTGACAGTGCTCATGGTGATAGTGCCAATGTTGGAAGTGCCCATCGTGAAAGTGTCCATGGTGACAGTTCTTATGATGAGAGTGGTCAGAGTGGCAGTGCTCATGGTGAAAGTGCCCATGGTGACAGAGCCCACGGTGACAGTGTCCATAGTTATAGTGTCCATGGTGACAGTACTAACAGTGAAATTGTCCATGGGGACACTGCCCATGGTGAAAGTGCCCATGGTCACAACACTCACGGTGATAGTGCTCACGGTGAGAGTGGCCATGGTGACAGTGACCACGGTGACAGTTCTAATGGTGATACTGCCCATGATGACAGTGCTCTGGTGACAGTCCACATTGTACCAGTGCCCAAGGTGACAGTGCTCATGGTGACAGTGCCCAAAGTCACAATACCCATGGTGACAGTGCCCAGGCTGACAGTTCTCAAGGTGATAGTGCCCATGGTGACAGTGCACATGGTGATACAGAGAATGGGGACAGTGCTTATGGTGACAGTGGTCATGGTTGCAGTACCCATGGTGATAGTGCTGAAACTGACAGTGCCCTTGGGGATAGTGCCCATGGTGAGTGTGCTCGTGTTAATTGTGTCCATGGTGGCAGTTCCCATTGTGAAAGTGCTCATGATGACAGTGCCCATGTGGGTAGTTCCCATGGTGACAGTGCTCATGGTGATAGTGACCATGTTAACAGCGCACATGGTGGCTGTGCCCTTGGTGACAGTGCCCATGATGACAGTATTCATGGTGACAGTGCTCACGGTGATAATGCCCATGGTGGCAGTGCACATGGTGGTAGTGCATATGGTGGCAGTGAAAAATGGGGACAGTTCCCATGCTGACAGTTCTAATTTTGACAATGCACACGGTCACAACCGATGCTGACACTGCTCATGGTAGCTGTACCCTTGGTGACACTGCTCAGAGTGATAGTGCCCATGGTGGCAGTGCCCATGGTGACACTGCCCATGGTGACAATGCCCATGATGACAGTGCTCATGGTTACAGTGCTCATGTTGGCAGAGCCATAAATAAGAGTGCTCATTGTGGCAGTGCTCATGGTGTCCGTGCTCATGGTGACAGTGCCCATGATTACAGTGTTTATGGTGATAGATGTCACGGTGTCAGTGCCCACGTGGAGAGTGCCAAGGCTGACAAAGCCCAGGGTGATACTTCCCATTGTGACAGTGCCCACGGTGACAGTGCCCATGGTGACAGCACCCAGTGTGACAAGGCACATGGTGACAGTGCTCACGGTGACAGTGCCCATGGTGACAGTGCCGATGGTGAGAGTGCCAATAGTGACAGTGCTCATGGTGAAACTGCCCACAGAGACATCGCCCATGGTGATAGTGTTCATGGTGACATCCCCACGGTGACAGTGCCAATGTTGATAGTCCCAGTGGTGACAGGTCTTACATTGAATGTGACCATGGTGTCTGTGCTCATGGTGACAGTGCTCAAGGTTATAGTCTCCATGTTGACAGTGCCGATGGTGACAATTCTCACGGTGACAGGGCCTATGGTGAAAATTCTCATAGTGACAGTGTTCACGGTGACAGTGCCCATGGTGCTATTACCCATGGTGACAGTACTCATAGTGAAACTGCCCATGTTGACACTGCCCATGGTGGCAGTGCAAAATGGTGACAGTGCCCATGGTGATATTGCTCATGGTGACATTGCTTATGGTGATAGTGTGTATGGTGAAACTGCACACAGTGACATTGCTCATGGTGACAGTGTTCATGGCGTTAGTTCCTATGGTGAATGTGACCATGGGGACAGTGCCCATAGTCACAATTCTCATGGTGTAGTGCTCACGGTGACACTGCCCATGGTGACAATACACAGGGTGACAGTATTCATGGTGACATTGCTCATGGTGAGAGTGCCCATGTTCACAACTGTCACGGTGATAGTTCCCATGGTGACAATACCCAGGGTAACAGAGCTTATGGTAAAAGTGTTCACGGTGACAGTGCCCATGGTGACAGTACCTAAGGTGACAATTCCCATGGTGAGACTGCTCATAGACAGTGCCCATGGTGACAATACCCAGCGTGTCCTGTCCATGGTGACAGTGATCATGGTGACACATCTCATGAGGACAGTGCCATAAGTGACAGTGCTCATTGTGGCAGTGCTCATGGTGACAGTGCCCATGGTGACAGTGCCTATGGTGATAGATATCATGGTGGCTGTGCCCAGGGAGACATTGCCCACGCTGACAAGACCCATGGTGATACTTCCCATTGTGACAGTGCCATCGGTGGCAGAGCCCATGGTGACAGTGCCCAAGATCACAGAGCCCATGGTGAGAGTGCTAACGGTGACTGTGCCCATGGTGACAGCACCCAGTGTGAAAATGCCCATTGTGACAGTGCTCACGGTGACCATGCCAATGGTGATAGTGCCAATAGTGAGAGTGCTCACGGTGACACTGCCCATGGACACACTGCCCATTGTGATAGTGCCCATCATGACAACCCCTCGGAGGCAGTGCCAATGGTGAGAGTCCCCGTGGTGACAGTTCTCATGGTGAAAGTGATCCTTTTGAAATTGCTCATGGTGACAGTGCTCATGGTGACAGTGCTCAAGGTGATAGTCTCCATGTTGACAGTGTGCATGGTGACTGTTCTCACGGTGACAGTGCCTATGGTGATTATGCTCTTAGTGACAGTGCTCATGGTGACAGTGCCCATGGTGACAGTGACCACGGTGACTGTTCTCACCGTGGTAGTGCCCATGGTGACAGTGTTCATGATGACAGTCCGCATTAAGGCTGTGCCCGTGGTGACATTGCTAATGGTGATAATTCTCACGGTGATAGTACGCACGTTGAAAATGACAAAGGTGACAACACCCAGGTGATAATAATCATGGTGAAAGTGCCCATGGTGGCAGTTCTCATACTGACAGTTCTTGTGACAGTGCTCATGGTGGCAGTGCTCGTGGTGACAGTGCTCTTGGTGACAGTGCTCATGGTGGCAGTGCCCATGGTGAGACTACCGATGGTGACCCTGCCCATGGTGACAGTGCACATGGTCATGGTGCCTCTGGTGGCAGTGCAATATAGTGAGAATGCCCATGATGATATTGCTCATGGTGATAGTGCCCATGGTGAGAGTGCCCATGGTTCCAGTGCTCATGGTGACAGTGCCCATTGTGACAGTGCCCTTGGTGACAGTGCACACCATGAGAGTGCCCATGGTGTCTGTGCCCATGGTGACAGTTCTTATCATGAGAGTGTTCACGGTAGCAGTGTTCATGGTAATAGTGCTCACGGAGGCATTGCCCACAATGAGAGTGCCCACGGTGAGAATACTGACTGTGACAGTGCCCATGATGACTTTTCTCTCTGTGACAGTGCCCTTGGGGACAGTTAGCACGGTGAGATTTCTCACAGTGATAGTGCACATTGTTTCAGTGCTCATAGTGACAAGACCCTAGGCGCCAGTGCCCATCATGGCATTGCTCACGGTGATATTTCTCACGGTGACAGTGCCCATGGTGATAATACCCATGGTGACAGTACTCAGTGATCAAGTGCTCATGGTGACATGGCATAAGGTGATAATGCTCACGGTGGCAGTGCAAAATGGTGACAGTGCCCATGGGGACATTGCTTAATGTGATAGTCCTTGTGGTGACATTGTGCATGGTGACATTGCCCACCATGACAGTGCTCTTGTTGACAGTGCTCATGGTGATAGTGCCAATGTTGGAAGTGCCCATCGTGAAAGTGTCCATGGTGACAGTTCTTATGATGAGAGTGGTCAGAGTGGCAGTGCTCATGGTGAAAGTGCCCATGGTGACAGAGCCCACGGTGACAGTGTCCATAGTTATAGTGTCCATGGTGACAGTACTAACAGTGAAATTGTCCATGGGGACACTGCCCATGGTGAAAGTGCCCATGGTCACAACACTCACGGTGATAGTGCTCACAGTGAGAGTGGCCATGGTGACAGTGACCACGGTGACAGTTCTAATGGTGATACTGCCAGTGATGACAGTGCTCTGGTGACAGTCCACATTGTACCAGTGCCCAAGGTGACAGTGCTCATGGTGACAGTGCCCAAAGTCACAATACCCATGGTGACAGTGCCCAGGCTGACAGTTCTCAAGGTGATAGTGCCCATGGTGACAGTGCACATGGTGATACAGAGAATGGGGACAGTGCTTATGGTGACAGTGGTCATGGTTGCAGTACCCATGGTGATAGTGCTGAAACTGACAGTGCCCTTGGGGATAGTGCCCATGGTGAGTGTGCTCGTGTTAATTGTGTCCATGGTGGCAGTTCCCATTGTGAAAGTGCTCATGATGACAGTGCCCATGTGGGTAGTTCCCATGGTGACAGTGCTCATGGTGATAGTGACCATGTTAACAGCGCACATGGTGGCTGTGCCCTTGGTGACAGTGCCCATGATGACAGTATTCATGGTGACAGTGCTCACAGTGATAATGCCCATGGTGGCAGTGCACATGGTGGTAGTGCACATGGTGGCAGTGAAAAATGGGGACAGTTCACATGCTGACAGTTCTCATTGTGACAATGCACACGGTCACAACCGATGCTCACACTGCTCATGGTAGCTGTACCCTTGGTGACAGTGCTCAGAGTGATAGTGCCCATGGTGGCAGTGCCCATGGTGACACTGCCCATGGTGACATTGCCCATGATGACAGTGCCCATGGAGTCAGTGCCCACGGAGCCATTGCCTATGGTAACAGTGCTCACAGTGACAGTACCCATGGTAACAGTGACCATGGTGAGAGTGCTCATGGTGATAGTGTCTATGGTGACAGATCACACTGTGACAGTCCGCATTGTGCCAGTACCAATTGTGACAGTGCCCATGGTGACATTGACCATGGTGAGAGTGATCACGGTGCTAGTGCTCACAGTAATAGTGCTCATGGTGACAGTGCCGACAGTGAAGGTGCTCACGGTGACAGTGCCTCTGGTGATAGTGCCCATGGTGAGAGTCCGCCCATTGATAGTGCCCATGGTGGCAGTTCCCATTGTGAAAATGCTCATGATGACATTGCCCATGTTGGTAGTCCCCATGGTGACAGTGCTCACGGTGATAGTGACCTTGGTAACTGTGCACATGGTGGCCGTGCCCTTGGTGACAGTGCCAATGATGACAGTACTCATGGTGACAGTTCTCACGGTGATAGTGCCCATGGTGATATTGCACATGGTGGCAGTGAAAAATGGTGACAGTGCCCATGTTGACAGTTCTCATGGTGACAGTGCACACGGTGACAACCCATGCAGACAGTACTCACGGTGACAGTTCTCATGGTTGCAGTACCCATGGTGACAGTGCTCACAGTGATACTGCCCATGGTGGCAGTGCCCATGGTGACAGTGCCCATGGTGACACTGCCCATGATGACAGTGCCCATGGTGAAAGTTCCCATGGCGCCATTGCCTATGGTGACACTGCTCATGGTAACAGTGCCCATGGTGACAGTGACCATGGTGAGAGTGCTCACACTGATAGTGCCCATGGTGACAGGGCTCATGGTGCCAGTCCGCATTGTGCCAGTACCCATGGCGACAGTGCTCATGGTGACACTGACCACAGTGAGAGTGCTCACTGTGATAGAGCTCACGGTAATAGTGCTCATGGTGACAGTGCAAAGGGTGACAATACCCATGGTGACAGTACTCATGTTGAAAATACCCATGGTGGCAGTTCTCATGGTGACAGTGCTCATAATAGCAGTGCCCAAGGTGGCAGTCCTCGTGGTGACAGTGCTAATGGTGACAGTGCTCTTGGTGGCAGTTCCCATGGGGACAGTACCGATGGTGACCCTGTGCATTGTTACAGTGCCCATGGTAACCGTGCTCACGGTGGTAGTGCACATCGTGACAGTGCCCATGGTGGCAGTTCACCTGGTGACAGTGCTAAATCGTGACAGTGCACATGCTGACAGTGCTCACGGTGATAGTGCCCATGGTGACAGTGCCCACGGTGATAATGGGTATTATTACAGTGTTCATCTTGACAGAGCCCAAGGTGGCAGTGGCCATGGTGACAGTGCCCACAATGACAGTGCCCATGGTAACAGTGCCGACAGTGACAGTGCCCATGGTGACACTTCTCACAGTGAATGTGCCCATGGGGACAGTTACCATGATGAGATTTCTCACGGTGATAGTGCCCGTTGTGACAGTGCTCACACTGACAATGCCCATGGTGCCACTGCCCATAGAGACATTCCGCACGGTCACTTTTCTCACGGTGAAAGTACCTATGGTGACACTGCACCTGGTGGCAGTGCAAAATGGTGACAGTGCCCATGGTGACATTGCTCATAGTGACTTTGCTTACAGTGATAGTCCCTACGGTGACAGTGTGCACAGTGACACTGCACACAGTTGCAGTGTTCATGGTGACAGTGTTCACGGTGATACTTTCCATGGTGATAGTGCCCATGGTGACACTGCACATGGTGGCAGTGAAAAATGGTGACAGTGCCCCTGTTGTCAGTTCTCATGGTGACCGTGCACATGGTGACAACCCGTGCAGACTGTACTCATGGTGACAGTACTCACGGTGACAGTTCTCATGTTTGCAGTATCCATGGTGACAGTGCTCACAGTGATAGTGCCCATGGTGAGAGTGCCCATGATGACAGGGCCCATGGTGCCATTGCCTATGGTGACAGTGCTCATGGTAACAGTGCCCAAGGTGACAGTGACCATGGTGAGAGTGCTCACACTGATGGTGCCCATGGTGACAGTGCTCATGGTGTCTGTCTACATTGTGCCAGTACCCATGGCAACAGTGCTCATGGTGACAGGGACCACAGTGAGAGAGCTCACGGTGAGAGTGCTCACGGTAATAGTGCTCATGGTGACAGTGCAAATGGTGACAATACCATGGTGACAGTACTCATGTTGAAAATACCCATGGTGGCAGTTCTCATAGCGACAGATCTCATGGTGACAGTGCTCATAATAGCAGTGCCCAGGTGCCAGTGCTCGTGGTGATGGTGCTAATGGTGACAGTGCTCTTGGTGGCAGTTCCCATCGGGACAATACTGATGGTGACACTGTGCATTGTTACAGTGCCCATGGTAACCGTGTTCACGGTGATAGTGCACATCGTGACAGTGCCCATGGTGGTAGTTCACCTGGTGACAGTGCTAAATAGTGACAGTGCACATGCTGACAGTGCTCACGGTTATCGTGCCCATGGTGACAGTGCACACGGTCATAATGGGCATTGTTACAGAGTTCATGGTGACAGCACACGGTGGCAGTGGCCATGGAGACAGTGCCCACAATGACAGTGCCCATGGTGACAGTGCCGACAGTGACAGTGCCCATGGTGACACTTCTCATGGTGACAGTGCCCATGGGGACAGTTAGCATGGTGAGATTTCTAACGGTGATAGTGCCCGTTGTGCCAGTGCTCACAGTAACAATGCCCATGGGGCCAGTGCCCATAGAGTCATTCCGCACGGTCACATTTCTCACGGTGAAAGTGCCTATGGTGATCTTAACCATGGTGACACTGCACATGGTGGCAGAGCAAAATGGTGACAGTGCCCATGGTGACATTGCTCATGGTGACTTTGCTTACGGTGATAGTCCTTACAGTGACAGTACGCATGGTGACACTGCACACAGTGACAGTGTTCATGGTGAAAGTGTTCACAGTGATAGTTCCCATGGTGAGATTGTCCTGGTAACAGTGCCCATAGTCACAATTCTCATGGTGTAGTGCTCACAGTGACAGTGCCCATGGTGTCATGCCCATGGTGACAGTGCTCATGGTGACAGTGCTCATGTTGGCAGAGCCATAAATAAGAGTGCTCATTGTGGCAGTGCTCATGGTGTCCGTGCTCATGGTGACAGTGCCCATGATTACAGTGTTTATGGTGATAGATGTCACGGTGTCAGTGCCCACGCGGAGAGTGCCAAGGCTGACAAAGCCCAGGGTGATACTTCCCATTGTGACAGTGCCCACGGTGACAGTGCCCATGGTGACAGCACCCAGTGTGACAAGGCGCATGGTGACAGTGCTCACGGTGACAGTGCCCATGGTGACAGTGCCGATGGTGAGAGTGCCAATAGTGACAGTGCTCATGGTGAAACTGCCCACAGAGACATCGCCCATGGTGATAGTGTTCATGGTGACAACCCCACGGTGACAGTGCCAATGTTGATAGTCCCAGTGGTGACAGGTCTTACATTGAATGTGACCATGGTGTCTGTGCTCATGGTGACAGTGCTCAAGGTTATAGTCTCCATGTTGACAGTGCCGATGGTGACAATTCTCACGGTGACAGGGCCTATGGTGAAAATTCTCATAGTGACAGTGTTCACGGTGACAGTGCCCATGGTGCTATTACCCATGGTGACAGTTCTCATAGTGAAACTGCCCATGTTGACACTGCCCATGGTGGCAGTGCAAAATGGTGACAGTGCCCATGGTGATATTGCTCATGGTGACATTGCTTATGGTGATAGTGTGTATGGTGAAACTGCACACAGTGACATTGCTCATGGTGACAGTGTTCATGGCGTTAGTTCCTATGGTGAATGTGACCATGGGGACAGTGCCCATAGTCACAATTCTCATGGGGTAGTGCTCACGGTGACAGTGCCCATGGTGACAATACACAGGGTGACAGTATTCATGGTGACATTGCTCATGGTGAGAGTGCCCATGTTCACAACTGTCACGGTGATAGTTCCCATGGTGACAATACCCAGGGTAACAGAGCTGATGGTAAAAGTGTTCACGGTGACAGTGCCCATGGTGACAGTACCTAAGGTGACAATTCCCATGGTGAGACTGCTCATAGACAGTGCCCATGGTGACAATACCCAGCGTGTCCTGTCCATGGTGACAGTGATCATGGTGACACATCTCATGAGGACAGTGCCATAAGTGACAGTGCTCATTGTGGCAGTGCTCATGGTGACAGTGCCCATGGTGACAGTGCCTATGGTGATAGATATCATGGTGGCTGTGCCCAGGGAGACATTGCCCACGCTGACAAGACCCATGGTGATACTTCCCATTGTGACAGTGCCATCGGTGGCAGAGCCCATGGTGACAGTGCCCAAGATCACAGAGCCCATGGTGAGAGTGCTAACGGTGACTGTGCCCATGGTGACAGCACCCAGTGTGAAAATGCCCATTGTGACAGTGCTCACGGTGACCATGCCAATGGTGATAGTGCCAATAGTGAGAGTGCTCACGGTGACACTGCCCATGGACACACTGCCCATTGTGATAGTGCCCATCATGACAACCCCTCGGAGGCAGTGCCAATGGTGAGAGTCCCCGTGGTGACAGTTCTCATGGTGAAAGTGATCCTTTTGAAATTGCTCATGGTGACAGTGCTCATGGTGACAGTGCTCAAGGTGATAGTCTCCATGTTGACAGTGTGCATGGTGACTGTTCTCACGGTGACAGTGCCTATGGTGATTATGCTCTTAGTGACAGTGCTCATGGTGACAGTGCCCATGGTGACAGTGACCACGGTGACTGTTCTCACCGTGGTAGTGCCCATGGTGACAGTGTTCATGATGACAGTCCGCATTAAGGCTGTGCCCGTGGTGACATTGCTAATGGTGATAATTCTCACGGTGATAGTACGCACGTTGAAAATGACAAAGGTGACAACACCCAGGTGATAATAATCATGGTGAAAGTGCCCATGGTGGCAGTTCTCATACTGACAGTTCTTGTGACAGTGCTCATGGTGGCAGTGCTCGTGGTGACAGTGCTCTTGGTGACAGTGCTCATGGTGGCAGTGCCCATGGTGAGACTACCGATGGTGACCCTGCCCATGGTGACAGTGCACATGGTCATGGTGCCTCTGGTGGCAGTGCAATATAGTGAGAATGCCCATGATGATATTGCTCATGGTGATAGTGCCCATGGTGAGAGTGCCCATGGTTCCAGTGCTCATGGTGACAGTGCCCATTGTGACAGTGCCCTTGGTGACAGTGCACACCATGAGAGTGCCCATGGTGTCTGTGCCCATGGTGACAGTTCTTATCATGAGAGTGTTCACGGTAGCAGTGTTCATGGTAATAGTGCTCACGGAGGCATTGCCCACAATGAGAGTGCCCACGGTGAGAATACTGACTGTGACAGTGCCCATGATGACTTTTCTCTCTGTGACAGTGCCCTTGGGGACAGTTAGCACGGTGAGATTTCTCACAGTGATAGTGCACATTGTTTCAGTGCTCATAGTGACAAGACCCTAGGCGCCAGTGCCCATCATGGCATTGCTCACGGTGATATTTCTCACGGTGACAGTGCCCATGGTGATATTACCCATGGTGACAGTACTCAGTGATCAAGTGCTCATGGTGACATGGCATAAGGTGATAATGCTCACGGTGGCAGTGCAAAATGGTGACAGTGCCCATGGGGACATTGCTTAATGTGATAGTCCTTGTGGTGACATTGTGCATGGTGACATTGCCCACCATGACAGTGCTCTTGTTGACAGTGCTCATGGTGATAGTGCCAATGTTGGAAGTGCCCATCGTGAAAGTGTCCATGGTGACAGTTCTTATGATGAGAGTGGTCAGAGTGGCAGTGCTCATGGTGAAAGTGCCCATGGTGACAGAGCCCACGGTGACAGTGTCCATAGTTATAGTGTCCATGGTGACAGTACTAACAGTGAAATTGTCCATGGGGACACTGCCCATGGTGAAAGTGCCCATGGTCACAACACTCACGGTGATAGTGCTCACGGTGAGAGTGGCCATGGTGACAGTGACCACGGTGACAGTTCTAATGGTGATACTGCCCATGATGACAGTGCTCTGGTGACAGTCCACATTGTACCAGTGCCCAAGGTGACAGTGCTCATGGTGACAGTGCCCAAAGTCACAATACCCATGGTGACAGTGCCCAGGCTGACAGTTCTCAAGGTGATAGTGCCCATGGTGACAGTGCACATGGTGATACAGAGAATGGGGACAGTGCTTATGGTGACAGTGGTCATGGTTGCAGTACCCATGGTGATAGTGCTGAAACTGACAGTGCCCTTGGGGATAGTGCCCATGGTGAGTGTGCTCGTGTTAATTGTGTCCATGGTGGCAGTTCCCATTGTGAAAGTGCTCATGATGACAGTGCCCATGTGGGTAGTTCCCATGGTGACAGTGCTCATGGTGATAGTGACCATGTTAACAGCGCACATGGTGGCTGTGCCCTTGGTGACAGTGCCCATGATGACAGTATTCATGGTGACAGTGCTCACGGTGATAATGCCCATGGTGGCAGTGCACATGGTGGTAGTGCATATGGTGGCAGTGAAAAATGGGGACAGTTCCCATGCTGACAGTTCTAATTTTGACAATGCACACGGTCACAACCGATGCTGACACTGCTCATGGTAGCTGTACCCTTGGTGACACTGCTCAGAGTGATAGTGCCCATGGTGGCAGTGCCCATGGTGACACTGCCCATGGTGACAATGCCCATGATGACAGTGCTCATGGTTACAGTGCTCATGTTGGCAGAGCCATAAATAAGAGTGCTCATTGTGGCAGTGCTCATGGTGTCCGTGCTCATGGTGACAGTGCCCATGATTACAGTGTTTATGGTGATAGATGTCACGGTGTCAGTGCCCACGTGGAGAGTGCCAAGGCTGACAAAGCCCAGGGTGATACTTCCCATTGTGACAGTGCCCACGGTGACAGTGCCCATGGTGACAGCACCCAGTGTGACAAGGCACATGGTGACAGTGCTCACGGTGACAGTGCCCATGGTGACAGTGCCGATGGTGAGAGTGCCAATAGTGACAGTGCTCATGGTGAAACTGCCCACAGAGACATCGCCCATGGTGATAGTGTTCATGGTGACATCCCCACGGTGACAGTGCCAATGTTGATAGTCCCAGTGGTGACAGGTCTTACATTGAATGTGACCATGGTGTCTGTGCTCATGGTGACAGTGCTCAAGGTTATAGTCTCCATGTTGACAGTGCCGATGGTGACAATTCTCACGGTGACAGGGCCTATGGTGAAAATTCTCATAGTGACAGTGTTCACGGTGACAGTGCCCATGGTGCTATTACCCATGGTGACAGTACTCATAGTGAAACTGCCCATGTTGACACTGCCCATGGTGGCAGTGCAAAATGGTGACAGTGCCCATGGTGATATTGCTCATGGTGACATTGCTTATGGTGATAGTGTGTATGGTGAAACTGCACACAGTGACATTGCTCATGGTGACAGTGTTCATGGCGTTAGTTCCTATGGTGAATGTGACCATGGGGACAGTGCCCATAGTCACAATTCTCATGGTGTAGTGCTCACGGTGACACTGCCCATGGTGACAATACACAGGGTGACAGTATTCATGGTGACATTGCTCATGGTGAGAGTGCCCATGTTCACAACTGTCACGGTGATAGTTCCCATGGTGACAATACCCAGGGTAACAGAGCTTATGGTAAAAGTGTTCACGGTGACAGTGCCCATGGTGACAGTACCTAAGGTGACAATTCCCATGGTGAGACTGCTCATAGACAGTGCCCATGGTGACAATACCCAGCGTGTCCTGTCCATGGTGACAGTGATCATGGTGACACATCTCATGAGGACAGTGCCATAAGTGACAGTGCTCATTGTGGCAGTGCTCATGGTGACAGTGCCCATGGTGACAGTGCCTATGGTGATAGATATCATGGTGGCTGTGCCCAGGGAGACATTGTCCACGCTGACAAGACCCATGGTGATACTTCCCATTGTGACAGTGCCATCGGTGGCAGAGCCCATGGTGACAGTGCCCAAGATCACAGAGCCCATGGTGAGAGTGCTAACGGTGACTGTGCCCATGGTGACAGCACCCAGTGTGAAAATGCCCATTGTGACAGTGCTCACGGTGACCATGCCAATGGTGATAGTGCCAATAGTGAGAGTGCTCACGGTGACACTGCCCATGGACACACTGCCCATTGTGATAGTGCCCATCATGACAACCCCTCGGAGGCAGTGCCAATGGTGAGAGTCCCCGTGGTGACAGTTCTCATGGTGAAAGTGATCCTTTTGAAATTGCTCATGGTGACAGTGCTCATGGTGACAGTGCTCAAGGTGATAGTCTCCATGTTGACAGTGTGCATGGTGACTGTTCTCACGGTGACAGTGCCTATGGTGATTATGCTCTTAGTGACAGTGCTCATGGTGACAGTGCCCATGGTGACAGTGACCACGGTGACTGTTCTCACCGTGGTAGTGCCCATGGTGACAGTGTTCATGATGACAGTCCGCATTAAGGCTGTGCCCGTGGTGACATTGCTAATGGTGATAATTCTCACGGTGATAGTACGCACGTTGAAAATGACAAAGGTGACAACACCCAGGTGATAATAATCATGGTGAAAGTGCCCATGGTGGCAGTTCTCATACTGACAGTTCTTGTGACAGTGCTCATGGTGGCAGTGCTCGTGGTGACAGTGCTCTTGGTGACAGTGCTCATGGTGGCAGTGCCCATGGTGAGACTACCGATGGTGACCCTGCCCATGGTGACAGTGCACATGGTCATGGTGCCTCTGGTGGCAGTGCAATATAGTGAGAATGCCCATGATGATATTGCTCATGGTGATAGTGCCCATGGTGAGAGTGCCCATGGTTCCAGTGCTCATGGTGACAGTGCCCATTGTGACAGTGCCCTTGGTGACAGTGCACACCATGAGAGTGCCCATGGTGTCTGTGCCCATGGTGACAGTTCTTATCATGAGAGTGTTCACGGTAGCAGTGTTCATGGTAATAGTGCTCACGGAGGCATTGCCCACAATGAGAGTGCCCACGGTGAGAATACTGACTGTGACAGTGCCCATGATGACTTTTCTCTCTGTGACAGTGCCCTTGGGGACAGTTAGCACGGTGAGATTTCTCACAGTGATAGTGCACATTGTTTCAGTGCTCATAGTGACAAGACCCTAGGCGCCAGTGCCCATCATGGCATTGCTCACGGTGATATTTCTCACGGTGACAGTGCCCATGGTGATATTACCCATGGTGACAGTACTCAGTGATCAAGTGCTCATGGTGACATGGCATAAGGTGATAATGCTCACGGTGGCAGTGCAAAATGGTGACAGTGCCCATGGGGACATTGCTTAATGTGATAGTCCTTGTGGTGACATTGTGCATGGTGACATTGCCCACCATGACAGTGCTCTTGTTGACAGTGCTCATGGTGATAGTGCCAATGTTGGAAGTGCCCATCGTGAAAGTGTCCATGGTGACAGTTCTTATGATGAGAGTGGTCAGAGTGGCAGTGCTCATGGTGAAAGTGCCCATGGTGACAGAGCCCACGGTGACAGTGTCCATAGTTATAGTGTCCATGGTGACAGTACTAACAGTGAAATTGTCCATGGGGACACTGCCCATGGTGAAAGTGCCCATGGTCACAACACTCACGGTGATAGTGCTCACAGTGAGAGTGGCCATGGTGACAGTGACCACGGTGACAGTTCTAATGGTGATACTGCCAGTGATGACAGTGCTCTGGTGACAGTCCACATTGTACCAGTGCCCAAGGTGACAGTGCTCATGGTGACAGTGCCCAAAGTCACAATACCCATGGTGACAGTGCCCAGGCTGACAGTTCTCAAGGTGATAGTGCCCATGGTGACAGTGCACATGGTGATACAGAGAATGGGGACAGTGCTTATGGTGACAGTGGTCATGGTTGCAGTACCCATGGTGATAGTGCTGAAACTGACAGTGCCCTTGGGGATAGTGCCCATGGTGAGTGTGCTCGTGTTAATTGTGTCCATGGTGGCAGTTCCCATTGTGAAAGTGCTCATGATGACAGTGCCCATGTGGGTAGTTCCCATGGTGACAGTGCTCATGGTGATAGTGACCATGTTAACAGCGCACATGGTGGCTGTGCCCTTGGTGACAGTGCCCATGATGACAGTATTCATGGTGACAGTGCTCACAGTGATAATGCCCATGGTGGCAGTGCACATGGTGGTAGTGCACATGGTGGCAGTGAAAAATGGGGACAGTTCACATGCTGACAGTTCTCATTGTGACAATGCACACGGTCACAACCGATGCTCACACTGCTCATGGTAGCTGTACCCTTGGTGACAGTGCTCAGAGTGATAGTGCCCATGGTGGCAGTGCCCATGGTGACACTGCCCATAGTGACATTGCCCATGATGACAGTGCCCATGGAGTCAGTGCCCACGGAGCCATTGCCTATGGTAACAGTGCTCACAGTGACAGTACCCATGGTAACAGTGACCATGGTGAGAGTGCTCATGGTGATAGTGTCTATGGTGACAGATCACACTGTGACAGTCCGCATTGTGCCAGTACCAATTGTGACAGTGCCCATGGTGACATTGACCATGGTGAGAGTGATCACGGTGCTAGTGCTCACAGTAATAGTGCTCATGGTGACAGTGCCGACAGTGAAGGTGCTCACGGTGACAGTGCCTCTGGTGATAGTGCCCATGGTGAGAGTCCGCCCATTGATAGTGCCCATGGTGGCAGTTCCCATTGTGAAAATGCTCATGATGACATTGCCCATGTTGGTAGTCCCCATGGTGACAGTGCTCACGGTGATAGTGACCTTGGTAACTGTGCACATGGTGGCCGTGCCCTTGGTGACAGTGCCAATGATGACAGTACTCATGGTGACAGTTCTCACGGTGATAGTGCCCATGGTGATATTGCACATGGTGGCAGTGAAAAATGGTGACAGTGCCCATGTTGACAGTTCTCATGGTGACAGTGCACACGGTGACAACCCATGCAGACAGTACTCACGGTGACAGTTCTCATGGTTGCAGTACCCATGGTGACAGTGCTCACAGTGATACTGCCCATGGTGGCAGTGCCCATGGTGACAGTGCCCATGGTGACACTGCCCATGATGACAGTGCCCATGGTGAAAGTTCCCACGGCGCCATTGCCTATGGTGACACTGCTCATGGTAACAGTGCCCATGGTGACAGTGACCATGGTGAGAGTGCTCACACTGATAGTGCCCATGGTGACAGGGCTCATGGTGCCAGTCCGCATTGTGCCAGTACCCATGGCGACAGTGCTCATGGTGACACTGACCACAGTGAGAGTGCTCACTGTGATAGAGCTCACGGTAATAGTGCTCATGGTGACAGTGCAAAGGGTGACAATACCCATGGTGACAGTACTCATGTTGAAAATACCCATGGTGGCAGTTCTCATGGTGACAGTGCTCATAATAGCAGTGCCCAAGGTGGCAGTCCTCGTGGTGACAGTGCTAATGGTGACAGTGCTCTTGGTGGCAGTTCCCATGGGGACAGTACCGATGGTGACCCTGTGCATTGTTACAGTGCCCATGGTAACCGTGCTCACGGTGGTAGTGCACATCGTGACAGTGCCCATGGTGGCAGTTCACCTGGTGACAGTGCTAAATCGTGACAGTGCACATGCTGACAGTGCTCACGGTGATAGTGCCCATGGTGACAGTGCCCACGGTGATAATGGGTATTATTACAGTGTTCATCTTGACAGAGCCCAAGGTGGCAGTGGCCATGGTGACAGTGCCCACAATGACAGTGCCCATGGTAACAGTGCCGACAGTGACAGTGCCCATGGTGACACTTCTCACAGTGAATGTGCCCATGGGGACAGTTACCATGATGAGATTTCTCACGGTGATAGTGCCCGTTGTGACAGTGCTCACACTGACAATGCCCATGGTGCCACTGCCCATAGAGACATTCCGCACGGTCACTTTTCTCACGGTGAAAGTACCTATGGTGACACTGCACCTGGTGGCAGTGCAAAATGGTGACAGTGCCCATGGTGACATTGCTCATAGTGACTTTGCTTACAGTGATAGTCCCTACGGTGACAGTGTGCACAGTGACACTGCACACAGTTGCAGTGTTCATGGTGACAGTGTTCACGGTGATACTTTCCATGGTGATAGTGCCCATGGTGACACTGCACATGGTGGCAGTGAAAAATGGTGACAGTGCCCCTGTTGTCAGTTCTCATGGTGACCGTGCACATGGTGACAACCCGTGCAGACTGTACTCATGGTGACAGTACTCACGGTGACAGTTCTCATGTTTGCAGTATCCATGGTGACAGTGCTCACAGTGATAGTGCCCATGGTGAGAGTGCCCATGATGACAGGGCCCATGGTGCCATTGCCTATGGTGACAGTGCTCATGGTAACAGTGCCCAAGGTGACAGTGACCATGGTGAGAGTGCTCACACTGATGGTGCCCATGGTGACAGTGCTCATGGTGTCTGTCTACATTGTGCCAGTACCCATGGCAACAGTGCTCATGGTGACAGGGACCACAGTGAGAGAGCTCACGGTGAGAGTGCTCACGGTAATAGTGCTCATGGTGACAGTGCAAATGGTGACAATACCATGGTGACAGTACTCATGTTGAAAATACCCATGGTGGCAGTTCTCATAGCGACAGATCTCATGGTGACATTGCTCATAATAGCAGTGCCCAGGTGCCAGTGCTCGTGGTGATGGTGCTAATGGTGACAGTGCTCTTGGTGGCAGTTCCCATCGGGACAATACTGATGGTGACACTGTGCATTGTTACAGTGCCCATGGTAACCGTGTTCACGGTGATAGTGCACATCGTGACAGTGCCCATGGTGGTAGTTCACCTGGTGACAGTGCTAAATAGTGACAGTGCACATGCTGACAGTGCTCACGGTGATCGTGCCCATGGTGACAGTGCACACGGTCATAATGGGCATTGTTACAGAGTTCATGGTGACAGCACACGGTGGCAGTGGCCATGGAGACAGTGCCCACAATGACAGTGCCCATGGTGACAGTGCCGACAGTGACAGTGCCCATGGTGACACTTCTCATGGTGACAGTGCCCATGGGGACAGTTAGCATGGTGAGATTTCTAACGGTGATAGTGCCCGTTGTGCCAGTGCTCACAGTAACAATGCCCATGGGGCCAGTGCCCATAGAGTCATTCCGCACGGTCACATTTCTCACGGTGAAAGTGCCTATGGTGATCTTAACCATGGTGACACTGCACATGGTGGCAGAGCAAAATGGTGACAGTGCCCATGGTGACATTGCTCATGGTGACTTTGCTTACGGTGATAGTCCTTACAGTGACAGTACGCATGGTGACACTGCACACAGTGACAGTGTTCATGGTGAAAGTGTTCACAGTGATAGTTCCCATGGTGAGATTGTCCTGGTAACAGTGCCCATAGTCACAATTCTCATGGTGTAGTGCTCACAGTGACAGTGCCCATGGTGTCATGCCCATGGTGACAGTGCTCATGGTGACAGTGCTCATGTTGGCAGAGCCATAAATAAGAGTGCTCATTGTGGCAGTGCTCATGGTGTCCGTGCTCATGGTGACAGTGCCCATGATTACAGTGTTTATGGTGATAGATGTCACGGTGTCAGTGCCCACGCGGAGAGTGCCAAGGCTGACAAAGCCCAGGGTGATACTTCCCATTGTGACAGTGCCCATGGTGACAGTGCCCATGGTGACAGCACCCAGTGTGACAAGGCGCATGGTGACAGTGCTCACGGTGACAGTGCCCATGGTGACAGTGCCGATGGTGAGAGTGCCAATAGTGACAGTGCTCATGGTGAAACTGCCCACAGAGACATCGCCCATGGTGATAGTGTTCATGGTGACAACCCCACGGTGACAGTGCCAATGTTGATAGTCCCAGTGGTGACAGGTCTTACATTGAATGTGACCATGGTGTCTGTGCTCATGGTGACAGTGCTCAAGGTTATAGTCTCCATGTTGACAGTGCCGATGGTGACAATTCTCACGGTGACAGGGCCTATGGTGAAAATTCTCATAGTGACAGTGTTCACGGTGACAGTGCCCATGGTGCTATTACCCATGGTGACAGTTCTCATAGTGAAACTGCCCATGGTGACACTGCCCATGGTGGCAGTGCAAAATGGTGACAGTGCCCATGGTGATATTGCTCATGGTGACATTGCTTATGGTGATAGTGTGTATGGTGAAACTGCACACAGTGACATTGCTCATGGTGACAGTGTTCATGGCGTTAGTTCCTATGGTGAATGTGACCATGGGGACAGTGCCCATAGTCACAATTCTCATGGGGTAGTGCTCACGGTGACAGTGCCCATGGTGACAATACACAGGGTGACAGTATTCATGGTGACATTGCTCATGGTGAGAGTGCCCATGTTCACAACTGTCACGGTGATAGTTCCCATGGTGACAATACCCAGGGTAACAGAGCTGATGGTAAAAGTGTTCACGGTGACAGTGCCCATGGTGACAGTACCTAAGGTGACAATTCCCATGGTGAGACTGCTCATAGACAGTGCCCATGGTGACAATACCCAGCGTGTCCTGTCCATGGTGACAGTGATCATGGTGACACATCTCATGAGGACAGTGCCATAAGTGACAGTGCTCATTGTGGCAGTGCTCATGGTGACAGTGCCCATGGTGACAGTGCCTATGGTGATAGATATCATGGTGGCTGTGCCCAGGGAGACATTGCCCACGCTGACAAGACCCATGGTGATACTTCCCATTGTGACAGTGCCATCGGTGGCAGAGCCCATGGTGACAGTGCCCAAGATCACAGAGCCCATGGTGAGAGTGCTAATGGTGACTGTGCCCATGGTGACAGCACCCAGTGTGAAATTGCCCATTGTGACAGTGCTCACGGTGACCATGCCAATGGTGATAGTGCCAATAGTGAGAGTGCTCACGGTGACACTGCCCATGGACACACTGCCCATTGTGATAGTGCCCATCATGACAACCCCTCGGAGGCAGTGCCAATGGTGAGAGTCCCCGTGGTGACAGTTCTCATGGTGAAAGTGATCCTTTTGAAATTGCTCATGGTGACAGTGCTCATGGTGACAGTGCTCAAGGTGATAGTCTCCATGTTGACAGTGTGCATGGTGACTGTTCTCACGGTGACAGTGCCTATGGTGATTATGCTCTTAGTGACAGTGCTCATGGTGACAGTGCCCATGGTGACAGTGACCACGGTGACTGTTCTCACCGTGGTAGTGCCCATGGTGACAGTGTTCATGATGACAGTCCGCATTAAGGCTGTGCCCGTGGTGACATTGCTAATGGTGATAATTCTCACGGTGATAGTACGCACGTTGAAAATGACAAAGGTGACAACACCCAGGTGATAATAATCATGGTGAAAGTGCCCATGGTGGCAGTTCTCATACTGACAGTTCTTGTGACAGTGCTCATGGTGGCAGTGCTCGTGGTGACAGTGCTCTTGGTGACAGTGCTCATGGTGGCAGTGCCCATGGTGAGACTACCGATGGTGACCCTGCCCATGGTGACAGTGCACATGGTCATGGTGCCTCTGGTGGCAGTGCAATATAGTGAGAATGCCCATGATGATATTGCTCATGGTGATAGTGCCCATGGTGAGAGTGCCCATGGTTCCAGTGCTCATGGTGACAGTGCCCTTGGTGACAGTGCACACCATGAGAGTGCCCATGGTGTCTGTGCCCATGGTGACAGTTCTTATCATGAGAGTGTTCACGGTAGCAGTGTTCATGGTAATAGTGCTCACGGAGGCATTGCCCACAATGAGAGTGCCCACGGTGAGAATACTGACTGTGACAGTGCCCATGATGACTTTTCTCTCTGTGACAGTGCCCTTGGGGACAGTTAGCACGGTGAGATTTCTCACAGTGATAGTGCACATTGTTTCAGTGCTCATAGTGACAAGACCCTAGGCGCCAGTGCCCATCATGGCATTGCTCACGGTGATATTTCTCACGGTGACAGTGCCCATGGTGATATTACCCATGGTGACAGTACTCAGTGATCAAGTGCTCATGGTGACATGGCATAAGGTGATAATGCTCACGGTGGCAGTGCAAAATGGTGACAGTGCCCATGGGGACATTGCTTAATGTGATAGTCCTTGTGGTGACATTGTGCATGGTGACATTGCCCACCATGACAGTGCTCTTGTTGACAGTGCTCATGGTGATAGTGCCAATGTTGGAAGTGCCCATCGTGAAAGTGTCCATGGTGACAGTTCTTATGATGAGAGTGGTCAGAGTGGCAGTGCTCATGGTGAAAGTGCCCATGGTGACAGAGCCCACGGTGACAGTGTCCATAGTTATAGTGTCCATGGTGACAGTACTAACAGTGAAATTGTCCATGGGGACACTGCCCATGGTGAAAGTGCCCATGGTCACAACACTCACGGTGATAGTGCTCACGGTGAGAGTGGCCATGGTGACAGTGACCACGGTGACAGTTCTAATGGTGATACTGCCCATGATGACAGTGCTCTGGTGACAGTCCACATTGTACCAGTGCCCAAGGTGACAGTGCTCATGGTGACAGTGCCCAAAGTCACAATACCCATGGTGACAGTGCCCAGGCTGACAGTTCTCAAGGTGATAGTGCCCATGGTGACAGTGCACATGGTGATACAGAGAATGGGGACAGTGCTTATGGTGACAGTGGTCATGGTTGCAGTACCCATGGTGATAGTGCTGAAACTGACAGTGCCCTTGGGGATAGTGCCCATGGTGAGTGTGCTCGTGTTAATTGTGTCCATGGTGGCAGTTCCCATTGTGAAAGTGCTCATGATGACAGTGCCCATGTGGGTAGTTCCCATGGTGACAGTGCTCATGGTGATAGTGACCATGTTAACAGTGCACATGGTGGCTGTGCCCTTGGTGACAGTGCCCATGATGACAGTATTCATGGTGACAGTGCTCACGGTGATAATGCCCATGGTGGCAGTGCACATGGTGGTAGTGCACATGGTGGCAGTGAAAAATGGGGACAGTTCACATGCTGACAGTTCTCATTGTGACAATGCACACGGTCACAACCGATGCTCACACTGCTCATGGTAGCTGTACCCTTGGTGACAGTGCTCAGAGTGATAGTGCCCATGGTGGCAGTGCCCATGGTGACACTGCCCATGGTGACATTGCCCATGATGACAGTGCCCATGGAGTCAGTGCCCACGGAGCCATTGCCTATGGTAACAGTGCTCACAGTGACAGTACCCATGGTAACAGTGACCATGGTGAGAGTGCTCATGGTGATAGTGTCTATGGTGACAGATCACACTGTGACAGTCCGCATTGTGCCAGTACCAATTGTGACAGTGCCCATGGTGACATTGACCATGGTGAGAGTGATCACGGTGCTAGTGCTCACAGTAATAGTGCTCATGGTGACAGTGCCGACAGTGAAGGTGCTCACGGTGACAGTGCCTCTGGTGATAGTGCCCATGGTGAGAGTCCGCCCATTGATAGTGCCCATGGTGGCAGTTCCCATTGTGAAAATGCTCATGATGACATTGCCCATGTTGGTAGTCCCCATGGTGACAGTGCTCACGGTGATAGTGACCTTGGTAACTGTGCACATGGTGGCCGTGCCCTTGGTGACAGTGCCAATGATGACAGTACTCATGGTGACAGTTCTCACGGTGATAGTGCCCATGGTGATATTGCACATGGTGGCAGTGAAAAATGGTGACAGTGCCCATGTTGACAGTTCTCATGGTGACAGTGCACACGGTGACAACCCATGCAGACAGTACTCACGGTGACAGTTCTCATGGTTGCAGTACCCATGGTGACAGTGCTCACAGTGATACTGCCCATGGTGGCAGTGCCCATGGTGACAGTGCCCATGGTGACACTGCCCATGATGACAGTGCCCATGGTGAAAGTTCCCACGGCGCCATTGCCTATGGTGACACTGCTCATGGTAACAGTGCCCATGGTGACAGTGACCATGGTGAGAGTGCTCACACTGATAGTGCCCATGGTGACAGGGCTCATGGTGCCAGTCCGCATTGTGCCAGTACCCATGGCGACAGTGCTCATGGTGACACTGACCACAGTGAGAGTGCTCACTGTGATAGAGCTCACGGTAATAGTGCTCATGGTGACAGTGCAAATGGTGACAATACCCATGGTGACAGTACTCATGTTGAAAATACCCATGGTGGCAGTTCTCATGGTGACAGTGCTCATAATAGCAGTGCCCAAGGTGGCAGTCCTCGTGGTGACAGTGCTAATGGTGACAGTGCTCTTGGTGGCAGTTCCCATGGGGACAGTACCGATGGTGACCCTGTGCATTGTTACAGTGCCCATGGTAACCGTGCTCACGGTGGTAGTGCACATCGTGACAGTGCCCATGGTGGCAGTTCACCTGGTGACAGTGCTAAATTGTGACAGTGCACATGCTGACAGTGCTCACGGTGATAGTGCCCATGGTGACAGTGCCCACGGTGATAATGGGCATTATTACAGTGTTCATCGTGACAGAGCCCAAGGTGGCAGTGGCCATGGTGACAGTGCCCTCAATGACAGTGCCCATGGTAACAGTGCCGACAGTGACAGTGCCCATGGTGACACTTCTCACAGTGAATGTGCCCATGGGGACAGTTACCATGATGAGATTTCTCACGGTGATAGTGCCCGTTGTGACAGTGCTCACACTGACAATGCCCATGGTGCCACTGCCCATAGAGACATTCCGCACGGTCACTTTTCTCACGGTGAAAGTACCTATGGTGACACTGCACCTGGTGGCAGTGCAAAATGGTGACAGTGCCCATGGTGACATTGCTCATAGTGACTTTGCTTACAGTGATAGTCCTTACGGTGACAGTGTGCATGGTGACACTGCACACAGTTGCAGTGTTCATGGTGACAGTGTTCACGGTGATACTTTCCATGGTGATAGTGCCCATGGTGACACTGCACATGGTGGCAGTGAAAAATGGTGACAGTGCCCCTGTTGTCAGTTCTCATGGTGACCGTGCACATGGTGACAACCCGTGCAGACTGTACTCATGGTGACAGTACTCACGGTGACAGTTCTCATGTTTGCAGTATCCATGGTGACAGTGCTCACAGTGATAGTGCCCATGGTGAGAGTGCCCATGATGACAGGGCCCATGGTGCCATTGCCTATGGTGACAGTGCTCATGGTAACAGTGCCCAAGGTGACAGTGACCATGGTGAGAGTGCTCACACTGATGGTGCCCATGGTGACAGTGCTCATGGTGTCTGTCTACATTGTGCCAGTACCCATGGCAACAGTGCTCATGGTGACAGGGACCACCGTGAGAGAGCTCACGGTGAGAGTGCTCACGGTAATAGTGCTCATGGTGACAGTGCAAATGGTGACAATACCATGGTGACAGTACTCATGTTGAAAATACCCATGGTGGCAGTTCTCATAGCGACAGATCTCATGGTGACAGTGCTCATAATAGCAGTGCCCAGGTGCCAGTGCTCGTGGTGATGGTGCTAATGGTGACAGTGCTCTTGGTGGCAGTTCCCATCGGGACAATACTGATGGTGACACTGTGCATTGTTACAGTGCCCATGGTAACCGTGTTCACGGTGATAGTGCACATCGTGACAGTGCCCATGGTGGTAGTTCACCTGGTGACAGTGCTAAATAGTGACAGTGCACATGCTGACAGTGCTCACGGTTATCGTGCCCATGGTGACAGTGCACACGGTCATAATGGGCATTGTTACAGAGTTCATGGTGACAGCACACGGTGGCAGTGGCCATGGAGACAGTGCCCACAATGACAGTGCCCATGGTGACAGTGCCGACAGTGACAGTGCCCATGGTGACACTTCTCATGGTGACAGTGCCCATGGGGACAGTTAGCATGGTGAGATTTCTAACGGTGATAGTGCCCGTTGTGCCAGTGCTCACAGTAACAATGCCCATGGGGCCAGTGCCCATAGAGTCATTCCGCACGGTCACATTTCTCACGGTGAAAGTGCCTATGGTGATATTAACCATGGTGACACTGCACATGGTGGCAGAGCAAAATGGTGACAGTGCCCATGGTGACATTGCTCATGGTGACTTTGCTTACGGTGATAGTCCTTACAGTGACAGTACGCATGGTGACACTGCACACAGTGACAGTGTTCATGGTGAAAGTGTTCACAGTGATAGTTCCCATGGTGAGATTGTCCTGGTAACAGTGCCCATAGTCACAATTCTCATGGTGTAGTGCTCACAGTGACAGTGCCCATGGTGTCATGCCCATGGTGACAGTGCTCATGGTGACAGTGCTCATGTTGGCAGAGCCATAAATAAGAGTGCTCATTGTGGCAGTGCTCATGGTGTCCGTGCTCATGGTGACAGTGCCCATGATTACAGTGTTTATGGTGATAGATGTCACGGTGTCAGTGCCCACGCGGAGAGTGCCAAGGCTGACAAAGCCCAGGGTGATACTTCCCATTGTGACAGTGCCCACAGTGACAGTGCCCATGGTGACAGCACCCAGTGTGACAAGGCGCATGGTGACAGTGCTCACGGTGACAGTGCCCATGGTGACAGTGCCGATGGTGAGAGTGCCAATAGTGACAGTGCTCATGGTGAAACTGCCCACAGAGACATCGCCCATGGTGATAGTGTTCATGGTGACAACCCCACGGTGACAGTGCCAATGTTGATAGTCCCAGTGGTGACAGGTCTTACATTGAATGTGACCATGGTGTCTGTGCTCATGGTGACAGTGCTCAAGGTTATAGTCTCCATGTTGACAGTGCCGATGGTGACAATTCTCACGGTGACAGGGCCTATGGTGAAAATTCTCATAGTGACAGTGTTCACGGTGACAGTGCCCATGGTGCTATTACCCATGGTGACAGTTCTCATAGTGAAACTGCCCATGGTGACACTGCCCATGGTGGCAGTGCAAAATGGTGACAGTGCCCATGGTGATATTGCTCATGGTGACATTGCTTATGGTGATAGTGTGTATGGTGAAACTGCACACAGTGACATTGCTCATGGTGACAGTGTTCATGGCGTTAGTTCCTATGGTGAATGTGACCATGGGGACAGTGCCCATAGTCACAATTCTCATGGGGTAGTGCTCACGGTGACAGTGCCCATGGTGACAATACACAGGGTGACAGTATTCATGGTGACATTGCTCATGGTGAGAGTGCCCATGTTCACAACTGTCACGGTGATAGTTCCCATGGTGACAATACCCAGGGTAACAGAGCTGATGGTAAAAGTGTTCACGGTGACAGTGCCCATGGTGACAGTACCTAAGGTGACAATTCCCATGGTGAGACTGCTCATAGACAGTGCCCATGGTGACAATACCCAGCGTGTCCTGTCCATGGTGACAGTGATCATGGTGACACATCTCATGAGGACAGTGCCATAAGTGACAGTGCTCATTGTGGCAGTGCTCATGGTGACAGTGCCCATGGTGACAGTGCCTATGGTGATAGATATCATGGTGGCTGTGCCCAGGGAGACATTGCCCACGCTGACAAGACCCATGGTGATACTTCCCATTGTGACAGTGCCATCGGTGGCAGAGCCCATGGTGACAGTGCCCAAGATCACAGAGCCCATGGTGAGAGTGCTAACGGTGACTGTGCCCATGGTGACAGCACCCAGTGTGAAAATGCCCATTGTGACAGTGCTCACGGTGACCATGCCAATGGTGATAGTGCCAATAGTGAGAGTGCTCACGGTGACACTGCCCATGGACACACTGCCCATTGTGATAGTGCCCATCATGACAACCCCTCGGAGGCAGTGCCAATGGTGAGAGTCCCCGTGGTGACAGTTCTCATGGTGAAAGTGATCCTTTTGAAATTGCTCATGGTGACAGTGCTCATGGTGACAGTGCTCAAGGTGATAGTCTCCATGTTGACAGTGTGCATGGTGACTGTTCTCACGGTGACAGTGCCTATGGTGATTATGCTCTTAGTGACAGTGCTCATGGTGACAGTGCCCATGGTGACAGTGACCACGGTGACTGTTCTCACCGTGGTAGTGCCCATGGTGACAGTGTTCATGATGACAGTCCGCATTAAGGCTGTGCCCGTGGTGACATTGCTAATGGTGATAATTCTCACGGTGATAGTACGCACGTTGAAAATGACAAAGGTGACAACACCCAGGTGATAATAATCATGGTGAAAGTGCCCATGGTGGCAGTTCTCATACTGACAGTTCTTGTGACAGTGCTCATGGTGGCAGTGCTCGTGGTGACAGTGCTCTTGGTGACAGTGCTCATGGTGGCAGTGCCCATGGTGAGACTACCGATGGTGACCCTGCCCATGGTGACAGTGCACATGGTCATGGTGCCTCTGGTGGCAGTGCAATATAGTGAGAATGCCCATGATGATATTGCTCATGGTGACAGTGCCCATTGTGACAGTGCCCTTGGTGACAGTGCACACCATGAGAGTGCCCATGGTGTCTGTGCCCATGGTGACAGTTCTTATCATGAGAGTGTTCACGGTAGCAGTGTTCATGGTAATAGTGCTCACGGAGGCATTGCCCACAATGAGAGTGCCCACGGTGAGAATACTGACTGTGACAGTGCCCATGATGACTTTTCTCTCTGTGACAGTGCCCTTGGGGACAGTTAGCACGGTGAGATTTCTCACAGTGATAGTGCACATTGTTTCAGTGCTCATAGTGACAAGACCCTAGGCGCCAGTGCCCATCATGGCATTGCTCACGGTGATATTTCTCACGGTGACAGTGCCCATGGTGATATTACCCATGGTGACAGTACTCAGTGATCAAGTGCTCATGGTGACATGGCATAAGGTGATAATGCTCACGGTGGCAGTGCAAAATGGTGACAGTGCCCATGGGGACATTGCTTAATGTGATATTCCTTGTGGTGACATTGTGCATGGAGACATTGCCCACCATGACAGTGCTCTTGTTGACAGTGCTCATGGTGATAGTGCCAATGTTGGAAGTGCCCATCGTGAAAGTGTCCATGGTGACAGTTCTTATGATGAGAGTGGTCAGAGTGGCAGTGCTCATGGTGAAAGTGCCCATGGTGACAGAGCCCACGGTGACAGTGTCCATAGTTATAGTGTCCATGGTGACAGTACTAACAGTGAAATTGTCCATGGGGACACTGCCCATGGTGAAAGTGCCCATGGTCACAACACTCACGGTGATAGTGCTCACAGTGAGAGTGGCCATGGTGACAGTGACCACGGTGACAGTTCTAATGGTGATACTGCCAGTGATGACAGTGCTCTGGTGACAGTCCACATTGTACCAGTGCCCAAGGTGACAGTGCTCATGGTGACAGTGCCCAAAGTCACAATACCCATGGTGACAGTGCCCAGGCTGACAGTTCTCAAGGTGATAGTGCCCATGGTGACAGTGCTCATGGTGATACAGAGAATGGGGACAGTGCTTATGGTGACAGTGGTCATGGTTGCAGTACCCATGGTGATAGTGCTGAAACTGACAGTGCCCTTGGGGATAGTGCCCATGGTGAGTGTGCTCGTGTTAATTGTGTCCATGGTGGCAGTTCCCATTGTGAAAGTGCTCATGATGACAGTGCCCATGTGGGTAGTTCCTATGGTGACAGTGCTCATGGTGATAGTGACCATGTTAAGAGTGCACATGGTGGCTGTGCCCTTGGTGACAGTGCCCATGATGACAGTATTCATGGTGACAGTGCTCACGGTGATAATGCCCATGGTGGCAGTGCACATGGTGGTAGTGCACATGGTGGCAGTGAAAAATGGGGACAGTTCCCATGCTGACAGTTCTCATTGTGACAATGCACACGGTCACAACCGATGCTGACACTGCTCATGGTAGCTGTACCCTTGGTGACAGTGCTCAGAGTGATAGTGCCCATGGTGGCAGTGCCCATGGTGACACTGCCCATGGTGACAATGCCCATGATGACAGTGCCCATGGAGTCAGTGCCCACGGAGCCATTGCCTATGGTAACAGTGCTCACAGTGACAGTACCCATGGTAACAGTGACCATGGTGAGAGTGCTCATGGTGATAGTGTCTATGGTGACAGATCACACTGTGACAGTCCGCATTGTGCCAGTACCAATAGTGACAGTGCCCATGGTGACATTGACCATGGTGAGAGTGATCACGGTGCTAGTGCTCACAGTAATAGTGCTCATGGTGACAGTGCCGACAGTGAAGGTGCTCACGGTGACAGTGCCTCTGGTGATAGTGCCCATGGTGAGAGTCCGCCCATTGATAGTGCCCATGGTGGCAGTTCCCATTGTGAAAATGTTCATGATGACATTGCCCATGTTGGTAGTCCCCATGGTGACAGTGCTCACGGTGATAGTGACCTTGGTAACTGTGCACATGGTGGCCGTGCCCTTGGTGACAGTGCCAATGATGACAGTACTCATGGTGACAGTTCTCACGGTGATAGTGCCCATGGTGATATTGCACATGGTGGCAGTGAAAAATGGTGACAGTGCCCATGTTGACAGTTCTCATGGTGACAGTGCACACGGTGACAACCCATGCAGACAGTACTCACGGTGACAGTTCTCATGGTTGCAGTACCCATGGTGACAGTGCTCACAGTGATACTGCCCATGGTGGCAGTGCCCATGGTGACAGTGCCCATGGTGACACTGCCCATGATGACAGTGCCCATGGTGAAAGTTCCCACGGCGCCATTGCCTATGGTGACAGTGCTCATGGTAACAGTGCCCATGGTGACAGTGACCATGGTGAGAGTGCTCACACTGATAGTGCCCATGGTGACAGGGCTCATGGTGCCAGTCCGCATTGTGCCAGTACCCATGGCGACAGTGCTCATGGTGACACTGACCACAGTGAGAGTGCTCACTGTGATAGAGCTCACGGTAATAGTGCTCATGGTGACAGTGCAAAGGGTGACAATACCCATGGTGACAGTACTCATGTTGAAAATACCCATGGTGGCAGTTCTCATGGTGACAGTGCTCATAATAGCAGTGCCCAAGGTGGCAGTCCTCGTGGTGACAGTGCTAATGGTGACAGTGCTCTTGGTGGCAGTTCCCATGGGGACAGTACCGATGGTGACCCTGAGCATTGTTACAGTGCCCATGGTAACCGTGCTCACGGTGGTAGTGCACATCGTGACAGTGCCCATGGTGGCAGTTCACCTGGTGACAGTGCTAAATCGTGACAGTGCACATGCTGACAGTGCTCACGGTGATAGTGCCCATGGTGACAGTGCCCACGGTGATAATGGGCATTATTACAGTGTTCATCGTGACAGAGCCCAAGGTGGCAGTGGCCATGGTGACAGTGCCCTCAATGACAGTGCCCATGGTAACAGTGCCGACAGTGACAGTGCCCATGGTGACACTTCTCACAGTGAATGTGCCCATGGGGACAGTTACCATGATGAGATTTCTCACGGTGATAGTGCCCGTTGTGACAGTGCTCACACTGACAATGCCCATGGTGCCACTGCCCATAGAGACATTCCGCACGGTCACTTTTCTCACGGTGAAAGTACCTATGGTGACACTGCACCTGGTGGCAGTGCAAAATGGTGACAGTGCCCATGGTGACATTGCTCATAGTAACTTTGCTTACAGTGATAGTCCTTACGGTGACAGTGTGCACAGTGACACTGAACACAGTTGCAGTGTTCATGTTGACAGTGTTCACGGTGATACTTTCCATGGTGATAGTGCCCATGGTGACACTGCACATGGTGGCAGTGAAAAATGGTGACAGTGCCCCTGTTGTCAGTTCTCATGGTGACCGTGCACATGGTGACAACCCGTGCAGACTGTACTCATGGTGACAGTACTCACGGTGACAGTTCTCATGTTTGCAGTATCCATGGTGACAGTGCTCACAGTGATAGTGCCCATGGTGAGAGTGCCCATGATGACAGGGCCCATGGTGCCATTGCCTATGGTGACAGTGCTCATGGTAACAGTGCCCAAGGTGACAGTGACCATGGTGAGAGTGCTCACACTGATGGTGCCCATGGTGACAGTGCTCATGGTGTCTGTCTACATTGTGCCAGTACCCATGGCAACAGTGCTCATGGTGACAGGGACCACAGTGAGAGAGCTCACGGTGAGAGTGCTCACGGTAATAGTGCTCATGGTGACAGTGCAAATGGTGACAATACCATGGTGACAGTACTCATGTTGAAAATACCCATGGTGGCAGTTCTCATAGCGACAGATCTCATGGTGACATTGCTCATAATAGCAGTGCCCAGGTGCCAGTGCTCGTGGTGACGGTGCTAATGGTGACAGTGCTCTTGGTGGCAGTTCCCATCGGGACAATACTGATGGTGACACTGTGCATTGTTACAGTGACCATGGTAACCGTGTTCACGGTGATAGTGCACATCGTGACAGTGCCCATGGTGGTAGTTCACCTGGTGACAGTGCTAAATAGTGACAGTGCACATGCTGACAGTGCTCACGGTGATAGTGCCCATGGTGACAGTGCACACGGTCATAATGGGCATTGTTACAGAGTTCATGGTGACAGCACACGGTGGCAGTGGCCATGGAGACAGTGCCCACAATGACAGTGCCCATGGTGACAGTGCCGACAGTGACAGTGCCCATGGTGACACTTCTCATGGTGACAGTGCCCATGGGGACAGTTAGCATGGTGAGATTTCTAACGGTGATAGTGCCCGTTGTGCCAGTGCTCACAGTAACAATGCCCATGGGGCCAGTGCCCATAGAGTCATTCCGCACGGTCACATTTCTCACGGTGAAAGTGCCTATGGTGATATTAACCATGGTGACACTGCACATGGTGGCAGAGCAAAATGGTGACAGTGCCCATGGTGACATTGCTCATGGTGACTTTGCTTACGGTGATAGTCCTTACAGTGACAGTACGCATGGTGACACTGCACACAGTGACAGTGTTCATGGTGAAAGTGTTCACGGTGATAGTTCCCATGGTGAGATTGTCCTGGTAACAGTGCCCATAGTCACAATTCTCATGGTGTAGTGCTCACAGTGACAGTGCCCATGGTGTCATGCCCATGGTGACAGTGCTCATGGTGACAGTGCTCATGTTGGCAGAGCCATAAATAAGAGTGCTCATTGTGGCAGTGCTCATGGTGTCCGTGCTCATGGTGACAGTGCCCATGATTACAGTGTTTATGGTGATAGATGTCACGGTGTCAGTGCCCACGCGGAGAGTGCCAAGGCTGACAAAGCCCAGGGTGATACTTCCCATTGTGACAGTGCCCACGGTGACAGTGCCCATGGTGACAGTGCCGATGGTGAGAGTGCCAATAGTGACAGTGCTCATGGTGAAACTGCCCACAGAGACATCGCCCATGGTGATAGTGTTCATGGTGACAACCCCACGGTGACAGTGCCAATGTTGATAGTCCCAGTGGTGACAGGTCTTACATTGAATGTGACCATGGTGTCTGTGCTCATGGTGACAGTGCTCAAGGTTATAGTCTCCATGTTGACAGTGCCGATGGTGACAATTCTCACGGTGACAGGGCCTATGGTGAAAATTCTCATAGTGACAGTGTTCACGGTGACAGTGCCCATGGTGCTATTACCCATGGTGACAGTTCTCATAGTGAAACTGCCCATGTTGACACTGCCCATGGTGGCAGTGCAAAATGGTGACAGTGCCCATGGTGATATTGCTCATGGTGACATTGCTTATGGTGATAGTGTGTATGGTGAAACTGCACACAGTGACATTGCTCATGGTGACAGTGTTCATGGCGTTAGTTCCTATGGTGAATGTGACCATGGGGACAGTGCCCATAGTCACAATTCTCATGGGGTAGTGCTCACGGTGACAGTGCCCATGGTGACAATACACAGGGTGACAGTATTCATGGTGACATTGCTCATGGTGAGAGTGCCCATGTTCACAACTGTCACGGTGATAGTTCCCATGGTGACAATACCCAGGGTAACAGAGCTGATGGTAAAAGTGTTCACGGTGACAGTGCCCATGGTGACAGTACCTAAGGTGACAATTCCCATGGTGAGACTGCTCATAGACAGTGCCCATGGTGACAATACCCAGCGTGTCCTGTCCATGGTGACAGTGATCATGGTGACACATCTCATGAGGACAGTGCCATAAGTGACAGTGCTCATTGTGGCAGTGCTCATGGTGACAGTGCCCATGGTGACAGTGCCTATGGTGATAGATATCATGGTGGCTGTGCCCAGGGAGACATTGCCCACGCTGACAAGACCCATGGTGATACTTCCCATTGTGACAGTGCCATCGGTGGCAGAGCCCATGGTGACAGTGCCCAAGATCACAGAGCCCATGGTGAGAGTGCTAATGGTGACTGTGCCCATGGTGACAGCACCCAGTGTGAAAATGCCCATTGTGACAGTGCTCACGGTGACCATGCCAATGGTGATAGTGCCAATAGTGAGAGTGCTCATGGTGACACTGCCCATGGACACACTGCCCATTGTGATAGTGCCCATCATGACAACCCCTCGGAGGCAGTGCCAATGGTGAGAGTCCCCGTGGTGACAGTTCTCATGGTGAAAGTGATCCTTTTGAAATTGCTCATGGTGACAGTGCTCATGGTGACAGTGCTCAAGGTGATAGTCTCCATGTTGACAGTGTGCATGGTGACTGTTCTCACGGTGACAGTGCCTATGGTGATTATGCTCTTAGTGACAGTGCTCATGGTGACAGTGCCCATGGTGACAGTGACCACGGTGACTGTTCTCACCGTGGTAGTGCCCATGGTGACAGTGTTCATGATGACAGTCCGCATTAAGGCTGTGCCCGTGGTGACATTGCTAATGGTGATAATTCTCACGGTGATAGTACGCACGTTGAAAATGACAAAGGTGACAACACCCAGGTGATAATAATCATGGTGAAAGTGCCCATGGTGGCAGTTCTCATACTGACAGTTCTTGTGACAGTGCTCATGGTGGCAGTGCTCGTGGTGACAGTGCTCTTGGTGACAGTGCTCATGGTGGCAGTGCCCATGGTGAGACTACCGATGGTGACCCTGCCCATGGTGACAGTGCACATGGTCATGGTGCCTCTGGTGGCAGTGCAATATAGTGAGAATGCCCATGATGATATTGCTCATGGTGATAGTGCCCATGGTGAGAGTGCCCATGGTTCCAGTGCTCATGGTGACAGTGCCCATTGTGACAGTGCCCTTGGTGACAGTGCACACCATGAGAGTGCCCATGGTGTCTGTGCCCATGGTGACAGTTCTTATCATGAGAGTGTTCACGGTAGCAGTGTTCATGGTAATAGTGCTCACGGAGGCATTGCCCACAATGAGAGTGCCCACGGTGAGAATACTGACTGTGACAGTGCCCATGATGACTTTTCTCTCTGTGACAGTGCCCTTGGGGACAGTTAGCACGGTGAGATTTCTCACAGTGATAGTGCACATTGTTTCAGTGCTCATAGTGACAAGACCCTAGGCGCCAGTGCCCATCATGGCATTGCTCACGGTGATATTTCTCACGGTGACAGTGCCCATGGTGATATTACCCATGGTGACAGTACTCAGTGATCAAGTGCTCATGGTGACATGGCATAAGGTGATAATGCTCACGGTGGCAGTGCAAAATGGTGACAGTGCCCATGGGGACATTGCTTAATGTGATAGTCCTTGTGGTGACATTGTGCATGGTGACATTGCCCACCATGACAGTGCTCTTGTTGACAGTGCTCATGGTGATAGTGCCAATGTTGGAAGTGCCCATCGTGAAAGTGTCCATGGTGACAGTTCTTATGATGAGAGTGGTCAGAGTGGCAGTGCTCATGGTGAAAGTGCCCATGGTGACAGAGCCCACGGTGACAGTGTCCATAGTTATAGTGTCCATGGTGACAGTACTAACAGTGAAATTGTCCATGGGGACACTGCCCATGGTGAAAGTGCCCATGGTCACAACACTCACGGTGATAGTGCTCACAGTGAGAGTGGCCATGGTGACAGTGACCACGGTGACAGTTCTAATGGTGATACTGCCAGTGATGACAGTGCTCTGGTGACAGTCCACATTGTACCAGTGCCCAAGGTGACAGTGCTCATGGTGACAGTGCCCAAAGTCACAATACCCATGGTGACAGTGCCCAGGCTGACAGTTCTCAAGGTGATAGTGCCCATGGTGACAGTGCTCATGGTGATACAGAGAATGGGGACAGTGCTTATGGTGACAGTGGTCATGGTTGCAGTACCCATGGTGATAGTGCTGAAACTGACAGTGCCCTTGGGGATAGTGCCCATGGTGAGTGTGCTCGTGTTAATTGTGTCCATGGTGGCAGTTCCCATTGTGAAAGTGCTCATGATGACAGTGCCCATGTGGGTAGTTCCTATGGTGACAGTGCTCATGGTGATAGTGACCATGTTAAGAGTGCACATGGTGGCTGTGCCCTTGGTGACAGTGCCCATGATGACAGTATTCATGGTGACAGTGCTCACGGTGATAATGCCCATGGTGGCAGTGCACATGGTGGTAGTGCACATGGTGGCAGTGAAAAATGGGGACAGTTCCCATGCTGACAGTTCTCATTGTGACAATGCACACGGTCACAACCGATGCTGACACTGCTCATGGTAGCTGTACCCTTGGTGACAGTGCTCAGAGTGATAGTGCCCATGGTGGCAGTGCCCATGGTGACACTGCCCATGGTGACAATGCCCATGATGACAGTGCCCATGGAGTCAGTGCCCACGGAGCCATTGCCTATGGTAACAGTGCTCACAGTGACAGTACCCATGGTAACAGTGACCATGGTGAGAGTGCTCATGGTGATAGTGTCTATGGTGACAGATCACACTGTGACAGTCCGCATTGTGCCAGTACCAATAGTGACAGTGCCCATGGTGACATTGACCATGGTGAGAGTGATTACGGTGCTAGTGCTCACAGTAATAGTGCTCATGGTGACAGTGCCGACAGTGAAGGTGCTCACGGTGACAGTGCCTCTGGTGATAGTGCCCATGGTGAGAGTCCGCCCATTGATAGTGCCCATGGTGGCAGTTCCCATTGTGAAAATGTTCATGATGACATTGCCCATGTTGGTAGTCCCCATGGTGACAGTGCTCACGGTGATAGTGACCTTGGTAACTGTGCACATGGTGGCCGTGCCCTTGGTGACAGTGCCAATGATGACAGTACTCATGGTGACAGTTCTCACGGTGATAGTGCCCATGGTGATATTGCACATGGTGGCAGTGAAAAATGGTGACAGTGCCCATGTTGACAGTTCTCATGGTGACAGTGCACACGGTGACAACCCATGCAGACAGTACTCACGGTGACAGTTCTCATGGTTGCAGTACCCATGGTGACAGTGCTCACAGTGATACTGCCCATGGTGGCAGTGCCCATGGTGACAGTGCCCATGGTGACACTGCCCATGATGACAGTGCCCATGGTGAAAGTTCCCACGGCGCCATTGCCTATGGTGACACTGCTCATGGTAACAGTGCCCATGGTGACAGTGACCATGGTGAGAGTGCTCACACTGATAGTGCCCATGGTGACAGGGCTCATGGTGCCAGTCCGCATTGTGCCAGTACCCATGGCGACAGTGCTCATGGTGACACTGACCACAGTGAGAGTGCTCACTGTGATAGAGCTCACGGTAATAGTGCTCATGGTGACAGTGCAAATGGTGACAATACCCATGGTGACATTACTCATGTTGAAAATACCCATGGTGGCAGTTCTCATGGTGACAGTGCTCATAATAGCAGTGCCCAAGGTGGCAGTCCTCGTGGTGACAGTGCTAATGGTGACAGTGCTCTTGGTGGCAGTTCCCATGGGGACAGTACCGATGGTGACCCTGTGCATTGTTACAGTGCCCATGGTAACCGTGCTCACGGTGGTAGTGCACATCGTGACAGTGCCCATGGTGGCAGTTCACCTGGTGACAGTGCTAAATCGTGACAGTGCACATGCTGACAGTGCTCACGGTGATAGTGCCCATGGTGACAGTGCCCACGGTGATAATGGGCATTATTACAGTGTTCATCGTGACAGAGCCCAAGGTGGCAGTGGCCATGGTGACAGTGCCCTCAATGACAGTGCCCATGGTAACAGTGCCGACAGTGACAGTGCCCATGGTGACACTTCTCACAGTGAATGTGCCCATGGGGACAGTTACCATGATGAGATTTCTCACGGTGATAGTGCCCGTTGTGACAGTGCTCACACTGACAATGCCCATGGTGCCACTGCCCATAGAGACATTCCGCACGGTCACTTTTCTCACGGTGAAAGTACCTATGGTGACACTGCACCTGGTGGCAGTGCAAAATGGTGACAGTGCCCATGGTGACATTGCTCATAGTAACTTTGCTTACAGTGATAGTCCTTACGGTGACAGTGTGCACAGTGACACTGCACACAGTTGCAGTGTTCATGGTGACAGTGTTCACGGTGATACTTTCCATGGTGATAGTGCCCATGGTGACACTGCACATGGTGGCAGTGAAAAATGGTGACAGTGCCCCTGTTGTCAGTTCTCATGGTGACCGTGCACATGGTGACAACCCGTGCAGACTGTACTCATGGTGACAGTACTCACGGTGACAGTTCTCATGTTTGCAGTATCCATGGTGACAGTGCTCACAGTGATAGTGCCCATGGTGAGAGTGCCCATGATGACAGGGCCCATGGTGCCATTGCCTATGGTGACAGTGCTCATGGTAACAGTGCCCAAGGTGACAGTGACCATGGTGAGAGTGCTCACACTGATGGTGCCCATGGTGACAGTGCTCATGGTGTCTGTCTACATTGTGCCAGTACCCATGGCAACAGTGCTCATGGTGACAGGGACCACAGTGAGAGAGCTCACGGTGAGAGTGCTCACGGTAATAGTGCTCATGGTGACAGTGCAAATGGTGACAATACCATGGTGACAGTACTCATGTTGAAAATACCCATGGTGGCAGTTCTCATAGCGACAGATCTCATGGTGACATTGCTCATAATAGCAGTGCCCAGGTGCCAGTGCTCGTGGTGACGGTGCTAATGGTGACAGTGCTCTTGGTGGCAGTTCCCATCGGGACAATACTGATGGTGACACTGTGCATTGTTACAGTGCCCATGGTAACCGTGTTCACGGTGATAGTGCACATCGTGACAGTGCCCATGGTGGTAGTTCACCTGGTGACAGTGCTAAATAGTGACAGTGCACATGCTGACAGTGCTCACGGTGATAGTGCCCATGGTGACAGTGCACACGGTCATAATGGGCATTGTTACAGAGTTCATGGTGACAGCACACGGTGGCAGTGGCCATGGAGACAGTGCCCACAATGACAGTGCCCATGGTGACAGTGCCGACAGTGACAGTGCCCATGGTGACACTTCTCATGGTGACAGTGCCCATGGGGACAGTTAGCATGGTGAGATTTCTAACGGTGATAGTGCCCGTTGTGCCAGTGCTCACAGTAACAATGCCCATGGGGCCAGTGCCCATAGAGTCATTCCGCACGGTCACATTTCTCACGGTGAAAGTGCCTATGGTGATATTAACCATGGTGACACTGCACATGGTGGCAGAGCAAAATGGTGACAGTGCCCATGGTGACATTGCTCATGGTGACTTTGCTTACGGTGATAGTCCTTACAGTGACAGTACGCATGGTGACACTGCACACAGTGACAGTGTTCATGGTGAAAGTGTTCATGGTGATAGTTCCCATGGTGAGATTGTCCTGGTAACAGTGCCCATAGTCACAATTCTCATGGTGTAGTGCTCACAGTGACAGTGCCCATGGTGTCATGCCCATGGTGACAGTGCTCATGGTGACAGTGCTCATGTTGGCAGAGCCATAAATAAGAGTGCTCATTGTGGCAGTGCTCATGGTGTCCGTGCTCATGGTGACAGTGCCCATGATTACAGTGTTTATGGTGATAGATGTCACGGTGTCAGTGCCCACGCGGAGAGTGCCAAGGCTGACAAAGCCCAGGGTGATACTTCCCATTGTGACAGTGCCCACGGTGACAGTGCCCATGGTGACAGCACCCAGTGTGACAAGGCGCATGGTGACAGTGCTCACGGTGACAGTGCCCATGGTGACAGTGCCAATAGTGACAGTGCTCATGGTGAAACTGCCCACAGAGACATCGCCCATGGTGATAGTGTTCATGGTGACAACCCCACGGTGACAGTGCCAATGTTGATAGTCCCAGTGGTGACAGGTCTTACATTGAATGTGACCATGGTGTCTGTGCTCATGGTGACAGTGCTCAAGGTTATAGTCTCCATGTTGACAGTGCCGATGGTGACAATTCTCACGGTGACAGGGCCTATGGTGAAAATTCTCATAGTGACAGTGTTCACGGTGACAGTGCCCATGGTGCTATTACCCATGGTGACAGTTCTCATAGTGAAACTGCCCATGTTGACACTGCCCATGGTGGCAGTGCAAAATGGTGACAGTGCCCATGGTGATATTGCTCATGGTGACATTGCTTATGGTGATAGTGTGTATGGTGAAACTGCACACAGTGACATTGCTCATGGTGACAGTGTTCATGGCGTTAGTTCCTATGGTGAATGTGACCATGGGGACAGTGCCCATAGTCACAATTCTCATGGGGTAGTGCTCACGGTGACAGTGCCCATGGTGACAATACACAGGGTGACAGTATTCATGGTGACATTGCTCATGGTGAGAGTGCCCATGTTCACAACTGTCACGGTGATAGTTCCCATGGTGACAATACCCAGGGTAACAGAGCTGATGGTAAAAGTGTTCACGGTGACAGTGCCCATGGTGACAGTACCTAAGGTGACAATTCCCATGGTGAGACTGCTCATAGACAGTGCCCATGGTGACAATACCCAGCGTGTCCTGTCCATGGTGACAGTGATCATGGTGACACATCTCATGAGGACAGTGCCATAAGTGACAGTGCTCATTGTGGCAGTGCTCATGGTGACAGTGCCCATGGTGACAGTGCCTATGGTGATAGATATCATGGTGGCTGTGCCCAGGGAGACATTGCCCACGCTGACAAGACCCATGGTGATACTTCCCATTGTGACAGTGCCATCGGTGGCAGAGCCCATGGTGACAGTGCCCAAGATCACAGAGCCCATGGTGAGAGTGCTAACGGTGACTGTGCCCATGGTGACAGCACCCAGTGTGAAAATGCCCATTGTGACAGTGCTCACGGTGACCATGCCAATGGTGATAGTGCCAATAGTGAGAGTGCTCACGGTGACACTGCCCATGGACACACTGCCCATTGTGATAGTGCCCATCATGACAACCCCTCGGAGGCAGTGCCAATGGTGAGAGTCCCCGTGGTGACAGTTCTCATGGTGAAAGTGATCCTTTTGAAATTGCTCATGGTGACAGTGCTCATGGTGACAGTGCTCAAGGTGATAGTCTCCATGTTGACAGTGTGCATGGTGACTGTTCTCACGGTGACAGTGCCTATGGTGATTATGCTCTTAGTGACAGTGCTCATGGTGACAGTGCCCATGGTGACAGTGACCACGGTGACTGTTCTCACCGTGGTAGTGCCCATGGTGACAGTGTTCATGACAGTCCGCATTAAGGCTGTGCCCGTGGTGACATTGCTAATGGTGATAATTCTCACGGTGATAGTACGCACGTTGAAAATGACAAAGGTGACAACACCCAGGTGATAATAATCATGGTGAAAGTGCCCATGGTGGCAGTTCTCATACTGACAGTTCTTGTGACAGTGCTCATGGTGGCAGTGCTCGTGGTGACAGTGCTCTTGGTGACAGTGCTCATGGTGGCAGTGCCCATGGTGAGACTACCGATGGTGACCCTGCCCATGGTGACAGTGCACATGGTCATGGTGCCTCTGGTGGCAGTGCAATATAGTGAGAATGCCCATGATGATATTGCTCATGGTGATAGTGCCCATGGTGAGAGTGCCCATGGTTCCAGTGCTCATGGTGACAGTGCCCTTGGTGACAGTGCACACCATGAGAGTGCCCATGGTGTCTGTGCCCATGGTGACAGTTCTTATCATGAGAGTGTTCACGGTAGCAGTGTTCATGGTAATAGTGCTCACGGAGGCATTGCCCACAATGAGAGTGCCCACAGTGAGAATACTGACTGTGACAGTGCCCATGATGACTTTTCTCTCTGTGACAGTGCCCTTGGGGACAGTTAGCATGGTGAGATTTCTCACAGTGATAGTGCACATTGTTTCAGTGCTCATAGTGACAAGACCCTAGGCGCCAGTGCCCATCATGGCATTGCTCACGGTGATATTTCTCACGGTGACAGTGCCCATGGTGATATTACCCATGGTGACAGTACTCAGTGATCAAGTGCTCATGGTGACATGGCATAAGGTGATAATGCTCACGGTGGCAGTGCAAAATGGTGACAGTGCCCATGGGGACATTGCTTAATGTGATAGTCCTTGTGGTGACATTGTGCATGGTGACATTGCCCACCATGACAGTGCTCTTGTTGACAGTGCTCATGGTGATAGTGCCAATGTTGGAAGTGCCCATCGTGAAAGTGTCCATGGTGACAGTTCTTATGATGAGAGTGGTCAGAGTGGCAGTGCTCATGGTGAAAGTGCCCATGGTGACAGAGCCCACGGTGACAGTGTCCATAGATATAGTGTCCATGGTGACAGTACTAACAGTGAAATTGTCCATGGGGACACTGCCCATGGTGAACGTGCCCATGGTCACAACACTCACGGTGATAGTGCTCACGGTGAGAGTGGCCATGGTGACAGTGACCACGGTGACAGTTCTAATGGTGATACTGCCCATGATGACAGTGCTCTGGTGACAGTCCACATTGTACCAGTGCCCAAGGTGACAGTGCTCATGGTGACAGTGCCCAAAGTCACAATACCCATGGTGACAGTGCCCAGGCTGACAGTTCTCAAGGTGATAGTGCCCATGGTGACAGTGCACATGGTGATACAGAGAATGGGGACAGTGCTTATGGTGACAGTGGTCATGGTTGCAGTACCCATGGTGATAGTGCTGAAACTGACAGTGCCCTTGGGGATAGTGCCCATGGTGAGTGTGCTCGTGTTAATTGTGTCCATGGTGGCAGTTCCCATTGTGAAAGTGCTCATGATGACAGTGCCCATGTGGGTAGTTCCCATGGTGACAGTGCTCATGGTGATAGTGACCATGTTAACAGTGCACATGGTGGCTGTGCCCTTGGTGACAGTGCCCATGATGACAGTATTCATGGTGACAGTGCTCACGGTGATAATGCCCATGGTGGCAGTGCACATGGTGGTAGTGCACATGGTGGCAGTGAAAAATGGGGACAGTTCCCATGCTGACAGTTCTCATTGTGACAATGCACACGGTCACAACCGATGCTGACACTGCTCATGGTAGCTGTACCCTTGGTGACAGTGCTCAGAGTGATAGTGCCCATGGTGGCAGTGCCCATGGTGACACTGCCCATGGTGACAATGCCCATGATGACAGTGCCCATGGAGTCAGTGCCCACGGAGCCATTGCCTATGGTAACAGTGCTCACAGTGACAGTACCCATGGTAACAGTGACCATGGTGAGAGTGCTCATGGTGATAGTGTCTATGGTGACAGATCACACTGTGACAGTCCGCATTGTGCCAGTACCAATAGTGACAGTGCCCATGGTGACATTGACCATGGTGAGAGTGATCACGGTGCTAGTGCTCACAGTAATAGTGCTCATGGTGACAGTGCCGACAGTGAAGGTGCTCACGGTGACAGTGCCTCTGGTGATAGTGCCCATGGTGAGAGTCCGCCCATTGATAGTGCCCATGGTGGCAGTTCCCATTGTGAAAATGCTCATGATGACATTGCCCATGTTGGTAGTCCCCATGGTGACAGTGCTCACGGTGATAGTGACCTTGGTAACTGTGCACATGGTGGCCGTGCCCTTGGTGACAGTGCCAATGATGACAGTACTCATGGTGACAGTTCTCACGGTGATAGTGCCCATGGTGATATTGCACATGGTGGCAGTGAAAAATGGTGACAGTGCCCATGTTGACAGTTCTCATGGTGACAGTGCACACGGTGACAACCCATGCAGACAGTACTCACGGTGACAGTTCTCATGGTTGCAGTACCCATGGTGACAGTGCTCACAGTGATACTGCCCATGGTGGCAGTGCCCATGGTGACAGTGCCCATGGTGACACTGCCCATGATGACAGTGCCCATGGTGAAAGTTCCCACGGCGCCATTGCCTATGGTGACAGTGCTCATGGTAACAGTGCCCATGGTGACAGTGACCATGGTGAGAGTGCTCACACTGATAGTGCCCATGGTGACAGGGCTCATGGTGCCAGTCCGCATTGTGCCAGTACCCATGGCGACAGTGCTCATGGTGACACTGACCACAGTGAGAGTGCTCACTGTGATAGAGCTCACGGTAATAGTGCTCATGGTGACAGTGCAAATGGTGACAATACCCATGGTGACAGTACTCATGTTGAAAATACCCATGGTGGCAGTTCTCATGGTGACAGTGCTCATAATAGCAGTGCCCAAGGTGGCAGTCCTCGTGGTGACAGTGCTAATGGTGACAGTGCTCTTGGTGGCAGTTCCCATGGGGACAGTACCGATGGTGACCCTGTGCATTGTTACAGTGCCCATGGTAACCGTGCTCACGGTGGTAGTGCACATCGTGACAGTGCCCATGGTGGCAGTTCACCTGGTGACAGTGCTAAATCGTGACAGTGCACATGCTGACAGTGCTCACGGTGATAGTGCCCATGGTGACAGTGCCCACGGTGATAATGGGCATTATTACAGTGTTCATCGTGACAGAGCCCAAGGTGGCAGTGGCCATGGTGACAGTGCCCACAATGACAGTGCCCATGGTAACAGTGCCGACAGTGACAGTGCCCATGGTGACACTTCTCACAGTGAATGTGCCCATGGGGACAGTTACCATGATGAGATTTCTCACGGTGATAGTGCCCGTTGTGACAGTGCTCACAGTGACAATGCCCATGGTGCCACTGCCCATAGAGACATTCCGCACGGTCACTTTTCTCACGGTGAAAGTACCTATGGTGACACTGCACCTGGTGGCAGTGCAAAATGGTGACAGTGCCCATGGTGACATTGCTCATAGTAACTTTGCTTACAGTGATAGTCCTTACGGTGACAGTGTGCATGGTGACACTGCACACAGTTGCAGTGTTCATGGTGACAGTGTTCACGGTGATACTTTCCATGGTGATAGTGCCCATGGTGACACTGCACATGGTGGCAGTGAAAAATGGTGACAGTGCCCCTGTTGTCAGTTCTCATGGTGACCGTGCACATGGTGACAACCCGTGCAGACTGTACTCATGGTGACAGTACTCACGGTGACAGTTCTCATGTTTGCAGTATCCATGGTGACAGTGCTCACAGTGATAGTGCCCATGGTGAGAGTGCCCATGATGACAGGGCCCATGGTGCCATTGCCTATGGTGACAGTGCTCATGGTAACAGTGCCCAAGGTGACAGTGACCATGGTGAGAGTGCTCACACTGATGGTGCCCATGGTGACAGTGCTCATGGTGTCTGTCTACATTGTGCCAGTACCCATGGCAACAGTGCTCATGGTGACAGGGACCACAGTGAGAGAGCTCACGGTGAGAGTGCTCACGGTAATAGTGCTCATGGTGACAGTGCAAATGGTGACAATACCATGGTGACAGTACTCATGTTGAAAATACCCATGGTGGCAGTTCTCATAGCGACAGATCTCATGGTGACATTGCTCATAATAGCAGTGCCCAGGTGCCAGTGCTCGTGGTGACGGTGCTAATGGTGACAGTGCTCTTGGTGGCAGTTCCCATCGGGACAATACTGATGGTGACACTGTGCATTGTTACAGTGCCCATGGTAACCGTGTTCACGGTGATAGTGCACATCGTGACAGTGCCCATGGTGGTAGTTCACCTGGTGACAGTGCTAAATAGTGACAGTGCACATGCTGACAGTGCTCACGGTGATAGTGCCCATGGTGACAGTGCACACGGTCATAATGGGCATTGTTACAGAGTTCATGGTGACAGCACACGGTGGCAGTGGCCATGGAGACAGTGCCCACAATGACAGTGCCCATGGTGACAGTGCCGACAGTGACAGTGCCCATGGTGACACTTCTCATGGTGACAGTGCCCATGGGGACAGTTAGCATGGTGAGATTTCTAACGGTGATAGTGCCCGTTGTGCCAGTGCTCACAGTAACAATGCCCATGGGGCCAGTGCCCATAGAGTCATTCCGCACGGTCACATTTCTCACGGTGAAAGTGCCTATGGTGATATTAACCATGGTGACACTGCACATGGTGGCAGAGCAAAATGGTGACAGTGCCCATGCCATGGTGACATTGCTCATGGTGACTTTGCTTACGGTGATAGTCCTTACAGTGACAGTACGCATGGTGACACTGCACACAGTGACAGTGTTCATGGTGAAAGTGTTCATGGTGATAGTTCCCATGGTGAGATTGTCCTGGTAACAGTGCCCATAGTCACAATTCTCATGGTGTAGTGCTCACAGTGACAGTGCCCATGGTGTCATGCCCATGGTGACAGTGCTCATGGTGACAGTGCTCATGTTGGCAGAGCCATAAATAAGAGTGCTCATTGTGGCAGTGCTCATGGTGTCCGTGCTCATGGTGACAGTGCCCATGATTACAGTGTTTATGGTGATAGATGTCACGGTGTCAGTGCCCACGCGGAGAGTGCCAAGGCTGACAAAGCCCAGGGTGATACTTCCCATTGTGACAGTGCCCACGGTGACAGTGCCCATGGTGACAGCACCCAGTGTGACAAGGCGCATGGTGACAGTGCTCACGGTGACAGTGCCCATGGTGACAGTGCGAATACTGACAGTGCTCATGGTGAAACTGCCCACAGAGACATCGCCCATGGTGATAGTGTTCATGGTGACAACCCCACGGTGACAGTGCCAATGTTGATAGTCCCAGTGGTGACAGGTCTTACATTGAATGTGACCATGGTGTCTGTGCTCATGGTGACAGTGCTCAAGGTTATAGTCTCCATGTTGACAGTGCCGATGGTGACAATTCTCACGGTGACAGGGCCTATGGTGAAAATTCTCATAGTGACAGTGTTCACGGTGACAGTGCCCATGGTGCTATTACCCATGGTGACAGTTCTCATAGTGAAACTGCCCATGTTGACACTGCCCATGGTGGCAGTGCAAAATGGTGACAGTGCCCATGGTGATATTGCTCATGGTGACATTGCTTATGGTGATAGTGTGTATGGTGAAACTGCACACAGTGACATTGCTCATGGTGACAGTGTTCATGGCGTTAGTTCCTATGGTGAATGTGACCATGGGGACAGTGCCCATAGTCACAATTCTCATGGGGTAGTGCTCACGGTGACAGTGCCCATGGTGACAATACACAGGGTGACAGTATTCATGGTGACATTGCTCATGGTGAGAGTGCCCATGTTCACAACTGTCACGGTGATAGTTCCCATGGTGACAATACCCAGGGTAACAGAGCTGATGGTAAAAGTGTTCACGGTGACAGTGCCCATGGTGACAGTACCTAAGGTGACAATTCCCATGGTGAGACTGCTCATAGACAGTGCCCATGGTGACAATACCCAGCGTGTCCTGTCCATGGTGACAGTGATCATGGTGACACATCTCATGAGGACAGTGCCATAAGTGGCAGTGCTCATGGTGACAGTGCCCATGGTGACAGTGCCTATGGTGATAGATATCATGGTGGCTGTGCCCAGGGAGACATTGCCCACGCTGACAAGACCCATGGTGATACTTCCCATTGTGACAGTGCCATCGGTGGCAGAGCCCATGGTGACAGTGCCCAAGATCACAGAGCCCATGGTGAGAGTGCTAACGGTGACTGTGCCCATGGTGACAGCACCCAGTGTGAAAATGCCCATTGTGACAGTGCTCACGGTGACCATGCCAATGGTGATAGTGCCAATAGTGAGAGTGCTCACGGTGACACTGCCCATGGACACACTGCCCATTGTGATAGTGCCCATCATGACAACCCCTCGGAGGCAGTGCCAATGGTGAGAGTCCCCGTGGTGACAGTTCTCATGGTGAAAGTGATCCTTTTGAAATTGCTCATGGTGACAGTGCTCAAGGTGATAGTCTCCATGTTGACAGTGTGCATGGTGACTGTTCTCACGGTGACAGTGCCTATGGTGATTATGCTCTTAGTGACAGTGCTCATGGTGACAGTGCCCATGGTGACAGTGACCACGGTGACTGTTCTCACCGTGGTAGTGCCCATGGTGACAGTGTTCATGATGACAGTCCGCATTAAGGCTGTGCCCGTGGTGACATTGCTAATGGTGATAATTCTCACGGTGATAGTACGCACGTTGAAAATGACAAAGGTGACAACACCCAGGTGATAATAATCATGGTGAAAGTGCCCATGGTGGCAGTTCTCATACTGACAGTTCTTGTGACAGTGCTCATGGTGGCAGTGCTCGTGGTGACAGTGCTCTTGGTGACAGTGCTCATGGTGGCAGTGCCCATGGTGAGACTACCGATGGTGACCCTGCCCATGGTGACAGTGCACATGGTCATGGTGCCTCTGGTGGCAGTGCAATATAGTGAGAATGCCCATGATGATATTGCTCATGGTGATAGTGCCCATGGTGAGAGTGCCCATGGTTCCAGTGCTCATGGTGACAGTGCCCATTGTGACAGTGCCCTTGGTGACTGTGCACACCATGAGAGTGCCCATGGTGTCTGTGCCCATGGTGACAGTTCTTATCATGAGAGTGTTCACGGTAGCAGTGTTCATGGTAATAGTGCTCAAGGAGGCATTGCCCACAATGAGAGTGCCCACGGTGAGAATACTGACTGTGACAGTGCCCATGATGACTTTTCTCTCTGTGACAGTGCCCTTGGGGACAGTTAGCACGGTGAGATTTCTCACAGTGATAGTGCACATTGTTTCAGTGCTCATAGTGACAAGACCCTAGGCGCCAGTGCCCATCATGGCATTGCTCACGGTGATATTTCTCACGGTGACAGTGCCCATGGTGATATTACCCATGGTGACAGTACTCAGTGATCAAGTGCTCATGGTGACATGGCATAAGGTGATAATGCTCACGGTGGCAGTGCAAAATGGTGACAGTGCCCATGGGGACATTGCTTAATGTGATAGTCCTTGTGGTGACATTGTGCATGGTGACATTGCCCACCATGACAGTGCTCTTGTTGACAGTGCTCATGGTGATAGTGCCAATGTTGGAAGTGCCCATCGTGAAAGTGTCCATGGTGACAGTTCTTATGATGAGAGTGGTCAGAGTGGCAGTGCTCATGGTGAAAGTGCCCATGGTGACAGAGCCCACGGTGACAGTGTCCATAGTTATAGTGTCCATGGTGACAGTACTAACAGTGAAATTGTCCATGGGGACACTGCCCATGGTGAAAGTGCCCATGGTCACAACACTCACGGTGATAGTGCTCACGGTGAGAGTGGCCATGGTGACAGTGACCACGGTGACAGTTCTAATGGTGATACTGCCAGTGATGACAGTGCTCTGGTGACAGTCCACATTGTACCAGTGCCCAAGGTGACAGTGCTCATGGTGACAGTGCCCAAAGTCACAATACCCATGGTGACAGTGCCCAGGCTGACAGTTCTCAAGGTGATAGTGCCCATGGTGACAGTGCACATGGTGATACAGAGAATGGGGACAGTGCTTATGGTGACAGTGGTCATGGTTGCAGTACCCATGGTGATAGTGCTGAAACTGACAGTGCCCTTGGGGATAGTGCCCATGGTGAGTGTGCTCGTGTTAATTGTGTCCATGGTGGCAGTTCCCATTGTGAAAGTGCTCATGATGACAGTGCCCATGTGGGTAGTTCCCATGGTGACAGTGCTCATGGTGATAGTGACCATGTTAACAGTGCACATGGTGGCTGTGCCCTTGGTGACAGTGCCCATGATGACAGTATTCATGGTGACAGTGCTCACGGTGATAATGCCCATGGTGGCAGTGCACATGGTGGTAGTGCACATGGTGGCAGTGAAAAATGGGGACAGTTCCCATGCTGACAGTTCTCATTGTGACAATGCACACGGTCACAACCGATGCTGACACTGCTCATGGTAGCTGTACCCTTGGTGACAGTGCTCAGAGTGATAGTGCCCATGGTGGCAGTGTCCATGGTGACACTGCCCATGGTGACAATGCCCATGATGACAGTGCCCATGGAGTCAGTGCCCACGGAGTCATTGCCTATGGTAACAGTGCTCACAGTGACAGTACCCATGGTAACAGTGACCATGGTGAGAGTGCTCATGGTGATAGTGTCTATGGTGACAGATCACACTGTGACAGTCCGCATTGTGCCAGTACCAATAGTGACAGTGCCTATGGTGATAGTGTCTATGGTGACAGATCACACTGTGACAGTCCGCATTGTGCCAGTACCAATAGTGACAGTGCCCATGGTGACATTGACCATGGTGAGAGTGATCACGGTGCTAGTGCTCACAGTAATAGTGCTCATGGTGACAGTGCCGACAGTGAAGGTGCTCACGGTGACAGTGCCTCTGGTGATAGTGCCCATGGTGAGAGTCCGCCCATTGATAGTGCCCATGGTGGCAGTTCCCATTGTGAAAATGCTCATGATGACATTGCCCATGTTGGTAGTCCCCATGGTGACAGTGCTCACGGTGATAGTGACCTTGGTAACCGTGCACATGGTGGCTGTGCTCTTGGTGACAGTGCCAATGATGACAGTACTCATGGTGACAGTTCTCACGGTGATAGTGCCCATGGTGATATTGCACATGGTGGCAGTGAAAAATGGTGACAGTGCCCATGTTGACAGTTCTCATGGTGACAGTGCACACGGTGACAACCCATGCAGACAGTACTCACGGTGACAGTTCTCATGGTTGCAGTACCCATGGTGACAGTGCTCACAGTGATACTGCCCATGGTGGCAGTGCCCATGGTGACACTGCCCATGATGACAGTGCCCATGGTGAAAGTTCCCACGGCGCCATTGCCTATGGTGACACTGCTCATGGTAACAGTGCCCATGGTGACAGTGACCATGGTGAGAGTGCTCACACTGATAGTGCCCATGGTGACAGGGCTCATGGTGCCAGTCCGCATTGTGCCAGTACCCATGGCGACAGTGCTCATGGTGACACTGACCACAGTGAGAGTGCTCACTGTGATAGAGCTCACGGTAATAGTGCTCATGGTGACAGTGCAAATGGTGACAATACCCATGGTGACAGTACTCATGTTGAAAATACCCATGGTGGCAGTTCTCATGGTGACAGTGCTCATAATAGCAGTGCCCAAGGTGGCAGTCCTCGTGGTGACAGTGCTAATGGTGACAGTGCTCTTGGTGGCAGTTCCCATGGGGACAGTACCGATGGTGACCCTGTGCATTGTTACAGTGCCCATGGTAACCGTGCTCACGGTGGTAGTGCACATCGTGACAGTGCCCATGGTGGCAGTTCACCTGGTGACAGTGCTAAATCGTGACAGTGCACATGCTGACAGTGCTCACGGTGATAGTGCCCATGGTGACAGTGCCCACGGTGATAATGGGTATTATTACAGTGTTCATCTTGACAGAGCCCAAGGTGGCAGTGGCCATGGTGACAGTGCCCACAATGACAGTGCCCATGGTAACAGTGCCGACAGTGACAGTGCCCATGGTGACACTTCTCACAGTGAATGTGCCCATGGGGACAGTTACCATGATGAGATTTCTCACGGTGATAGTGCCCGTTGTGACAGTGCTCACAGTGACAATGCCCATGGTGCCACTGCCCATAGAGACATTCCGCACGGTCACTTTTCTCACGGTGAAAGTACCTATGGTGACACTGCACCTGGTGGCAGTGCAAAATGGTGACAGTGCCCATGGTGACATTGCTCATAGTGACTTTGCTTACAGTGATAGTCCTTACGGTGACAGTGTGCATGGTGACACTGCACACAGTTGCAGTGTTCATGGTGACAGTGTTCACGGTGATACTTTCCATGGTGATAGTGCCCATGGTGACACTGCACATGGTGGCAGTGAAAAATGGTGACAGTGCCCCTGTTGTCAGTTCTCATGGTGACCGTGCACATGGTGACAACCCGTGCAGACTGTACTCATGGTGACAGTACTCACGGTGACAGTTCTCATGTTTGCAGTATCCATGGTGACAGTGCTCACAGTGATAGTGCCCATGGTGAGAGTGCCCATGATGACAGGGCCCATGGTGCCATTGCCTATGGTGACAGTGCTCATGGTAACAGTGCCCAAGGTGACAGTGACCATGGTGAGAGTGCTCACACTGATGGTGCCCATGGTGACAGTGCTCATGGTGTCTGTCTACATTGTGCCAGTACCCATGGCAACAGTGCTCATGGTGACAGGGACCACAGTGAGAGAGCTCACGGTGAGAGTGCTCACGGTAATAGTGCTCATGGTGACAGTGCAAATGGTGACAATACCATGGTGACAGTACTCATGTTGAAAATACCCATGGTGGCAGTTCTCATAGCGACAGAACTCATGGTGACATTGCTCATAATAGCAGTGCCCAGGTGCCAGTGCTCGTGGTGACGGTGCTAATGGTGACAGTGCTCTTGGTGGCAGTTCCCATCGGGACAATACTGATGGTGACACTGTGCATTGTTACAGTGCCCATGGTAACCGTGTTCACGGTGATAGTGCACATCGTGACAGTGCCCATGGTGGTAGTTCACCTGGTGACAGTGCTAAATAGTGACAGTGCACATGCTGACAGTGCTCACGGTGATAGTGCCCATGGTGACAGTGCACACGGTGATAATGGGCATTGTTACAGAGTTCATGGTGACAGCACACGGTGGCAGTGGCCATGGAGACAGTGCCCACAATGACAGTGCCCATGGTGACAGTGCCGACAGTGACAGTGCCCATGGTGACACTTCTCATGGTGACAGTACCCATGGGGTCAGTTAGCATGGTGAGATTTCTAACGGTGATAGTGCCCGTTGTGCCAGTGCTCACAGTAACAATGCCCATGGGGCCAGTGCCCATAGAGTCATTCCGCACGGTCACATTTCTCACGGTGAAAGTGCCTATGGTGATATTAACCATGGTGACACTGCACATGGTGGCAGAGCAAAATGGTGACAGTGCCCATGGTGACATTGCTCATGGTGACTTTGCTTACGGTGATAGTCCTTACAGTGACAGTACGCATGGTGACACTGCACACAGTGACAGTGTTCATGGTGAAAGTGTTCACGGTGATAGTTCCCATGGTGAGATTGTCCTGGTAACAGTGCCCATAGTCACAATTCTCATGGTGTAGTGCTCACAGTGACAGTGCCCATGGTGTCATGCCCATGGTGACAGTGCTCATGGTGACAGTGCTCATGTTGGCAGAGCCATAAATAAGAGTGCTCATTGTGGCAGTGCTCATGGTGTCCGTGCTCATGGTGACAGTGCCCATGATTACAGTGTTTATGGTGATAGATGTCACGGTGTCAGTGCCCACGCGGAGAGTGCCAAGGCTGACAAAGCCCAGGGTGATACTTCCCATTGTGACAGTGCCCACGGTGACAGTGCCCATGGTGACAGTGCCGATGGTGAGAGTGCCAATAGTGACAGTGCTCATGGTGAAACTGCCCACAGAGACATCGCCCATGGTGATAGTGTTCATGGTGACAACCCCACGGTGACAGTGCCAATGTTGATAGTCCCAGTGGTGACAGGTCTTACATTGAATGTGACCATGGTGTCTGTGCTCATGGTGACAGTGCTCAAGGTTATAGTCTCCATGTTGACAGTGCCGATGGTGACAATTCTCACGGTGACAGGGCCTATGGTGAAAATTCTCATAGTGACAGTGTTCACGGTGACAGTGCCCATGGTGCTATTACCCATGGTGACAGTTCTCATAGTGAAACTGCCCATGTTGACACTGCCCATGGTGGCAGTGCAAAATGGTGACAGTGCCCATGGTGATATTGCTCATGGTGACATTGCTTATGGTGATAGTGTGTATGGTGAAACTGCACACAGTGACATTGCTCATGGTGACAGTGTTCATGGCGTTAGTTCCTATGGTGAATGTGACCATGGGGACAGTGCCCATAGTCACAATTCTCATGGGGTAGTGCTCACGGTGACAGTGCCCATGGTGACAATACACAGGGTGACAGTATTCATGGTGACATTGCTCATGGTGAGAGTGCCCATGTTCACAACTGTCACGGTGATAGTTCCCATGGTGACAATACCCAGGGTAACAGAGCTGATGGTAAAAGTGTTCACGGTGACAGTGCCCATGGTGACAGTACCTAAGGTGACAATTCCCATGGTGAGACTGCTCATAGACAGTGCCCATGGTGACAATACCCAGCGTGTCCTGTCCATGGTGACAGTGATCATGGTGACACATCTCATGAGGACAGTGCCATAAGTGGCAGTGTTCATGGTGACAGTGCCCATGGTGACAGTGCCTATGGTGATAGATATCATGGTGGCTGTGCCCAGGGAGACATTGCCCACGCTGACAAGACCCATGGTGATACTTCCCATTGTGACAGTGCCATCGGTGGCAGAGCCCATGGTGACAGTGCCCAAGATCACAGAGCCCATGGTGAGAGTGCTAACGGTGACTGTGCCCATGGTGACAGCACCCAGTGTGAAAATGCCCATTGTGACAGTGCTCACGGTGACCATGCCAATGGTGATAGTGCCAATAGTGAGAGTGCTCACGGTGACACTGCCCATGGACACACTGCCCATTGTGATAGTGCCCATCATGACAACCCCTCGGAGGCAGTGCCAATGGTGAGAGTCCCCGTGGTGACAGTTCTCATGGTGAAAGTGATCCTTTTGAAATTGCTCATGGTGACAGTGCTCATGGTGACAGTGCTCAAGGTGATAGTCTCCATGTTGACAGTGTGCATGGTGACTGTTCTCACGGTGACAGTGCCTATGGTGATTATGCTCTTAGTGACAGTGCTCATGGTGACAGTGCCCATGGTGACAGTGACCACGGTGACTGTTCTCACCGTGGTAGTGCCCATGGTGACAGTGTTCATGATGACAGTCCGCATTAAGGCTGTGCCCGTGGTGACATTGCTAATGGTGATAATTCTCACGGTGATAGTACGCACGTTGAAAATGACAAAGGTGACAACACCCAGGTGATAATAATCATGGTGAAAGTGCCCATGGTGGCAGTTCTCATACTGACAGTTCTTGTGACAGTGCTCATGGTGGCAGTGCTCGTGGTGACAGTGCTCTTGGTGACAGTGCTCATGGTGGCAGTGCCCATGGTGAGACTACCGATGGTGACCCTGCCCATGGTGACAGTGCACATGGTCATGGTGCCTCTGGTGGCAGTGCAATATAGTGAGAATGCCCATGATGATATTGCTCATGGTGACAGTGCCCATTGTGACAGTGCCCTTGGTGACAGTGCACACCATGAGAGTGCCCATGGTGTCTGTGCCCATGGTGACAGTTCTTATCATGAGAGTGTTCACGGTAGCAGTGTTCATGGTAATAGTGCTCACGGAGGCATTGCCCACAATGAGAGTGCCCACGGTGAGAATACTGACTGTGACAGTGCCCATGATGACTTTTCTCTCTGTGACAGTGCCCTTGGGGACAGTTAGCACGGTGAGATTTCTCACAGTGATAGTGCACATTGTTTCAGTGCTCATAGTGACAAGACCCTAGGCGCCAGTGCCCATCATGGCATTGCTCACGGTGATATTTCTCACGGTGACAGTGCCCATGGTGATATTACCCATGGTGACAGTACTCAGTGATCAAGTGCTCATGGTGACATGGCATAAGGTGATAATGCTCACGGTGGCAGTGCAAAATGGTGACAGTGCCCATGGGGACATTGCTTAATGTGATAGTCCTTGTGGTGACATTGTGCATGGTGACATTGCCCACCATGACAGTGCTCTTGTTGACAGTGCTCATGGTGATAGTGCCAATGTTGGAAGTGCCCATCGTGAAAGTGTCCATGGTGACAGTTCTTATGATGAGAGTGGTCAGAGTGGCAGTGCTCATGGTGAAAGTGCCCATGGTGACAGAGCCCACGGTGACAGTGTCCATAGTTATAGTGTCCATGGTGACAGTACTAACAGTGAAATTGTCCATGGGGACACTGCCCATGGTGAAAGTGCCCATGGTCACAACACTCACGGTGATAGTGCTCACAGTGAGAGTGGCCATGGTGACAGTGACCACGGTGACAGTTCTAATGGTGATACTGCCAGTGATGACAGTGCTCTGGTGACAGTCCACATTGTACCAGTGCCCAAGGTGACAGTGCTCATGGTGACAGTGCCCAAAGTCACAATACCCATGGTGACAGTGCCCAGGCTGACAGTTCTCAAGGTGATAGTGCCCATGGTGACAGTGCACATGGTGATACAGAGAATGGGGACAGTGCTTATGGTGACAGTGGTCATGGTTGCAGTACCCATGGTGATAGTGCTGAAACTGACAGTGCCCTTGGGGATAGTGCCCATGGTGAGTGTGCTCGTGTTAATTGTGTCCATGGTGGCAGTTCCCATTGTGAAAGTGCTCATGATGACAGTGCCCATGTGGGTAGTTCCCATGGTGACAGTGCTCATGGTGATAGTGACCATGTTAACAGTGCACATGGTGGCTGTGCCCTTGGTGACAGTGCCCATGATGACAGTATTCATGGTGACAGTGCTCACGGTGATAATGCCCATGGTGGCAGTGCACATGGTGGTAGTGCACATGGTGGCAGTGAAAAATGGGGACAGTTCACATGCTGACAGTTCTCATTGTGACAATGCACACGGTCACAACCGATGCTCACACTGCTCATGGTAGCTGTACCCTTGGTGACAGTGCTCAGAGTGATAGTGCCCATGGTGGCAGTGCCCATGGTGACACTGCCCATGGTGACATTGCCCATGATGACAGTGCCCATGGAGTCAGTGCCCACGGAGCCATTGCCTATGGTAACAGTGCTCACAGTGACAGTACCCATGGTAACAGTGACCATGGTGAGAGTGCTCATGGTGATAGTGTCTATGGTGACAGATCACACTGTGACAGTCCGCATTGTGCCAGTACCAATTGTGACAGTGCCCATGGTGACATTGACCATGGTGAGAGTGATCACGGTGCTAGTGCTCACAGTAATAGTGCTCATGGTGACAGTGCCGACAGTGAAGGTGCTCACGGTGACAGTGCCTCTGGTGATAGTGCCCATGGTGAGAGTCCGCCCATTGATAGTGCCCATGGTGGCAGTTCCCATTGTGAAAATGCTCATGATGACATTGCCCATGTTGGTAGTCCCCATGGTGACAGTGCTCACGGTGATAGTGACCTTGGTAACTGTGCACATGGTGGCCGTGCCCTTGGTGACAGTGCCAATGATGACAGTACTCATGGTGACAGTTCTCACGGTGATAGTGCCCATGGTGATATTGCACATGGTGGCAGTGAAAAATGGTGACAGTGCCCATGTTGACAGTTCTCATGGTGACAGTGCACACGGTGACAACCCATGCAGACAGTACTCACGGTGACAGTTCTCATGGTTGCAGTACCCATGGTGACAGTGCTCACAGTGATACTGCCCATGGTGGCAGTGCCCATGGTGACAGTGCCCATGGTGACACTGCCCATGATGACAGTGCCCATGGTGAAAGTTCCCACGGCGCCATTGCCTATGGTGACACTGCTCATGGTAACAGTGCCCATGGTGACAGTGACCATGGTGAGAGTGCTCACACTGATAGTGCCCATGGTGACAGGGCTCATGGTGCCAGTCCGCATTGTGCCAGTACCCATGGCGACAGTGCTCATGGTGACACTGACCACAGTGAGAGTGCTCACTGTGATAGAGCTCACGGTAATAGTGCTCATGGTGACAGTGCAAATGGTGACAATACCCATGGTGACAGTACTCATGTTGAAAATACCCATGGTGGCAGTTCTCATGGTGACAGTGCTCATAATAGCAGTGCCCAAGGTGGCAGTCCTCGTGGTGACAGTGCTAATGGTGACAGTGCTCTTGGTGGCAGTTCCCATGGGGACAGTACCGATGGTGACCCTGTGCATTGTTACAGTGCCCATGGTAACCGTGCTCACGGTGGTAGTGCACATCGTGACAGTGCCCATGGTGGCAGTTCACCTGGTGACAGTGCTAAATCGTGACAGTGCACATGCTGACAGTGCTCACGGTGATAGTGCCCATGGTGACAGTGCCCACGGTGATAATGGGTATTATTACAGTGTTCATCTTGACAGAGCCCAAGGTGGCAGTGGCCATGGTGACAGTGCCCACAATGACAGTGCCCATGGTAACAGTGCCGACAGTGACAGTGCCCATGGTGACACTTCTCACAGTGAATGTGCCCATGGGGACAGTTACCATGATGAGATTTCTCACGGTGATAGTGCCCGTTGTGACAGTGCTCACACTGACAATGCCCATGGTGCCACTGCCCATAGAGACATTCCGCACGGTCACTTTTCTCACGGTGAAAGTACCTATGGTGACACTGCACCTGGTGGCAGTGCAAAATGGTGACAGTGCCCATGGTGACATTGCTCATAGTGACTTTGCTTACAGTGATAGTCCTTACGGTGACAGTGTGCACAGTGACACTGCACACAGTTGCAGTGTTCATGGTGACAGTGTTCACGGTGATACTTTCCATGGTGATAGTGCCCATGGTGACACTGCACATGGTGGCAGTGAAAAATGGTGACAGTGCCCCTGTTGTCAGTTCTCATGGTGACCGTGCACATGGTGACAACCCGTGCAGACTGTACTCATGGTGACAGTACTCACGGTGACAGTTCTCATGTTTGCAGTATCCATGGTGACAGTGCTCACAGTGATAGTGCCCATGGTGAGAGTGCCCATGATGACAGGGCCCATGGTGCCATTGCCTATGGTGACAGTGCTCATGGTAACAGTGCCCAAGGTGACAGTGACCATGGTGAGAGTGCTCACACTGATGGTGCCCATGGTGACAGTGCTCATGGTGTCTGTCTACATTGTGCCAGTACCCATGGCAACAGTGCTCATGGTGACAGGGACCACAGTGAGAGAGCTCACGGTGAGAGTGCTCACGGTAATAGTGCTCATGGTGACAGTGCAAATGGTGACAATACCATGGTGACAGTACTCATGTTGAAAATACCCATGGTGGCAGTTCTCATAGCGACAGATCTCATGGTGACATTGCTCATAATAGCAGTGCCCAGGTGCCAGTGCTCGTGGTGATGGTGCTAATGGTGACAGTGCTCTTGGTGGCAGTTCCCATCGGGACAATACTGATGGTGACACTGTGCATTGTTACAGTGCCCATGGTAACCGTGTTCACGGTGATAGTGCACATCGTGACAGTGCCCATGGTGGTAGTTCACCTGGTGACAGTGCTAAATAGTGACAGTGCACATGCTGACAGTGCTCACGGTGATCGTGCCCATGGTGACAGTGCACACGGTCATAATGGGCATTCTTACAGAGTTCATGGTGACAGCACACGGTGGCAGTGGCCATGGAGACAGTGCCCACAATGACAGTGCCCATGGTGACAGTGCCGACAGTGACAGTGCCCATGGTGACACTTCTCATGGTGACAGTGCCCATGGGGACAGTTAGCATGGTGAGATTTCTAACGGTGATAGTGCCCGTTGTGCCAGTGCTCACAGTAACAATGCCCATGGGGCCAGTGCCCATAGAGTCATTCCGCACGGTCACATTTCTCACGGTGAAAGTGCCTATGGTGATATTAACCATGGTGACACTGCACATGGTGGCAGAGCAAAATGGTGACAGTGCCCATGGTGACATTGCTCATGGTGACTTTGCTTACGGTGATAGTCCTTACAGTGACAGTACGCATGGTGACACTGCACACAGTGACAGTGTTCATGGTGAAAGTGTTCACAGTGATAGTTCCCATGGTGAGATTGTCCTGGTAACAGTGCCCATAGTCACAATTCTCATGGTGTAGTGCTCACAGTGACAGTGCCCATGGTGTCATGCCCATGGTGACAGTGCTCATGGTGACAGTGCTCATGTTGGCAGAGCCATAAATAAGAGTGCTCATTGTGGCAGTGCTCATGGTGTCCGTGCTCATGGTGACAGTGCCCATGATTACAGTGTTTATGGTGATAGATGTCACGGTGTCAGTGCCCACGCGGAGAGTGCCAAGGCTGACAAAGCCCAGGGTGATACTTCCCATTGGGACAGTGCCCACGGTGACAGTGCCCATGGTGACAGCACCCAGTGTGACAAGGCGCATGGTGACAGTGCTCACGGTGACAGTGCCCATGGTGACAGTGCCGATGGTGAGAGTGCCAATAGTGACAGTGCTCATGGTGAAACTGCCCACAGAGACATCGCCCATGGTGATAGTGTTCATGGTGACAACCCCACGGTGACAGTGCCAATGTTGATAGTCCCAGTGGTGACAGGTCTTACATTGAATGTGACCATGGTGTCTGTGCTCATGGTGACAGTGCTCAAGGTTATAGTCTCCATGTTGACAGTGCCGATGGTGACAATTCTCACGGTGACAGGGCCTATGGTGAAAATTCTCATAGTGACAGTGTTCACGGTGACAGTGCCCATGGTGCTATTACCCATGGTGACAGTTCTCATAGTGAAACTGCCCATGGTGACACTGCCCATGGTGGCAGTGCAAAATGGTGACAGTGCCCATGGTGATATTGCTCATGGTGACATTGCTTATGGTGATAGTGTGTATGGTGAAACTGCACACAGTGACATTGCTCATGGTGACAGTGTTCATGGCGTTAGTTCCTATGGTGAATGTGACCATGGGGACAGTGCCCATAGTCACAATTCTCATGGGGTAGTGCTCACGGTGACAGTGCCCATGGTGACAATACACAGGGTGACAGTATTCATGGTGACATTGCTCATGGTGAGAGTGCCCATGTTCACAACTGTCACGGTGATAGTTCCCATGGTGACAATACCCAGGGTAACAGAGCTGATGGTAAAAGTGTTCACGGTGACAGTGCCCATGGTGACAGTACCTAAGGTGACAATTCCCATGGTGAGACTGCTCATAGACAGTGCCCATGGTGACAATACCCAGCGTGTCCTGTCCATGGTGACAGTGATCATGGTGACACATCTCATGAGGACAGTGCCATAAGTGACAGTGCTCATTGTGGCAGTGCTCATGGTGACAGTGCCCATGGTGACAGTGCCTATGGTGATAGATATCATGGTGGCTGTGCCCAGGGAGACATTGCCCACGCTGACAAGACCCATGGTGATACTTCCCATTGTGACAGTGCCATCGGTGGCAGAGCCCATGGTGACAGTGCCCAAGATCACAGAGCCCATGGTGAGAGTGCTAACGGTGACTGTGCCCATGGTGACAGCACCCAGTGTGAAATTGCCCATTGTGACAGTGCTCACGGTGACCATGCCAATGGTGATAGTGCCAATAGTGAGAGTGCTCACGGTGACACTGCCCATGGACACACTGCCCATTGTGATAGTGCCCATCATGACAACCCCTCGGAGGCAGTGCCAATGGTGAGAGTCCCCGTGGTGACAGTTCTCATGGTGAAAGTGATCCTTTTGAAATTGCTCATGGTGACAGTGCTCATGGTGACAGTGCTCAAGGTGATAGTCTCCATGTTGACAGTGTGCATGGTGACTGTTCTCACGGTGACAGTGCCTATGGTGATTATGCTCTTAGTGACAGTGCTCATGGTGACAGTGCCCATGGTGACAGTGACCACGGTGACTGTTCTCACCGTGGTAGTGCCCATGGTGACAGTGTTCATGATGACAGTCCGCATTAAGGCTGTGCCCGTGGTGACATTGCTAATGGTGATAATTCTCACGGTGATAGTACGCACGTTGAAAATGACAAAGGTGACAACACCCAGGTGATAATAATCATGGTGAAAGTGCCCATGGTGGCAGTTCTCATACTGACAGTTCTTGTGACAGTGCTCATGGTGGCAGTGCTCGTGGTGACAGTGCTCTTGGTGACAGTGCTCATGGTGGCAGTGCCCATGGTGAGACTACCGATGGTGACCCTGCCCATGGTGACAGTGCACATGGTCATGGTGCCTCTGGTGGCAGTGCAATATAGTGAGAATGCCCATGATGATATTGCTCATGGTGATAGTGCCCATGGTGAGAGTGCCCATGGTTCCAGTGCTCATGGTGACAGTGCCCATTGTGACAGTGCCCTTGGTGACAGTGCACACCATGAGAGTGCCCATGGTGTCTGTGCCCATGGTGACAGTTCTTATCATGAGAGTGTTCACGGTAGCAGTGTTCATGGTAATAGTGCTCACGGAGGCATTGCCCACAATGAGAGTGCCCACGGTGAGAATACTGACTGTGACAGTGCCCATGATGACTTTTCTCTCTGTGACAGTGCCCTTGGGGACAGTTAGCACGGTGAGATTTCTCACAGTGATAGTGCACATTGTTTCAGTGCTCATAGTGACAAGACCCTAGGCGCCAGTGCCCATCATGGCATTGCTCACGGTGATATTTCTCACGGTGACAGTGCCCATGGTGATATTACCCATGGTGACAGTACTCAGTGATCAAGTGCTCATGGTGACATGGCATAAGGTGATAATGCTCACGGTGGCAGTGCAAAATGGTGACAGTGCCCATGGGGACATTGCTTAATGTGATAGTCCTTGTGGTGACATTGTGCATGGTGACATTGCCCACCATGACAGTGCTCTTGTTGACAGTGCTCATGGTGATAGTGCCAATGTTGGAAGTGCCCATCGTGAAAGTGTCCATGGTGACAGTTCTTATGATGAGAGTGGTCAGAGTGGCAGTGCTCATGGTGAAAGTGCCCATGGTGACAGAGCCCACGGTGACAGTGTCCATAGTTATAGTGTCCATGGTGACAGTACTAACAGTGAAATTGTCCATGGGGACACTGCCCATGGTGAAAGTGCCCATGGTCACAACACTCACGGTGATAGTGCTCACGGTGAGAGTGGCCATGGTGACAGTGACCACGGTGACAGTTCTAATGGTGATACTGCCCATGATGACAGTGCTCTGGTGACAGTCCACATTGTACCAGTGCCCAAGGTGACAGTGCTCATGGTGACAGTGCCCAAAGTCACAATACCCATGGTGACAGTGCCCAGGCTGACAGTTCTCAAGGTGATAGTGCCCATGGTGACAGTGCACATGGTGATACAGAGAATGGGGACAGTGCTTATGGTGACAGTGGTCATGGTTGCAGTACCCATGGTGATAGTGCTGAAACTGACAGTGCCCTTGGGGATAGTGCCCATGGTGAGTGTGCTCGTGTTAATTGTGTCCATGGTGGCAGTTCCCATTGTGAAAGTGCTCATGATGACAGTGCCCATGTGGGTAGTTCCCATGGTGACAGTGCTCATGGTGATAGTGACCATGTTAACAGTGCACATGGTGGCTGTGCCCTTGGTGACAGTGCCCATGATGACAGTATTCATGGTGACAGTGCTCACGGTGATAATGCCCATGGTGGCAGTGCACATGGTGGTAGTGCACATGGTGGCAGTGAAAAATGGGGACAGTTCACATGCTGACAGTTCTCATTGTGACAATGCACACGGTCACAACCGATGCTCACACTGCTCATGGTAGCTGTACCCTTGGTGACAGTGCTCAGAGTGATAGTGCCCATGGTGGCAGTGCCCATGCTGACACTGCCCATGGTGACATTGCCCATGATGACAGTGCCCATGGAGTCAGTGCCCACGGAGCCATTGCCTATGGTAACAGTGCTCACAGTGACAGTACCCATGGTAACAGTGACCATGGTGAGAGTGCTCATGGTGATAGTGTCTATGGTGACAGATCACACTGTGACAGTCCGCATTGTGCCAGTACCAATTGTGACAGTGCCCATGGTGACATTGACCATGGTGAGAGTGATCACGGTGCTAGTGCTCACAGTAATAGTGCTCATGGTGACAGTGCCGACAGTGAAGGTGCTCACGGTGACAGTGCCTCTGGTGATAGTGCCCATGGTGAGAGTCCGCCCATTGATAGTGCCCATGGTGGCAGTTCCCATTGTGAAAATGCTCATGATGACATTGCCCATGTTGGTAGTCCCCATGGTGACAGTGCTCACGGTGATAGTGACCTTGGTAACTGTGCACATGGTGGCCGTGCCCTTGGTGACAGTGCCAATGATGACAGTACTCATGGTGACAGTTCTCACGGTGATAGTGCCCATGGTGATATTGCACATGGTGGCAGTGAAAAATGGTGACAGTGCCCATGTTGACAGTTCTCATGGTGACAGTGCACACGGTGACAACCCATGCAGACAGTACTCACGGTGAGAGTTCTCATGGTTGCAGTACCCATGGTGACAGTGCTCACAGTGATACTGCCCATGGTGGCAGTGCCCATGGTGACAGTGCCCATGGTGACACTGCCCATGATGACAGTGCCCATGGTGAAAGTTCCCACGGCGCCATTGCCTATGGTGACAGTGCTCATGGTAACAGTGCCCATGGTGACAGTGACCATGGTGAGAGTGCTCACACTGATAGTGCCCATGGTGACAGGGCTCATGGTGCCAGTCCGCATTGTGCCAGTACCCATGGCGACAGTGCTCATGGTGACACTGACCACAGTGAGAGTGCTCACTGTGATAGAGCTCACGGTAATAGTGCTCATGGTGACAGTGCAAATGGTGACAATACCCATGGTGACAGTACTCATGTTGAAAATACCCATGGTGGCAGTTCTCATGGTGACAGTGCTCATAATAGCAGTGCCCAAGGTGGCAGTCCTCGTGGTGACAGTGCTAATGGTGACAGTGCTCTTGGTGGCAGTTCCCATGGGGACAGTACCGATGGTGACCCTGTGCATTGTTACAGTGCCCATGGTAACCGTGCTCACGGTGGTAGTGCACATCGTGACAGTGCCCATGGTGGCAGTTCACCTGGTGACAGTGCTAAATCGTGACAGTGCACATGCTGACAGTGCTCACGGTGATAGTGCCCATGGTGACAGTGCCCACGGTGATAATGGGCATTATTACAGTGTTCATCGTGACAGAGCCCAAGGTGGCAGTGGCCATGGTGACAGTGCCCTCAATGACAGTGCCCATGGTAACAGTGCCGACAGTGACAGTGCCCATGGTGACACTTCTCACAGTGAATGTGCCCATGGGGACAGTTACCATGATGAGATTTCTCACGGTGATAGTGCCCGTTGTGACAGTGCTCACACTGACAATGCCCATGGTGCCACTGCCCATAGAGACATTCCGCACGGTCACTTTTCTCACGGTGAAAGTACCTATGGTGACACTGCACCTGGTGGCAGTGCAAAATGGTGACAGTGCCCATGGTGACATTGCTCATAGTGACTTTGCTTACAGTGATAGTCCTTACGGTGACAGTGTGCACAGTGACACTGCACACAGTTGCAGTGTTCATGGTGACAGTGTTCACGGTGATACTTTCCATGGTGATAGTGCCCATGGTGACACTGCACATGGTGGCAGTGAAAAATGGTGACAGTGCCCCTGTTGTCAGTTCTCATGGTGACCGTGCACATGGTGACAACCCGTGCAGACTGTACTCATGGTGACAGTACTCACGGTGACAGTTCTCATGTTTGCAGTATCCATGGTGACAGTGCTCACAGTGATAGTGCCCATGGTGAGAGTGCCCATGATGACAGGGCCCATGGTGCCATTGCCTATGGTGACAGTGCTCATGGTAACAGTGCCCAAGGTGACAGTGACCATGGTGAGAGTGCTCACACTGATGGTGCCCATGGTGACAGTGCTCATGGTGTCTGTCTACATTGTGCCAGTACCCATGGCAACAGTGCTCATGGTGACAGGGACCACAGTGAGAGAGCTCACGGTGAGAGTGCTCACGGTAATAGTGCTCATGGTGACAGTGCAAATGGTGACAATACCATGGTGACAGTACTCATGTTGAAAATACCCATGGTGGCAGTTCTCATAGCGACAGATCTCATGGTGACATTGCTCATAATAGCAGTGCCCAGGTGCCAGTGCTCGTGGTGACGGTGCTAATGGTGACAGTGCTCTTGGTGGCAGTTCCCATCGGGACAATACTGATGGTGACACTGTGCATTGTTACAGTGCCCATGGTAACCGTGTTCACGGTGATAGTGCACATCGTGACAGTGCCCATGGTGGTAGTTCACCTGGTGACAGTGCTAAATAGTGACAGTGCACATGCTGACAGTGCTCACGGTGATCGTGCCCATGGTGACAGTGCACACGGTCATAATGGGCATTGTTACAGAGTTCATGGTGACAGCACACGGTGGCAGTGGCCATGGAGACAGTGCCCACAATGACAGTGCCCATGGTGACAGTGCCGACAGTGACAGTGCCCATGGTGACACTTCTCATGGTGACAGTGCCCATGGGGACAGTTAGCATGGTGAGATTTCTAACGGTGATAGTGCCCGTTGTGCCAGTGCTCACAGTAACAATGCCCATGGGGCCAGTGCCCATAGAGTCATTCCGCACGGTCACATTTCTCACGGTGAAAGTGCCTATGGTGATATTAACCATGGTGACACTGCACATGGTGGCAGAGCAAAATGGTGACAGTGCCCATGGTGACATTGCTCATGGTGACTTTGCTTACGGTGATAGTCCTTACAGTGACAGTACGCATGGTGACACTGCACACAGTGACAGTGTTCATGGTGAAAGTGTTCACAGTGATAGTTCCCATGGTGAGATTGTCCTGGTAACAGTGCCCATAGTCACAATTCTCATGGTGTAGTGCTCACAGTGACAGTGCCCATGGTGTCATGCCCATGGTGACAGTGCTCATGGTGACAGTGCTCATGTTGGCAGAGCCATAAATAAGAGTGCTCATTGTGGCAGTGCTCATGGTGTCCGTGCTCATGGTGACAGTGCCCATGATTACAGTGTTTATGGTGATAGATGTCACGGTGTCAGTGCCCACGCGGAGAGTGCCAAGGCTGACAAAGCCCAGGGTGATACTTCCCATTGGGACAGTGCCCACGGTGACAGTGCCCATGGTGACAGCACCCAGTGTGACAAGGCGCATGGTGACAGTGCTCACGGTGACAGTGCCCATGGTGACAGTGCCGATGGTGAGAGTGCCAATAGTGACAGTGCTCATGGTGAAACTGCCCACAGAGACATCGCCCATGGTGATAGTGTTCATGGTGACAACCCCACGGTGACAGTGCCAATGTTGATAGTCCCAGTGGTGACAGGTCTTACATTGAATGTGACCATGGTGTCTGTGCTCATGGTGACAGTGCTCAAGGTTATAGTCTCCATGTTGACAGTGCCGATGGTGACAATTCTCACGGTGACAGGGCCTATGGTGAAAATTCTCATAGTGACAGTGTTCACGGTGACAGTGCCCATGGTGCTATTACCCATGGTGACAGTTCTCATAGTGAAACTGCCCATGGTGACACTGCCCATGGTGGCAGTGCAAAATGGTGACAGTGCCCATGGTGATATTGCTCATGGTGACATTGCTTATGGTGATAGTGTGTATGGTGAAACTGCACACAGTGACATTGCTCATGGTGACAGTGTTCATGGCGTTAGTTCCTATGGTGAATGTGACCATGGGGACAGTGCCCATAGTCACAATTCTCATGGGGTAGTGCTCACGGTGACAGTGCCCATGGTGACAATACACAGGGTGACAGTATTCATGGTGACATTGCTCATGGTGAGAGTGCCCATGTTCACAACTGTCACGGTGATAGTTCCCATGGTGACAATACCCAGGGTAACAGAGCTGATGGTAAAAGTGTTCACGGTGACAGTGCCCATGGTGACAGTACCTAAGGTGACAATTCCCATGGTGAGACTGCTCATAGACAGTGCCCATGGTGACAATACCCAGCGTGTCCTGTCCATGGTGACAGTGATCATGGTGACACATCTCATGAGGACAGTGCCATAAGTGACAGTGCTCATTGTGGCAGTGCTCATGGTGACAGTGCCCATGGTGACAGTGCCTATGGTGATAGATATCATGGTGGCTGTGCCCAGGGAGACATTGCCCACGCTGACAAGACCCATGGTGATACTTCCCATTGTGACAGTGCCATCGGTGGCAGAGCCCATGGTGACAGTGCCCAAGATCACAGAGCCCATGGTGAGAGTGCTAACGGTGACTGTGCCCATGGTGACAGCACCCAGTGTGAAATTGCCCATTGTGACAGTGCTCACGGTGACCATGCCAATGGTGATAGTGCCAATAGTGAGAGTGCTCACGGTGACACTGCCCATGGACACACTGCCCATTGTGATAGTGCCCATCATGACAACCCCTCGGAGGCAGTGCCAATGGTGAGAGTCCCCGTGGTGACAGTTCTCATGGTGAAAGTGATCCTTTTGAAATTGCTCATGGTGACAGTGCTCATGGTGACAGTGCTCAAGGTGATAGTCTCCATGTTGACAGTGTGCATGGTGACTGTTCTCACGGTGACAGTGCCTATGGTGATTATGCTCTTAGTGACAGTGCTCATGGTGACAGTGCCCATGGTGACAGTGACCACGGTGACTGTTCTCACCGTGGTAGTGCCCATGGTGACAGTGTTCATGATGACAGTCCGCATTAAGGCTGTGCCCGTGGTGACATTGCTAATGGTGATAATTCTCACGGTGATAGTACGCACGTTGAAAATGACAAAGGTGACAACACCCAGGTGATAATAATCATGGTGAAAGTGCCCATGGTGGCAGTTCTCATACTGACAGTTCTTGTGACAGTGCTCATGGTGGCAGTGCTCGTGGTGACAGTGCTCTTGGTGACAGTGCTCATGGTGGCAGTGCCCATGGTGAGACTACCGATGGTGACCCTGCCCATGGTGACAGTGCACATGGTCATGGTGCCTCTGGTGGCAGTGCAATATAGTGAGAATGCCCATGATGATATTGCTCATGGTGATAGTGCCCATGGTGAGAGTGCCCATGGTTCCAGTGCTCATGGTGACAGTGCCCATTGTGACAGTGCCCTTGGTGACAGTGCACACCATGAGAGTGCCCATGGTGTCTGTGCCCATGGTGACAGTTCTTATCATGAGAGTGTTCACGGTAGCAGTGTTCATGGTAATAGTGCTCACGGAGGCATTGCCCACAATGAGAGTGCCCACGGTGAGAATACTGACTGTGACAGTGCCCATGATGACTTTTCTCTCTGTGACAGTGCCCTTGGGGACAGTTAGCACGGTGAGATTTCTCACAGTGATAGTGCACATTGTTTCAGTGCTCATAGTGACAAGACCCTAGGCGCCAGTGCCCATCATGGCATTGCTCACGGTGATATTTCTCACGGTGACAGTGCCCATGGTGATATTACCCATGGTGACAGTACTCAGTGATCAAGTGCTCATGGTGACATGGCATAAGGTGATAATGCTCACGGTGGCAGTGCAAAATGGTGACAGTGCCCATGGGGACATTGCTTAATGTGATAGTCCTTGTGGTGACATTGTGCATGGTGACATTGCCCACCATGACAGTGCTCTTGTTGACAGTGCTCATGGTGATAGTGCCAATGTTGGAAGTGCCCATCGTGAAAGTGTCCATGGTGACAGTTCTTATGATGAGAGTGGTCAGAGTGGCAGTGCTCATGGTGAAAGTGCCCATGGTGACAGAGCCCACGGTGACAGTGTCCATAGTTATAGTGTCCATGGTGACAGTACTAACAGTGAAATTGTCCATGGGGACACTGCCCATGGTGAAAGTGCCCATGGTCACAACACTCACGGTGATAGTGCTCACGGTGAGAGTGGCCATGGTGACAGTGACCACGGTGACAGTTCTAATGGTGATACTGCCCATGATGACAGTGCTCTGGTGACAGTCCACATTGTACCAGTGCCCAAGGTGACAGTGCTCATGGTGACAGTGCCCAAAGTCACAATACCCATGGTGACAGTGCCCAGGCTGACAGTTCTCAAGGTGATAGTGCCCATGGTGACAGTGCACATGGTGATACAGAGAATGGGGACAGTGCTTATGGTGACAGTGGTCATGGTTGCAGTACCCATGGTGATAGTGCTGAAACTGACAGTGCCCTTGGGGATAGTGCCCATGGTGAGTGTGCTCGTGTTAATTGTGTCCATGGTGGCAGTTCCCATTGTGAAAGTGCTCATGATGACAGTGCCCATGTGGGTAGTTCCCATGGTGACAGTGCTCATGGTGATAGTGACCATGTTAACAGTGCACATGGTGGCTGTGCCCTTGGTGACAGTGCCCATGATGACAGTATTCATGGTGACAGTGCTCACGGTGATAATGCCCATGGTGGCAGTGCACATGGTGGTAGTGCACATGGTGGCAGTGAAAAATGGGGACAGTTCACATGCTGACAGTTCTCATTGTGACAATGCACACGGTCACAACCGATGCTCACACTGCTCATGGTAGCTGTACCCTTGGTGACAGTGCTCAGAGTGATAGTGCCCATGGTGGCAGTGCCCATGCTGACACTGCCCATGGTGACATTGCCCATGATGACAGTGCCCATGGAGTCAGTGCCCACGGAGCCATTGCCTATGGTAACAGTGCTCACAGTGACAGTACCCATGGTAACAGTGACCATGGTGAGAGTGCTCATGGTGATAGTGTCTATGGTGACAGATCACACTGTGACAGTCCGCATTGTGCCAGTACCAATTGTGACAGTGCCCATGGTGACATTGACCATGGTGAGAGTGATCACGGTGCTAGTGCTCACAGTAATAGTGCTCATGGTGACAGTGCCGACAGTGAAGGTGCTCACGGTGACAGTGCCTCTGGTGATAGTGCCCATGGTGAGAGTCCGCCCATTGATAGTGCCCATGGTGGCAGTTCCCATTGTGAAAATGCTCATGATGACATTGCCCATGTTGGTAGTCCCCATGGTGACAGTGCTCACGGTGATAGTGACCTTGGTAACTGTGCACATGGTGGCCGTGCCCTTGGTGACAGTGCCAATGATGACAGTACTCATGGTGACAGTTCTCACGGTGATAGTGCCCATGGTGATATTGCACATGGTGGCAGTGAAAAATGGTGACAGTGCCCATGTTGACAGTTCTCATGGTGACAGTGCACACGGTGACAACCCATGCAGACAGTACTCACGGTGAGAGTTCTCATGGTTGCAGTACCCATGGTGACAGTGCTCACAGTGATACTGCCCATGGTGGCAGTGCCCATGGTGACAGTGCCCATGGTGACACTGCCCATGATGACAGTGCCCATGGTGAAAGTTCCCACGGCGCCATTGCCTATGGTGACAGTGCTCATGGTAACAGTGCCCATGGTGACAGTGACCATGGTGAGAGTGCTCACACTGATAGTGCCCATGGTGACAGGGCTCATGGTGCCAGTCCGCATTGTGCCAGTACCCATGGCGACAGTGCTCATGGTGACACTGACCACAGTGAGAGTGCTCACTGTGATAGAGCTCACGGTAATAGTGCTCATGGTGACAGTGCAAATGGTGACAATACCCATGGTGACAGTACTCATGTTGAAAATACCCATGGTGGCAGTTCTCATGGTGACAGTGCTCATAATAGCAGTGCCCAAGGTGGCAGTCCTCGTGGTGACAGTGCTAATGGTGACAGTGCTCTTGGTGGCAGTTCCCATGGGGACAGTACCGATGGTGACCCTGTGCATTGTTACAGTGCCCATGGTAACCGTGCTCACGGTGGTAGTGCACATCGTGACAGTGCCCATGGTGGCAGTTCACCTGGTGACAGTGCTAAATCGTGACAGTGCACATGCTGACAGTGCTCACGGTGATAGTGCCCATGGTGACAGTGCCCACGGTGATAATGGGCATTATTACAGTGTTCATCGTGACAGAGCCCAAGGTGGCAGTGGCCATGGTGACAGTGCCCTCAATGACAGTGCCCATGGTAACAGTGCCGACAGTGACAGTGCCCATGGTGACACTTCTCACAGTGAATGTGCCCATGGGGACAGTTACCATGATGAGATTTCTCACGGTGATAGTGCCCGTTGTGACAGTGCTCACACTGACAATGCCCATGGTGCCACTGCCCATAGAGACATTCCGCACGGTCACTTTTCTCACGGTGAAAGTACCTATGGTGACACTGCACCTGGTGGCAGTGCAAAATGGTGACAGTGCCCATGGTGACATTGCTCATAGTGACTTTGCTTACAGTGATAGTCCTTACGGTGACAGTGTGCATGGTGACACTGCACACAGTTGCAGTGTTCATGGTGACAGTGTTCACGGTGATACTTTCCATGGTGATAGTGCCCATGGTGACACTGCACATGGTGGCAGTGAAAAATGGTGACAGTGCCCCTGTTGTCAGTTCTCATGGTGACCGTGCACATGGTGACAACCCGTGCAGACTGTACTCATGGTGACAGTACTCACGGTGACAGTTCTCATGTTTGCAGTATCCATGGTGACAGTGCTCACAGTGATAGTGCCCATGGTGAGAGTGCCCATGATGACAGGGCCCATGGTGCCATTGCCTATGGTGACAGTGCTCATGGTAACAGTGCCCAAGGTGACAGTGACCATGGTGAGAGTGCTCACACTGATGGTGCCCATGGTGACAGTGCTCATGGTGTCTGTCTACATTGTGCCAGTACCCATGGCAACAGTGCTCATGGTGACAGGGACCACAGTGAGAGAGCTCACGGTGAGAGTGCTCACGGTAATAGTGCTCATGGTGACAGTGCAAATGGTGACAATACCATGGTGACAGTACTCATGTTGAAAATACCCATGGTGGCAGTTCTCATAGCGACAGAACTCATGGTGACATTGCTCATAATAGCAGTGCCCAGGTGCCAGTGCTCGTGGTGACGGTGCTAATGGTGACAGTGCTCTTGGTGGCAGTTCCCATCGGGACAATACTGATGGTGACACTGTGCATTGTTACAGTGCCCATGGTAACCGTGTTCACGGTGATAGTGCACATCGTGACAGTGCCCATGGTGGTAGTTCACCTGGTGACAGTGCTAAATAGTGACAGTGCACATGCTGACAGTGCTCACGGTGATAGTGCCCATGGTGACAGTGCACACGGTGATAATGGGCATTGTTACAGAGTTCATGGTGACAGCACACGGTGGCAGTGGCCATGGAGACAGTGCCCACAATGACAGTGCCCATGGTGACAGTGCCGACAGTGACAGTGCCCATGGTGACACTTCTCATGGTGACAGTACCCATGGGGACAGTTAGCATGGTGAGATTTCTAACGGTGATAGTGCCCGTTGTGCCAGTGCTCACAGTAACAATGCCCATGGGGCCAGTGCCCATAGAGTCATTCCGCACGGTCACATTTCTCACGGTGAAAGTGCCTATGGTGATATTAACCATGGTGACACTGCACATGGTGGCAGAGCAAAATGGTGACAGTGCCCATGGTGACATTGCTCATGGTGACTTTGCTTACGGTGATAGTCCTTACAGTGACAGTACGCATGTTGACACTGCACACAGTGACAGTGTTCATGGTGAAAGTGTTCACGGTGATAGTTCCCATGGTGAGATTGTCCTGGTAACAGTGCCCATAGTCACAATTCTCATGGTGTAGTGCTCACAGTGACAGTGCCCATGGTGTCATGCCCATGGTGACAGTGCTCATGGTGACAGTGCTCATGTTGGCAGAGCCATAAATAAGAGTGCTCATTGTGGCAGTGCTCATGGTGTCCGTGCTCATGGTGACAGTGCCCATGATTACAGTGTTTATGGTGATAGATGTCACGGTGTCAGTGCCCACGCGGAGAGTGCCAAGGCTGACAAAGCCCAGGGTGATACTTCCCATTGTGACAGTGCCCACGGTGACAGTGCCCATGGTGACAGTGCCGATGGTGAGAGTGCCAATAGTGACAGTGCTCATGGTGAAACTGCCCACAGAGACATCGCCCATGGTGATAGTGTTCATGGTGACAACCCCACGGTGACAGTGCCAATGTTGATAGTCCCAGTGGTGACAGGTCTTACATTGAATGTGACCATGGTGTCTGTGCTCATGGTGACAGTGCTCAAGGTTATAGTCTCCATGTTGACAGTGCCGATGGTGACAATTCTCACGGTGACAGGGCCTATGGTGAAAATTCTCATAGTGACAGTGTTCACGGTGACAGTGCCCATGGTGCTATTACCCATGGTGACAGTTCTCATAGTGAAACTGCCCATGTTGACACTGCCCATGGTGGCAGTGCAAAATGGTGACAGTGCCCATGGTGATATTGCTCATGGTGACATTGCTTATGGTGATAGTGTGTATGGTGAAACTGCACACAGTGACATTGCTCATGGTGACAGTGTTCATGGCGTTAGTTCCTATGGTGAATGTGACCATGGGGACAGTGCCCATAGTCACAATTCTCATGGGGTAGTGCTCACGGTGACAGTGCCCATGGTGACAATACACAGGGTGACAGTATTCATGGTGACATTGCTCATGGTGAGAGTGCCCATGTTCACAACTGTCACGGTGATAGTTCCCATGGTGACAATACCCAGGGTAACAGAGCTGATGGTAAAAGTGTTCACGGTGACAGTGCCCATGGTGACAGTACCTAAGGTGACAATTCCCATGGTGAGACTGCTCATAGACAGTGCCCATGGTGACAATACCCAGCGTGTCCTGTCCATGGTGACAGTGATCATGGTGACACATCTCATGAGGACAGTGCCATAAGTGGCAGTGTTCATGGTGACAGTGCCCATGGTGACAGTGCCTATGGTGATAGATATCATGGTGGCTGTGCCCAGGGAGACATTGCCCACGCTGACAAGACCCATGGTGATACTTCCCATTGTGACAGTGCCATCGGTGGCAGAGCCCATGGTGACAGTGCCCAAGATCACAGAGCCCATGGTGAGAGTGCTAACGGTGACTGTGCCCATGGTGACAGCACCCAGTGTGAAAATGCCCATTGTGACAGTGCTCACGGTGACCATGCCAATGGTGATAGTGCCAATAGTGAGAGTGCTCACGGTGACACTGCCCATGGACACACTGCCCATTGTGATAGTGCCCATCATGACAACCCCTCGGAGGCAGTGCCAATGGTGAGAGTCCCCGTGGTGACAGTTCTCATGGTGAAAGTGATCCTTTTGAAATTGCTCATGGTGACAGTGCTCATGGTGACAGTGCTCAAGGTGATAGTCTCCATGTTGACAGTGTGCATGGTGACTGTTCTCACGGTGACAGTGCCTATGGTGATTATGCTCTTAGTGACAGTGCTCATGGTGACAGTGCCCATGGTGACAGTGACCACGGTGACTGTTCTCACCGTGGTAGTGCCCATGGTGACAGTGTTCATGATGACAGTCCGCATTAAGGCTGTGCCCGTGGTGACATTGCTAATGGTGATAATTCTCACGGTGATAGTACGCACGTTGAAAATGACAAAGGTGACAACACCCAGGTGATAATAATCATGGTGAAAGTGCCCATGGTGGCAGTTCTCATACTGACAGTTCTTGTGACAGTGCTCATGGTGGCAGTGCTCGTGGTGACAGTGCTCTTGGTGACAGTGCTCATGGTGGCAGTGCCCATGGTGAGACTACCGATGGTGACCCTGCCCATGGTGACAGTGCACATGGTCATGGTGCCTCTGGTGGCAGTGCAATATAGTGAGAATGCCCATGATGATATTGCTCATGGTGATAGTGCCCATGGTGAGAGTGCCCATGGTTCCAGTGCTCATGGTGACAGTGCCCATTGTGACAGTGCCCTTGGTGACAGTGCACACCATGAGAGTGCCCATGGTGTCTGTGCCCATGGTGACAGTTCTTATCATGAGAGTGTTCACGGTAGCAGTGTTCATGGTAATAGTGCTCACGGAGGCATTGCCCACAATGAGAGTGCCCACGGTGAGAATACTGACTGTGACAGTGCCCATGATGACTTTTCTCTCTGTGACAGTGCCCTTGGGGACAGTTAGCACGGTGAGATTTCTCACAGTGATAGTGCACATTGTTTCAGTGCTCATAGTGACAAGACCCTAGGCGCCAGTGCCCATCATGGCATTGCTCACGGTGATATTTCTCACGGTGACAGTGCCCATGGTGATATTACCCATGGTGACAGTACTCAGTGATCAAGTGCTCATGGTGACATGGCATAAGGTGATAATGCTCACGGTGGCAGTGCAAAATGGTGACAGTGCCCATGGGGACATTGCTTAATGTGATAGTCCTTGTGGTGACATTGTGCATGGTGACATTGCCCACCATGACAGTGCTCTTGTTGACAGTGCTCATGGTGATAGTGCCAATGTTGGAAGTGCCCATCGTGAAAGTGTCCATGGTGACAGTTCTTATGATGAGAGTGGTCAGAGTGGCAGTGCTCATGGTGAAAGTGCCCATGGTGACAGAGCCCACGGTGACAGTGTCCATAGTTATAGTGTCCATGGTGACAGTACTAACAGTGAAATTGTCCATGGGGACACTGCCCATGGTGAAAGTGCCCATGGTCACAACACTCACGGTGATAGTGCTCACAGTGAGAGAGGCCATGGTGACAGTGACCACGGTGACAGTTCTAATGGTGATACTGCCAGTGATGACAGTGCTCTGGTGACAGTCCACATTGTACCAGTGCCCAAGGTGACAGTGCTCATGGTGACAGTGCCCAAAGTCACAATACCCATGGTGACAGTGCCCAGGCTGACAGTTCTCAAGGTGATAGTGCCCATGGTGACAGTGCACATGGTGATACAGAGAATGGGGACAGTGCTTATGGTGACAGTGGTCATGGTTGCAGTACCCATGGTGATAGTGCTGAAACTGACAGTGCCCTTGGGGATAGTGCCCATGGTGAGTGTGCTCGTGTTAATTGTGTCCATGGTGGCAGTTCCCATTGTGAAAGTGCTCATGATGACAGTGCCCATGTGGGTAGTTCCCATGGTGACAGTGCTCATGGTGATAGTGACCATGTTAACAGTGCACATGGTGGCTGTGCCCTTGGTGACAGTGCCCATGATGACAGTATTCATGGTGACAGTGCTCACGGTGATAATGCCCATGGTGGCAGTGCACATGGTGGTAGTGCACATGGTGGCAGTGAAAAATGGGGACAGTTCACATGCTGACAGTTCTCATTGTGACAATGCACACGGTCACAACCGATGCTCACACTGCTCATGGTAGCTGTACCCTTGGTGACAGTGCTCAGAGTGATAGTGCCCATGGTGGCAGTGCCCATGGTGACACTGCCCATGGTGACATTGCCCATGATGACAGTGCCCATGGAGTCAGTGCCCACGGAGCCATTGCCTATGGTAACAGTGCTCACAGTGACAGTACCCATGGTAACAGTGACCATGGTGAGAGTGCTCATGGTGATAGTGTCTATGGTGACAGATCACACTGTGACAGTCCGCATTGTGCCAGTACCAATTGTGACAGTGCCCATGGTGACATTGACCATGGTGAGAGTGATCACGGTGCTAGTGCTCACAGTAATAGTGCTCATGGTGACAGTGCCGACAGTGAAGGTGCTCACGGTGACAGTGCCTCTGGTGATAGTGCCCATGGTGAGAGTCCGCCCATTGATAGTGCCCATGGTGGCAGTTCCCATTGTGAAAATGCTCATGATGACATTGCCCATGTTGGTAGTCCCCATGGTGACAGTGCTCACGGTGATAGTGACCTTGGTAACTGTGCACATGGTGGCCGTGCCCTTGGTGACAGTGCCAATGATGACAGTACTCATGGTGACAGTTCTCACGGTGATAGTGCCCATGGTGATATTGCACATGGTGGCAGTGAAAAATGGTGACAGTGCCCATGTTGACAGTTCTCATGGTGACAGTGCACACGGTGACAACCCATGCAGACAGTACTCACGGTGACAGTTCTCATGGTTGCAGTACCCATGGTGACAGTGCTCACAGTGATACTGCCCATGGTGGCAGTGCCCATGGTGACAGTGCCCATGGTGACACTGCCCATGATGACAGTGCCCATGGTGAAAGTTCCCACGGCGCCATTGCCTATGGTGACACTGCTCATGGTAACAGTGCCCATGGTGACAGTGACCATGGTGAGAGTGCTCACACTGATAGTGCCCATGGTGACAGGGCTCATGGTGCCAGTCCGCATTGTGCCAGTACCCATGGCGACAGTGCTCATGGTGACACTGACCACAGTGAGAGTGCTCACTGTGATAGAGCTCACGGTAATAGTGCTCATGGTGACAGTGCAAATGGTGACAATACCCATGGTGACAGTACTCATGTTGAAAATACCCATGGTGGCAGTTCTCATGGTGACAGTGCTCATAATAGCAGTGCCCAAGGTGGCAGTCCTCGTGGTGACAGTGCTAATGGTGACAGTGCTCTTGGTGGCAGTTCCCATGGGGACAGTACCGATGGTGACCCTGTGCATTGTTACAGTGCCCATGGTAACCGTGCTCACGGTGGTAGTGCACATCGTGACAGTGCCCATGGTGGCAGTTCACCTGGTGACAGTGCTAAATCGTGACAGTGCACATGCTGACAGTGCTCACGGTGATAGTGCCCATGGTGACAGTGCCCACGGTGATAATGGGTATTATTACAGTGTTCATCTTGACAGAGCCCAAGGTGGCAGTGGCCATGGTGACAGTGCCCACAATGACAGTGCCCATGGTAACAGTGCCGACAGTGACAGTGCCCATGGTGACACTTCTCACAGTGAATGTGCCCATGGGGACAGTTACCATGATGAGATTTCTCACGGTGATAGTGCCCGTTGTGACAGTGCTCACACTGACAATGCCCATGGTGCCACTGCCCATAGAGACATTCCGCACGGTCACTTTTCTCACGGTGAAAGTACCTATGGTGACACTGCACCTGGTGGCAGTGCAAAATGGTGACAGTGCCCATGGTGACATTGCTCATAGTGACTTTGCTTACAGTGATAGTCCTTACGGTGACAGTGTGCACAGTGACACTGCACACAGTTGCAGTGTTCATGGTGACAGTGTTCACGGTGATACTTTCCATGGTGATAGTGCCCATGGTGACACTGCACATGGTGGCAGTGAAAAATGGTGACAGTGCCCCTGTTGTCAGTTCTCATGGTGACCGTGCACATGGTGACAACCCGTGCAGACTGTACTCATGGTGACAGTACTCACGGTGACAGTTCTCATGTTTGCAGTATCCATGGTGACAGTGCTCACAGTGATAGTGCCCATGGTGAGAGTGCCCATGATGACAGGGCCCATGGTGCCATTGCCTATGGTGACAGTGCTCATGGTAACAGTGCCCAAGGTGACAGTGACCATGGTGAGAGTGCTCACACTGATGGTGCCCATGGTGACAGTGCTCATGGTGTCTGTCTACATTGTGCCAGTACCCATGGCAACAGTGCTCATGGTGACAGGGACCACAGTGAGAGAGCTCACGGTGAGAGTGCTCACGGTAATAGTGCTCATGGTGACAGTGCAAATGGTGACAATACCATGGTGACAGTACTCATGTTGAAAATACCCATGGTGGCAGTTCTCATAGCGACAGATCTCATGGTGACATTGCTCATAATAGCAGTGCCCAGGTGCCAGTGCTCGTGGTGATGGTGCTAATGGTGACAGTGCTCTTGGTGGCAGTTCCCATCGGGACAATACTGATGGTGACACTGTGCATTGTTACAGTGCCCATGGTAACCGTGTTCACGGTGATAGTGCACATCGTGACAGTGCCCATGGTGGTAGTTCACCTGGTGACAGTGCTAAATAGTGACAGTGCACATGCTGACAGTGCTCACGGTGATCGTACCCATGGTGACAGTGCACACGGTCATAATGGGCATTGTTACAGAGTTCATGGTGACAGCACACGGTGGCAGTGGCCATGGAGACAGTGCCCACAATGACAGTGCCCATGGTGACAGTGCCGACAGTGACAGTGCCCATGGTGACACTTCTCATGGTGACAGTGCCCATGGGGACAGTTAGCATGGTGAGATTTCTAACGGTGATAGTGCCCGTTGTGCCAGTGCTCACAGTAACAATGCCCATGGGGCCAGTGCCCATAGAGTCATTCCGCACGGTCACATTTCTCACGGTGAAAGTGCCTATGGTGATATTAACCATGGTGACACTGCACATGGTGGCAGAGCAAAATGGTGACAGTGCCCATGGTGACATTGCTCATGGTGACTTTGCTTACGGTGATAGTCCTTACAGTGACAGTACGCATGGTGACACTGCACACAGTGACAGTGTTCATGGTGAAAGTGTTCACAGTGATAGTTCCCATGGTGAGATTGTCCTGGTAACAGTGCCCATAGTCACAATTCTCATGGTGTAGTGCTCACAGTGACAGTGCCCATGGTGTCATGCCCATGGTGACAGTGCTCATGGTGACAGTGCTCATGTTGGCAGAGCCATAAATAAGAGTGCTCATTGTGGCAGTGCTCATGGTGTCCGTGCTCATGGTGACAGTGCCCATGATTACAGTGTTTATGGTGATAGATGTCACGGTGTCAGTGCCCACGCGGAGAGTGCCAAGGCTGACAAAGCCCAGGGTGATACTTCCCATTGGGACAGTGCCCACGGTGACAGTGCCCATGGTGACAGCACCCAGTGTGACAAGGCGCATGGTGACAGTGCTCACGGTGACAGTGCCCATGGTGACAGTGCCGATGGTGAGAGTGCCAATAGTGACAGTGCTCATGGTGAAACTGCCCACAGAGACATCGCCCATGGTGATAGTGTTCATGGTGACAACCCCACGGTGACAGTGCCAATGTTGATAGTCCCAGTGGTGACAGGTCTTACATTGAATGTGACCATGGTGTCTGTGCTCATGGTGACAGTGCTCAAGGTTATAGTCTCCATGTTGACAGTGCCGATGGTGACAATTCTCACGGTGACAGGGCCTATGGTGAAAATTCTCATAGTGACAGTGTTCACGGTGACAGTGCCCATGGTGCTATTACCCATGGTGACAGTTCTCATAGTGAAACTGCCCATGGTGACACTGCCCATGGTGGCAGTGCAAAATGGTGACAGTGCCCATGGTGATATTGCTCATGGTGACATTGCTTATGGTGATAGTGTGTATGGTGAAACTGCACACAGTGACATTGCTCATGGTGACAGTGTTCATGGCGTTAGTTCCTATGGTGAATGTGACCATGGGGACAGTGCCCATAGTCACAATTCTCATGGGGTAGTGCTCACGGTGACAGTGCCCATGGTGACAATACACAGGGTGACAGTATTCATGGTGACATTGCTCATGGTGAGAGTGCCCATGTTCACAACTGTCACGGTGATAGTTCCCATGGTGACAATACCCAGGGTAACAGAGCTGATGGTAAAAGTGTTCACGGTGACAGTGCCCATGGTGACAGTACCTAAGGTGACAATTCCCATGGTGAGACTGCTCATAGACAGTGCCCATGGTGACAATACCCAGCGTGTCCTGTCCATGGTGACAGTGATCATGGTGACACATCTCATGAGGACAGTGCCATAAGTGACAGTGCTCATTGTGGCAGTGCTCATGGTGACAGTGCCCATGGTGACAGTGCCTATGGTGATATATATCATGGTGGCTGTGCCCAGGGAGACATTGCCCACGCTGACAAGACCCATGGTGATACTTCCCATTGTGACAGTGCCATCGGTGGCAGAGCCCATGGTGACAGTGCCCAAGATAACAGAGCCCATGGTGAGAGTGCTAATGGTGACTGTGCCCATGGTGACAGCACCCAGTGTGAAATTGCCCATTGTGACAGTGCTCACGGTGACCATGCCAATGGTGATAGTGCCAATAGTGAGAGTGCTCACGGTGACACTGCCCATGGACACACTGCCCATTGTGATAGTGCCCATCATGACAACCCCTCGGAGGCAGTGCCAATGGTGAGAGTCCCCGTGGTGACAGTTCTCATGGTGAAAGTGATCCTTTTGAAATTGCTCATGGTGACAGTGCTCATGGTGACAGTGCTCAAGGTGATAGTCTCCATGTTGACAGTGTGCATGGTGACTGTTCTCACGGTGACAGTGCCTATGGTGATTATGCTCTTAGTGACAGTGCTCATGGTGACAGTGCCCATGGTGACAGTGACCACGGTGACTGTTCTCACCGTGGTAGTGCCCATGGTGACAGTGTTCATGATGACAGTCCGCATTAAGGCTGTGCCCGTGGTGACATTGCTAATGGTGATAATTCTCACGGTGATAGTACGCACGTTGAAAATGACAAAGGTGACAACACCCAGGTGATAATAATCATGGTGAAAGTGCCCATGGTGGCAGTTCTCATACTGACAGTTCTTGTGACAGTGCTCATGGTGGCAGTGCTCGTGGTGACAGTGCTCTTGGTGACAGTGCTCATGGTGGCAGTGCCCATGGTGAGACTACCGATGGTGACCCTGCCCATGGTGACAGTGCACATGGTCATGGTGCCTCTGGTGGCAGTGCAATATAGTGAGAATGCCCATGATGATATTGCTCATGGTGATAGTGCCCATGGTGAGAGTGCCCATGGTTCCAGTGCTCATGGTGACAGTGCCCATTGTGACAGTGCCCTTGGTGACAGTGCACACCATGAGAGTGCCCATGGTGTCTGTGCCCATGGTGACAGTTCTTATCATGAGAGTGTTCACGGTAGCAGTGTTCATGGTAATAGTGCTCACGGAGGCATTGCCCACAATGAGAGTGCCCACGGTGAGAATACTGACTGTGACAGTGCCCATGATGACTTTTCTCTCTGTGACAGTGCCCTTGGGGACAGTTAGCACGGTGAGATTTCTCACAGTGATAGTGCACATTGTTTCAGTGCTCATAGTGACAAGACCCTAGGCGCCAGTGCCCATCATGGCATTGCTCACGGTGATATTTCTCACGGTGACAGTGCCCATGGTGATATTACCCATGGTGACAGTACTCAGTGATCAAGTGCTCATGGTGACATGGCATAAGGTGATAATGCTCACGGTGGCAGTGCAAAATGGTGACAGTGCCCATGGGGACATTGCTTAATGTGATAGTCCTTGTGGTGACATTGTGCATGGTGACATTGCCCACCATGACAGTGCTCTTGTTGACAGTGCTCATGGTGATAGTGCCAATGTTGGAAGTGCCCATCGTGAAAGTGTCCATGGTGACAGTTCTTATGATGAGAGTGGTCAGAGTGGCAGTGCTCATGGTGAAAGTGCCCATGGTGACAGAGCCCACGGTGACAGTGTCCATAGTTATAGTGTCCATGGTGACAGTACTAACAGTGAAATTGTCCATGGGGACACTGCCCATGGTGAAAGTGCCCATGGTCACAACACTCACGGTGATAGTGCTCACGGTGAGAGTGGCCATGGTGACAGTGACCACGGTGACAGTTCTAATGGTGATACTGCCCATGATGACAGTGCTCTGGTGACAGTCCACATTGTACCAGTGCCCAAGGTGACAGTGCTCATGGTGACAGTGCCCAAAGTCACAATACCCATGGTGACAGTGCCCAGGCTGACAGTTCTCAAGGTGATAGTGCCCATGGTGACAGTGCACATGGTGATACAGAGAATGGGGACAGTGCTTATGGTGACAGTGGTCATGGTTGCAGTACCCATGGTGATAGTGCTGAAACTGACAGTGCCCTTGGGGATAGTGCCCATGGTGAGTGTGCTCGTGTTAATTGTGTCCATGGTGGCAGTTCCCATTGTGAAAGTGCTCATGATGACAGTGCCCATGTGGGTAGTTCCCATGGTGACAGTGCTCATGGTGATAGTGACCATGTTAACAGTGCACATGGTGGCTGTGCCCTTGGTGACAGTGCCCATGATGACAGTATTCATGGTGACAGTGCTCACGGTGATAATGCCCATGGTGGCAGTGCACATGGTGGTAGTGCACATGGTGGCAGTGAAAAATGGGGACAGTTCACATGCTGACAGTTCTCATTGTGACAATGCACACGGTCACAACCGATGCTCACACTGCTCATGGTAGCTGTACCCTTGGTGACAGTGCTCAGAGTGATAGTGCCCATGGTGGCAGTGCCCATGGTGACACTGCCCATGGTGACATTGCCCATGATGACAGTGCCCATGGAGTCAGTGCCCACGGAGCCATTGCCTATGGTAACAGTGCTCACAGTGACAGTACCCATGGTAACAGTGACCATGGTGAGAGTGCTCATGGTGATAGTGTCTATGGTGACAGATCACACTGTGACAGTCCGCATTGTGCCAGTACCAATTGTGACAGTGCCCATGGTGACATTGACCATGGTGAGAGTGATCACGGTGCTAGTGCTCACAGTAATAGTGCTCATGGTGACAGTGCCGACAGTGAAGGTGCTCACGGTGACAGTGCCTCTGGTGATAGTGCCCATGGTGAGAGTCCGCCCATTGATAGTGCCCATGGTGGCAGTTCCCATTGTGAAAATGCTCATGATGACATTGCCCATGTTGGTAGTCCCCATGGTGACAGTGCTCACGGTGATAGTGACCTTGGTAACTGTGCACATGGTGGCCGTGCCCTTGGTGACAGTGCCAATGATGACAGTACTCATGGTGACAGTTCTCACGGTGATAGTGCCCATGGTGATATTGCACATGGTGGCAGTGAAAAATGGTGACAGTGCCCATGTTGACAGTTCTCATGGTGACAGTGCACACGGTGACAACCCATGCAGACAGTACTCACGGTGACAGTTCTCATGGTTGCAGTACCCATGGTGACAGTGCTCACAGTGATACTGCCCATGGTGGCAGTGCCCATGGTGACAGTGCCCATGGTGACACTGCCCATGATGACAGTGCCCATGGTGAAAGTTCCCACGGCGCCATTGCCTATGGTGACACTGCTCATGGTAACAGTGCCCATGGTGACAGTGACCATGGTGAGAGTGCTCACACTGATAGTGCCCATGGTGACAGGGCTCATGGTGCCAGTCCGCATTGTGCCAGTACCCATGGCGACAGTGCTCATGGTGACACTGACCACAGTGAGAGTGCTCACTGTGATAGAGCTCACGGTAATAGTGCTCATGGTGACAGTGCAAATGGTGACAATACCCATGGTGACAGTACTCATGTTGAAAATACCCATGGTGGCAGTTCTCATGGTGACAGTGCTCATAATAGCAGTGCCCAAGGTGGCAGTCCTCGTGGTGACAGTGCTAATGGTGACAGTGCTCTTGGTGGCAGTTCCCATGGGGACAGTACCGATGGTGACCCTGTGCATTGTTACAGTGCCCATGGTAACCGTGCTCACGGTGGTAGTGCACATCGTGACAGTGCCCATGGTGGCAGTTCACCTGGTGACAGTGCTAAATCGTGACAGTGCACATGCTGACAGTGCTCACGGTGATAGTGCCCATGGTGACAGTGCCCACGGTGATAATGGGCATTATTACAGTGTTCATCGTGACAGAGCCCAAGGTGGCAGTGGCCATGGTGACAGTGCCCTCAATGACAGTGCCCATGGTAACAGTGCCGACAGTGACAGTGCCCATGGTGACACTTCTCACAGTGAATGTGCCCATGGGGACAGTTACCATGATGAGATTTCTCACGGTGATAGTGCCCGTTGTGACAGTGCTCACACTGACAATGCCCATGGTGCCACTGCCCATAGAGACATTCCGCACGGTCACTTTTCTCACGGTGAAAGTACCTATGGTGACACTGCACCTGGTGGCAGTGCAAAATGGTGACAGTGCCCATGGTGACATTGCTCATAGTGACTTTGCTTACAGTGATAGTCCTTACGGTGACAGTGTGCATGGTGACACTGCACACAGTTGCAGTGTTCATGGTGACAGTGTTCACGGTGATACTTTCCATGGTGATAGTGCCCATGGTGACACTGCACATGGTGGCAGTGAAAAATGGTGACAGTGCCCCTGTTGTCAGTTCTCATGGTGACCGTGCACATGGTGACAACCCGTGCAGACTGTACTCATGGTGACAGTACTCACGGTGACAGTTCTCATGTTTGCAGTATCCATGGTGACAGTGCTCACAGTGATAGTGCCCATGGTGAGAGTGCCCATGATGACAGGGCCCATGGTGCCATTGCCTATGGTGACAGTGCTCATGGTAACAGTGCCCAAGGTGACAGTGACCATGGTGAGAGTGCTCACACTGATGGTGCCCATGGTGACAGTGCTCATGGTGTCTGTCTACATTGTGCCAGTACCCATGGCAACAGTGCTCATGGTGACAGGGACCACAGTGAGAGAGCTCACGGTGAGAGTGCTCACGGTAATAGTGCTCATGGTGACAGTGCAAATGGTGACAATACCATGGTGACAGTACTCATGTTGAAAATACCCATGGTGGCAGTTCTCATAGCGACAGAACTCATGGTGACATTGCTCATAATAGCAGTGCCCAGGTGCCAGTGCTCGTGGTGACGGTGCTAATGGTGACAGTGCTCTTGGTGGCAGTTCCCATCGGGACAATACTGATGGTGACACTGTGCATTGTTACAGTGCCCATGGTAACCGTGTTCACGGTGATAGTGCACATCGTGACAGTGCCCATGGTGGTAGTTCACCTGGTGACAGTGCTAAATAGTGACAGTGCACATGCTGACAGTGCTCACGGTGATAGTGCCCATGGTGACAGTGCACACGGTGATAATGGGCATTGTTACAGAGTTCATGGTGACAGCACACGGTGGCAGTGGCCATGGAGACAGTGCCCACAATGACAGTGCCCATGGTGACAGTGCCGACAGTGACAGTGCCCATGGTGACACTTCTCATGGTGACAGTACCCATGGGGACAGTTAGCATGGTGAGATTTCTAACGGTGATAGTGCCCGTTGTGCCAGTGCTCACAGTAACAATGCCCATGGGGCCAGTGCCCATAGAGTCATTCCGCACAGTCACATTTCTCACGGTGAAAGTGCCTATGGTGATATTAACCATGGTGACACTGCACATGGTGGCAGAGCAAAATGGTGACAGTGCCCATGGTGACATTGCTCATGGTGACTTTGCTTACGGTGATAGTCCTTACAGTGACAGTACGCATGTTGACACTGCACACAGTGACAGTGTTCATGGTGAAAGTGTTCACGGTGATAGTTCCCATGGTGAGATTGTCCTGGTAACAGTGCCCATAGTCACAATTCTCATGGTGTAGTGCTCACAGTGACAGTGCCCATGGTGTCATGCCCATGGTGACAGTGCTCATGGTGACAGTGCTCATGTTGGCAGAGCCATAAATAAGAGTGCTCATTGTGGCAGTGCTCATGGTGTCCGTGCTCATGGTGACAGTGCCCATGATTACAGTGTTTATGGTGATAGATGTCACGGTGTCAGTGCCCACGCGGAGAGTGCCAAGGCTGACAAAGCCCAGGGTGATACTTCCCATTGTGACAGTGCCCACGGTGACAGTGCCCATGGTGACAGTGCCGATGGTGAGAGTGCCAATAGTGACAGTGCTCATGGTGAAACTGCCCACAGAGACATCGCCCATGGTGATAGTGTTCATGGTGACAACCCCACGGTGACAGTGCCAATGTTGATAGTCCCAGTGGTGACAGGTCTTACATTGAATGTGACCATGGTGTCTGTGCTCATGGTGACAGTGCTCAAGGTTATAGTCTCCATGTTGACAGTGCCGATGGTGACAATTCTCACGGTGACAGGGCCTATGGTGAAAATTCTCATAGTGACAGTGTTCACGGTGACAGTGCCCATGGTGCTATTACCCATGGTGACAGTTCTCATAGTGAAACTGCCCATGTTGACACTGCCCATGGTGGCAGTGCAAAATGGTGACAGTGCCCATGGTGATATTGCTCATGGTGACATTGCTTATGGTGATAGTGTGTATGGTGAAACTGCACACAGTGACATTGCTCATGGTGACAGTGTTCATGGCGTTAGTTCCTATGGTGAATGTGACCATGGGGACAGTGCCCATAGTCACAATTCTCATGGGGTAGTGCTCACGGTGACAGTGCCCATGGTGACAATACACAGGGTGACAGTATTCATGGTGACATTGCTCATGGTGAGAGTGCCCATGTTCACAACTGTCACGGTGATAGTTCCCATGGTGACAATACCCAGGGTAACAGAGCTGATGGTAAAAGTGTTCACGGTGACAGTGCCCATGGTGACAGTACCTAAGGTGACAATTCCCATGGTGAGACTGCTCATAGACAGTGCCCATGGTGACAATACCCAGCGTGTCCTGTCCATGGTGACAGTGATCATGGTGACACATCTCATGAGGACAGTGCCATAAGTGGCAGTGTTCATGGTGACAGTGCCCATGGTGACAGTGCCTATGGTGATAGATATCATGGTGGCTGTGCCCAGGGAGACATTGCCCACGCTGACAAGACCCATGGTGATACTTCCCATTGTGACAGTGCCATCGGTGGCAGAGCCCATGGTGACAGTGCCCAAGATCACAGAGCCCATGGTGAGAGTGCTAACGGTGACTGTGCCCATGGTGACAGCACCCAGTGTGAAAATGCCCATTGTGACAGTGCTCACGGTGACCATGCCAATGGTGATAGTGCCAATAGTGAGAGTGCTCACGGTGACACTGCCCATGGACACACTGCCCATTGTGATAGTGCCCATCATGACAACCCCTCGGAGGCAGTGCCAATGGTGAGAGTCCCCGTGGTGACAGTTCTCATGGTGAAAGTGATCCTTTTGAAATTGCTCATGGTGACAGTGCTCATGGTGACAGTGCTCAAGGTGATAGTCTCCATGTTGACAGTGTGCATGGTGACTGTTCTCACGGTGACAGTGCCTATGGTGATTATGCTCTTAGTGACAGTGCTCATGGTGACAGTGCCCATGGTGACAGTGACCACGGTGACTGTTCTCACCGTGGTAGTGCCCATGGTGACAGTGTTCATGATGACAGTCCGCATTAAGGCTGTGCCCGTGGTGACATTGCTAATGGTGATAATTCTCACGGTGATAGTACGCACGTTGAAAATGACAAAGGTGACAACACCCAGGTGATAATAATCATGGTGAAAGTGCCCATGGTGGCAGTTCTCATACTGACAGTTCTTGTGACAGTGCTCATGGTGGCAGTGCTCGTGGTGACAGTGCTCTTGGTGACAGTGCTCATGGTGGCAGTGCCCATGGTGAGACTACCGATGGTGACCCTGCCCATGGTGACAGTGCACATGGTCATGGTGCCTCTGGTGGCAGTGCAATATAGTGAGAATGCCCATGATGATATTGCTCATGGTGATAGTGCCCATGGTGAGAGTGCCCATGGTTCCAGTGCTCATGGTGACAGTGCCCATTGTGACAGTGCCCTTGGTGACAGTGCACACCATGAGAGTGCCCATGGTGTCTGTGCCCATGGTGACAGTTCTTATCATGAGAGTGTTCACGGTAGCAGTGTTCATGGTAATAGTGCTCACGGAGGCATTGCCCACAATGAGAGTGCCCACGGTGAGAATACTGACTGTGACAGTGCCCATGATGACTTTTCTCTCTGTGACAGTGCCCTTGGGGACAGTTAGCACGGTGAGATTTCTCACAGTGATAGTGCACATTGTTTCAGTGCTCATAGTGACAAGACCCTAGGCGCCAGTGCCCATCATGGCATTGCTCACGGTGATATTTCTCACGGTGACAGTGCCCATGGTGATATTACCCATGGTGACAGTACTCAGTGATCAAGTGCTCATGGTGACATGGCATAAGGTGATAATGCTCACGGTGGCAGTGCAAAATGGTGACAGTGCCCATGGGGACATTGCTTAATGTGATAGTCCTTGTGGTGACATTGTGCATGGTGACATTGCCCACCATGACAGTGCTCTTGTTGACAGTGCTCATGGTGATAGTGCCAATGTTGGAAGTGCCCATCGTGAAAGTGTCCATGGTGACAGTTCTTATGATGAGAGTGGTCAGAGTGGCAGTGCTCATGGTGAAAGTGCCCATGGTGACAGAGCCCACGGTGACAGTGTCCATAGTTATAGTGTCCATGGTGACAGTACTAACAGTGAAATTGTCCATGGGGACACTGCCCATGGTGAAAGTGCCCATGGTCACAACACTCACGGTGATAGTGCTCACGGTGAGAGTGGCCATGGTGACAGTGACCACGGTGACAGTTCTAATGGTGATACTGCCCATGATGACAGTGCTCATGGTGACAGTCCACATTGTACCAGTGCCCAAGGTGACAGTGCTCATGGTGACAGTGCCCAAAGTCACAATACCCATGGTGACAGTGCCCAGGCTGACAGTTCTCAAGGTGATAGTGCCCATGGTGACAGTGCACATGGTGATACAGAGAATGGGGACAGTGCTTATGGTGACAGTGGTCATGGTTGCAGTACCCATGGTGATAGTGCTGAAACTGACAGTGCCCTTGGGGATAGTGCCCATGGTGAGTGTGCTCGTGTTAATTGTGTCCATGGTGGCAGTTCCCATTGTGAAAGTGCTCATGATGACAGTGCCCATGTGGGTAGTTCCCATGGTGACAGTGCTCATGGTGATAGTGACCATGTTAACAGTGCACATGGTGGCTGTGCCCTTGGTGACAGTGCCCATGATGACAGTATTCATGGTGACAGTGCTCACGGTGATAATGCCCATGGTGGCAGTGCACATGGTGGTAGTGCACATGGTGGCAGTGAAAAATGGGGACAGTTCACATGCTGACAGTTCTCATTGTGACAATGCACACGGTCACAACCGATGCTGACACTGCTCATGGTAGCTGTACCCTTGGTGACAGTGCTCAGAGTGATAGTGCCCATGGTGGCAGTGCCCATGGTGACACTGCCCATGGTGACAATGCCCATGATGACAGTGCCCATGGAGTCAGTGCCCACGGAGCCATTGCCTATGGTAACAGTGCTCACAGTGACAGTACCCATGGTGACAGTGACCATGGTGAGAGTGCTCATGGTGATAGTGTCTATGGTGACAGATCACACTGTGACAGTCCGCATTGTGCCAGTACCAATAGTGACAGTGCCCATGGTGACATTGACCATGGTGAGAGTGATCACGGTGCTAGTGCTCACAGTAATAGTGCTCATGGTGACAGTGCCGACAGTGAAGGTGCTCACGGTGACAGTGCCTCTGGTGATAGTGCCCATGGTGAGAGTCCGCCCATTGATAGTGCCCATGGTGGCAGTTCCCATTGTGAAAATGTTCATGATGACATTGCCCATGTTGGTAGTCCCCATGGTGACAGTGCTCACGGTGATAGTGACCTTGGTAACTGTGCACATGGTGGCCGTGCCCTTGGTGACAGTGCCAATGATGACAGTACTCATGGTGACAGTGCTCACGGTGATAGTGCCCATGGTGATATTGCACATGGTGGCAGTGAAAAATGGTGACAGTGCCCATGTTGACAGTTCTCATGGTGACAGTGCACACGGTGACAACCCATGCAGACAGTACTCACGGTGACAGTTCTCATGGTTGCAGTACCCATGGTGACAGTGCTCACAGTGATACTGCCCATGGTGGCAGTGCCCATGGTGACAGTGCCCATGGTGACACTGCCCATGATGACAGTGCCCATGGTGAAAGTTCCCACGGCGCCATTGCCTATGGTGACACTGCTCATGGTAACAGTGCCCATGGTGACAGTGACCATGGTGAGAGTGCTCACACTGATAGTGCCCATGGTGACAGGGCTCATGGTGCCAGTCCGCATTGTGCCAGTACCCATGGCGACAGTGCTCATGGTGACACTGACCACAGTGAGAGTGCTCACTGTGATAGAGCTCACGGTAATAGTGCTCATGGTGACAGTGCAAATGGTGACAATACCCATGGTGACAGTACTCATGTTGAAAATACCCATGGTGGCAGTTCTCATGGTGACAGTGTTCATAATAGCAGTGCCCAAGGTGGCAGTCCTCGTGGTGACAGTGCTAATGGTGACAGTGCTCTTGGTGGCAGTTCCCATGGGGACAGTACCGATGGTGACCCTGTGCATTGTTACAGTGCCCATGGTAACCGTGCTCACGGTGGTAGTGCACATCGTGACAGTGCCCATGGTGGCAGTTCACCTGGTGACAGTGCTAAATCGTGACAGTGCACATGCTGACAGTGCTCACGGTGATAGTGCCCATGGTGACAGTGCCCACGGTGATAATGGGCATTATTACAGTGTTCATCGTGACAGAGCCCAAGGTGGCAGTGGCCATGGTGACAGTGCCCTCAATGACAGTGCCCATGGTAACAGTGCCGACAGTGACAGTGCCCATGGTGACACTTCTCACAGTGAATGTGCCCATGGGGACAGTTACCATGATGAGATTTCTCACGGTGATAGTGCCCGTTGTGACAGTGCTCACACTGACAATGCCCATGGTGCCACTGCCCATAGAGACATTCCGCACGGTCACTTTTCTCACGGTGAAAGTACCTATGGTGACACTGCACCTGGTGGCAGTGCAAAATGGTGACAGTGCCCATGGTGACATTGCTCATAGTAACTTTGCTTACAGTGATAGTCCTTACGGTGACAGTGTGCACAGTGACACTGAACACAGTTGCAGTGTTCATGTTGACAGTGTTCACGGTGATACTTTCCATGGTGATAGTGCCCATGGTGACACTGCACATGGTGGCAGTGAAAAATGGTGACAGTGCCCCTGTTGTCAGTTCTCATGGTGACCGTGCACATGGTGACAACCCGTGCAGACTGTACTCATGGTGACAGTACTCACGGTGACAGTTCTCATGTTTGCAGTATCCATGGTGACAGTGCTCACAGTGATAGTGCCCATGGTGAGAGTGCCCATGATGACAGGGCCCATGGTGCCATTGCCTATGGTGACAGTGCTCATGGTAACAGTGCCCAAGGTGACAGTGACCATGGTGAGAGTGCTCACACTGATGGTGCCCATGGTGACAGTGCTCATGGTGTCTGTCTACATTGTGCCAGTACCCATGGCAACAGTGCTCATGGTGACAGGGACCACAGTGAGAGAGCTCACGGTGAGAGTGCTCACGGTAATAGTGCTCATGGTGACAGTGCAAATGGTGACAATACCATGGTGACAGTACTCATGTTGAAAATACCCATGGTGGCAGTTCTCATAGCGACAGATCTCATGGTGACATTGCTCATAATAGCAGTGCCCAGGTGCCAGTGCTCGTGGTGACGGTGCTAATGGTGACAGTGCTCTTGGTGGCAGTTCCCATCGGGACAATACTGATGGTGACACTGTGCATTGTTACAGTGCCCATGGTAACCGTGTTCACGGTGATAGTGCACATCGTGACAGTGCCCATGGTGGTAGTTCACCTGGTGACAGTGCTAAATAGTGACAGTGCACATGCTGACAGTGCTCACGGTGATAGTGCCCATGGTGACAGTGCACACGGTGATAATGGGCATTGTTACAGAGTTCATGGTGACAGCACACGGTGGCAGTGGCCATGGAGACAGTGCCCACAATGACAGTGCCCATGGTGACAGTGCCGACAGTGACAGTGCCCATGGTGACACTTCTCATGGTGACAGTACCCATGGGGACAGTTAGCATGGTGAGATTTCTAACGGTGATAGTGCCCGTTGTGCCAGTGCTCACAGTAACAATGCCCATGGGGCCAGTGCCCATAGAGTCATTCCGCACAGTCACATTTCTCACGGTGAAAGTGCCTATGGTGATATTAACCATGGTGACACTGCACATGGTGGCAGAGCAAAATGGTGACAGTGCCCATGGTGACATTGCTCATGGTGACTTTGCTTACGGTGATAGTCCTTACAGTGACAGTACGCATGTTGACACTGCACACAGTGACAGTGTTCATGGTGAAAGTGTTCACGGTGATAGTTCCCATGGTGAGATTGTCCTGGTAACAGTGCCCATAGTCACAATTCTCATGGTGTAGTGCTCACAGTGACAGTGCCCATGGTGTCATGCCCATGGTGACAGTGCTCATGGTGACAGTGCTCATGTTGGCAGAGCCATAAATAAGAGTGCTCATTGTGGCAGTGCTCATGGTGTCCGTGCTCATGGTGACAGTGCCCATGATTACAGTGTTTATGGTGATAGATGTCACGGTGTCAGTGCCCACGCGGAGAGTGCCAAGGCTGACAAAGCCCAGGGTGATACTTCCCATTGTGACAGTGCCCACGGTGACAGTGCCCATGGTGACAGTGCCGATGGTGAGAGTGCCAATAGTGACAGTGCTCATGGTGAAACTGCCCACAGAGACATCGCCCATGGTGATAGTGTTCATGGTGACAACCCCACGGTGACAGTGCCAATGTTGATAGTCCCAGTGGTGACAGGTCTTACATTGAATGTGACCATGGTGTCTGTGCTCATGGTGACAGTGCTCAAGGTTATAGTCTCCATGTTGACAGTGCCGATGGTGACAATTCTCACGGTGACAGGGCCTATGGTGAAAATTCTCATAGTGACAGTGTTCACGGTGACAGTGCCCATGGTGCTATTACCCATGGTGACAGTTCTCATAGTGAAACTGCCCATGTTGACACTGCCCATGGTGGCAGTGCAAAATGGTGACAGTGCCCATGGTGATATTGCTCATGGTGACATTGCTTATGGTGATAGTGTGTATGGTGAAACTGCACACAGTGACATTGCTCATGGTGACAGTGTTCATGGCGTTAGTTCCTATGGTGAATGTGACCATGGGGACAGTGCCCATAGTCACAATTCTCATGGGGTAGTGCTCACGGTGACAGTGCCCATGGTGACAATACACAGGGTGACAGTATTCATGGTGACATTGCTCATGGTGAGAGTGCCCATGTTCACAACTGTCACGGTGATAGTTCCCATGGTGACAATACCCAGGGTAACAGAGCTGATGGTAAAAGTGTTCACGGTGACAGTGCCCATGGTGACAGTACCTAAGGTGACAATTCCCATGGTGAGACTGCTCATAGACAGTGCCCATGGTGACAATACCCAGCGTGTCCTGTCCATGGTGACAGTGATCATGGTGACACATCTCATGAGGACAGTGCCATAAGTGGCAGTGTTCATGGTGACAGTGCCCATGGTGACAGTGCCTATGGTGATAGATATCATGGTGGCTGTGCCCAGGGAGACATTGCCCACGCTGACAAGACCCATGGTGATACTTCCCATTGTGACAGTGCCATCGGTGGCAGAGCCCATGGTGACAGTGCCCAAGATCACAGAGCCCATGGTGAGAGTGCTAACGGTGACTGTGCCCATGGTGACAGCACCCAGTGTGAAAATGCCCATTGTGACAGTGCTCACGGTGACCATGCCAATGGTGATAGTGCCAATAGTGAGAGTGCTCACGGTGACACTGCCCATGGACACACTGCCCATTGTGATAGTGCCCATCATGACAACCCCTCGGAGGCAGTGCCAATGGTGAGAGTCCCCGTGGTGACAGTTCTCATGGTGAAAGTGATCCTTTTGAAATTGCTCATGGTGACAGTGCTCATGGTGACAGTGCTCAAGGTGATAGTCTCCATGTTGACAGTGTGCATGGTGACTGTTCTCACGGTGACAGTGCCTATGGTGATTATGCTCTTAGTGACAGTGCTCATGGTGACAGTGCCCATGGTGACAGTGACCACGGTGACTGTTCTCACCGTGGTAGTGCCCATGGTGACAGTGTTCATGATGACAGTCCGCATTAAGGCTGTGCCCGTGGTGACATTGCTAATGGTGATAATTCTCACGGTGATAGTACGCACGTTGAAAATGACAAAGGTGACAACACCCAGGTGATAATAATCATGGTGAAAGTGCCCATGGTGGCAGTTCTCATACTGACAGTTCTTGTGACAGTGCTCATGGTGGCAGTGCTCGTGGTGACAGTGCTCTTGGTGACAGTGCTCATGGTGGCAGTGCCCATGGTGAGACTACCGATGGTGACCCTGCCCATGGTGACAGTGCACATGGTCATGGTGCCTCTGGTGGCAGTGCAATATAGTGAGAATGCCCATGATGATATTGCTCATGGTGATAGTGCCCATGGTGAGAGTGCCCATGGTTCCAGTGCTCATGGTGACAGTGCCCATTGTGACAGTGCCCTTGGTGACAGTGCACACCATGAGAGTGCCCATGGTGTCTGTGCCCATGGTGACAGTTCTTATCATGAGAGTGTTCACGGTAGCAGTGTTCATGGTAATAGTGCTCACGGAGGCATTGCCCACAATGAGAGTGCCCACGGTGAGAATACTGACTGTGACAGTGCCCATGATGACTTTTCTCTCTGTGACAGTGCCCTTGGGGACAGTTAGCACGGTGAGATTTCTCACAGTGATAGTGCACATTGTTTCAGTGCTCATAGTGACAAGACCCTAGGCGCCAGTGCCCATCATGGCATTGCTCACGGTGATATTTCTCACGGTGACAGTGCCCATGGTGATATTACCCATGGTGACAGTACTCAGTGATCAAGTGCTCATGGTGACATGGCATAAGGTGATAATGCTCACGGTGGCAGTGCAAAATGGTGACAGTGCCCATGGGGACATTGCTTAATGTGATAGTCCTTGTGGTGACATTGTGCATGGTGACATTGCCCACCATGACAGTGCTCTTGTTGACAGTGCTCATGGTGATAGTGCCAATGTTGGAAGTGCCCATCGTGAAAGTGTCCATGGTGACAGTTCTTATGATGAGAGTGGTCAGAGTGGCAGTGCTCATGGTGAAAGTGCCCATGGTGACAGAGCCCACGGTGACAGTGTCCATAGTTATAGTGTCCATGGTGACAGTACTAACAGTGAAATTGTCCATGGGGACACTGCCCATGGTGAAAGTGCCCATGGTCACAACACTCACGGTGATAGTGCTCACGGTGAGAGTGGCCATGGTGACAGTGACCACGGTGACAGTTCTAATGGTGATACTGCCCATGATGACAGTGCTCATGGTGACAGTCCACATTGTACCAGTGCCCAAGGTGACAGTGCTCATGGTGACAGTGCCCAAAGTCACAATACCCATGGTGACAGTGCCCAGGCTGACAGTTCTCAAGGTGATAGTGCCCATGGTGACAGTGCACATGGTGATACAGAGAATGGGGACAGTGCTTATGGTGACAGTGGTCATGGTTGCAGTACCCATGGTGATAGTGCTGAAACTGACAGTGCCCTTGGGGATAGTGCCCATGGTGAGTGTGCTCGTGTTAATTGTGTCCATGGTGGCAGTTCCCATTGTGAAAGTGCTCATGATGACAGTGCCCATGTGGGTAGTTCCCATGGTGACAGTGCTCATGGTGATAGTGACCATGTTAACAGTGCACATGGTGGCTGTGCCCTTGGTGACAGTGCCCATGATGACAGTATTCATGGTGACAGTGCTCACGGTGATAATGCCCATGGTGGCAGTGCACATGGTGGTAGTGCACATGGTGGCAGTGAAAAATGGGGACAGTTCACATGCTGACAGTTCTCATTGTGACAATGCACACGGTCACAACCGATGCTGACACTGCTCATGGTAGCTGTACCCTTGGTGACAGTGCTCAGAGTGATAGTGCCCATGGTGGCAGTGCCCATGGTGACACTGCCCATGGTGACAATGCCCATGATGACAGTGCCCATGGAGTCAGTGCCCACGGAGCCATTGCCTATGGTAACAGTGCTCACAGTGACAGTACCCATGGTGACAGTGACCATGGTGAGAGTGCTCATGGTGATAGTGTCTATGGTGACAGATCACACTGTGACAGTCCGCATTGTGCCAGTACCAATAGTGACAGTGCCCATGGTGACATTGACCATGGTGAGAGTGATCACGGTGCTAGTGCTCACAGTAATAGTGCTCATGGTGACAGTGCCGACAGTGAAGGTGCTCACGGTGACAGTGCCTCTGGTGATAGTGCCCATGGTGAGAGTCCGCCCATTGATAGTGCCCATGGTGGCAGTTCCCATTGTGAAAATGTTCATGATGACATTGCCCATGTTGGTAGTCCCCATGGTGACAGTGCTCACGGTGATAGTGACCTTGGTAACTGTGCACATGGTGGCCGTGCCCTTGGTGACAGTGCCAATGATGACAGTACTCATGGTGACAGTGCTCACGGTGATAGTGCCCATGGTGATATTGCACATGGTGGCAGTGAAAAATGGTGACAGTGCCCATGTTGACAGTTCTCATGGTGACAGTGCACACGGTGACAACCCATGCAGACAGTACTCACGGTGACAGTTCTCATGGTTGCAGTACCCATGGTGACAGTGCTCACAGTGATACTGCCCATGGTGGCAGTGCCCATGGTGACAGTGCCCATGGTGACACTGCCCATGATGACAGTGCCCATGGTGAAAGTTCCCACGGCGCCATTGCCTATGGTGACACTGCTCATGGTAACAGTGCCCATGGTGACAGTGACCATGGTGAGAGTGCTCACACTGATAGTGCCCATGGTGACAGGGCTCATGGTGCCAGTCCGCATTGTGCCAGTACCCATGGCGACAGTGCTCATGGTGACACTGACCACAGTGAGAGTGCTCACTGTGATAGAGCTCACGGTAATAGTGCTCATGGTGACAGTGCAAATGGTGACAATACCCATGGTGACAGTACTCATGTTGAAAATACCCATGGTGGCAGTTCTCATGGTGACAGTGTTCATAATAGCAGTGCCCAAGGTGGCAGTCCTCGTGGTGACAGTGCTAATGGTGACAGTGCTCTTGGTGGCAGTTCCCATGGGGACAGTACCGATGGTGACCCTGTGCATTGTTACAGTGCCCATGGTAACCGTGCTCACGGTGGTAGTGCACATCGTGACAGTGCCCATGGTGGCAGTTCACCTGGTGACAGTGCTAAATCGTGACAGTGCACATGCTGACAGTGCTCACGGTGATAGTGCCCATGGTGACAGTGCCCACGGTGATAATGGGCATTATTACAGTGTTCATCGTGACAGAGCCCAAGGTGGCAGTGGCCATGGTGACAGTGCCCTCAATGACAGTGCCCATGGTAACAGTGCCGACAGTGACAGTGCCCATGGTGACACTTCTCACAGTGAATGTGCCCATGGGGACAGTTACCATGATGAGATTTCTCACGGTGATAGTGCCCGTTGTGACAGTGCTCACACTGACAATGCCCATGGTGCCACTGCCCATAGAGACATTCCGCACGGTCACTTTTCTCACGGTGAAAGTACCTATGGTGACACTGCACCTGGTGGCAGTGCAAAATGGTGACAGTGCCCATGGTGACATTGCTCATAGTAACTTTGCTTACAGTGATAGTCCTTACGGTGACAGTGTGCACAGTGACACTGAACACAGTTGCAGTGTTCATGTTGACAGTGTTCACGGTGATACTTTCCATGGTGATAGTGCCCATGGTGACACTGCACATGGTGGCAGTGAAAAATGGTGACAGTGCCCCTGTTGTCAGTTCTCATGGTGACCGTGCACATGGTGACAACCCGTGCAGACTGTACTCATGGTGACAGTACTCACGGTGACAGTTCTCATGTTTGCAGTATCCATGGTGACAGTGCTCACAGTGATAGTGCCCATGGTGAGAGTGCCCATGATGACAGGGCCCATGGTGCCATTGCCTATGGTGACAGTGCTCATGGTAACAGTGCCCAAGGTGACAGTGACCATGGTGAGAGTGCTCACACTGATGGTGCCCATGGTGACAGTGCTCATGGTGTCTGTCTACATTGTGCCAGTACCCATGGCAACAGTGCTCATGGTGACAGGGACCACAGTGAGAGAGCTCACGGTGAGAGTGCTCACGGTAATAGTGCTCATGGTGACAGTGCAAATGGTGACAATACCATGGTGACAGTACTCATGTTGAAAATACCCATGGTGGCAGTTCTCATAGCGACAGATCTCATGGTGACATTGCTCATAATAGCAGTGCCCAGGTGCCAGTGCTCGTGGTGACGGTGCTAATGGTGACAGTGCTCTTGGTGGCAGTTCCCATCGGGACAATACTGATGGTGACACTGTGCATTGTTACAGTGCCCATGGTAACCGTGTTCACGGTGATAGTGCACATCGTGACAGTGCCCATGGTGGTAGTTCACCTGGTGACAGTGCTAAATAGTGACAGTGCACATGCTGACAGTGCTCACGGTGATAGTGCCCATGGTGACAGTGCACACGGTCATAATGGGCATTGTTACAGAGTTCATGGTGACAGCACACGGTGGCAGTGGCCATGGAGACAGTGCCCACAATGACAGTGCCCATGGTGACAGTGCCGACAGTGACAGTGCCCATGGTGACACTTCTCATGGTGACAGTGCCCATGGGGACAGTTAGCATGGTGAGATTTCTAACGGTGATAGTGCCCGTTGTGCCAGTGCTCACAGAAACAATGCCCATGGGGCCAGTGCCCATAGAGTCATTCCGCACGGTCACATTTCTCACGGTGAAAGTGCCTATGGTGATATTAACCATGGTGACACTGCACATGGTGGCAGAGCAAAATGGTGACAGTGCCCATGGTGACATTGCTCATGGTGACTTTGCTTACGGTGATAGTCCTTACAGTGACAGTACGCATGGTGACACTGCACACAGTGACAGTGTTCATGGTGAAAGTGTTCATGGTGATAGTTCCCATGGTGAGATTGTCCTGGTAACAGTGCCCATAGTCACAATTCTCATGGTGTAGTGCTCACAGTGACAGTGCCCATGGTGTCATGCCCATGGTGACAGTGCTCATGGTGACAGTGCTCATGTTGGCAGAGCCATAAATAAGAGTGCTCATTGTGGCAGTGCTCATGGTGTCCGTGCTCATGGTGACAGTGCCCATGATTACAGTGTTTATGGTGATAGATGTCACGGTGTCAGTGCCCACGCGGAGAGTGCCAAGGCTGACAAAGCCCAGGGTGATACTTCCCATTGGGACAGTGCCCACGGTGACAGTGCCCATGGTGACAGCACCCAGTGTGACAAGGCGCATGGTGACAGTGCTCACGGTGACAGTGCCCATGGTGACAGTGCCGATGGTGAGAGTGCCAATAGTGACAGTGCTCATGGTGAAACTGCCCACAGAGACATCGCCCATGGTGATAGTGTTCATGGTGACAACCCCACGGTGACAGTGCCAATGTTGATAGTCCCAGTGGTGACAGGTCTTACATTGAATGTGACCATGGTGTCTGTGCTCATGGTGACAGTGCTCAAGGTTATAGTCTCCATGTTGACAGTGCCGATGGTGACAATTCTCACGGTGACAGGGCCTATGGTGAAAATTCTCATAGTGACAGTGTTCACGGTGACAGTGCCCATGGTGCTATTACCCATGGTGACAGTTCTCATAGTGAAACTGCCCATGTTGACACTGCCCATGGTGGCAGTGCAAAATGGTGACAGTGCCCATGGTGATATTGCTCATGGTGACATTGCTTATGGTGATAGTGTGTATGGTGAAACTGCACACAGTGACATTGCTCATGGTGACAGTGTTCATGGCGTTAGTTCCTATGGTGAATGTGACCATGGGGACAGTGCCCATAGTCACAATTCTCATGGGGTAGTGCTCACGGTGACAGTGCCCATGGTGACAATACACAGGGTGACAGTATTCATGGTGACATTGCTCATGGTGAGAGTGCCCATGTTCACAACTGTCACGGTGATAGTTCCCATGGTGACAATACCCAGGGTAACAGAGCTGATGGTAAAAGTGTTCACGGTGACAGTGCCCATGGTGACAGTACCTAAGGTGACAATTCCCATGGTGAGACTGCTCATAGACAGTGCCCATGGTGACAATACCCAGCGTGTCCTGTCCATGGTGACAGTGATCATGGTGACACATCTCATGAGGACAGTGCCATAAGTGACAGTGCTCATTGTGGCAGTGCTCATGGTGACAGTGCCCATGGTGACAGTGCCTATGGTGATAGATATCATGGTGGCTGTGCCCAGGGAGACATTGCCCACGCTGACAAGACCCATGGTGATACTTCCCATTGTGACAGTGCCATCGGTGGCAGAGCCCATGGTGACAGTGCCCAAGATCACAGAGCCCATGGTGAGAGTGCTAATGGTGACTGTGCCCATGGTGACAGCACCCAGTGTGAAAATGCCCATTGTGACAGTGCTCACGGTGACCATGCCAATGGTGATAGTGCCAATAGTGAGAGTGCTCACGGTGACACTGCCCATGGACACACTGCCCATTGTGATAGTGCCCATCATGACAACCCCTCGGAGGCAGTGCCAATGGTGAGAGTCCCCGTGGTGACAGTTCTCATGGTGAAAGTGATCCTTTTGAAATTGCTCATGGTGACAGTGCTCATGGTGACAGTGCTCAAGGTGATAGTCTCCATGTTGACAGTGTGCATGGTGACTGTTCTCACGGTGACAGTGCCTATGGTGATTATGCTCTTAGTGACAGTGCTCATGGTGACAGTGCCCATGGTGACAGTGACCACGGTGACTGTTCTCACCGTGGTAGTGCCCATGGTGACAGTGTTCATGATGACAGTCCGCATTAAGGCTGTGCCCGTGGTGACATTGCTAATGGTGATAATTCTCACAGTGATAGTACGCACGTTGAAAATGACAAAGGTGACAACACCCAGGTGATAATAATCATGGTGAAAGTGCCCATGGTGGCAGTTCTCATACTGACAGTTCTTGTGACAGTGCTCATGGTGGCAGTGCTCGTGGTGACAGTGCTCTTGGTGACAGTGCTCATGGTGGCAGTGCCCATGGTGAGACTACCGATGGTGACCCTGCCCATGGTGACAGTGCACATGGTCATGGTGCCTCTGGTGGCAGTGCAATATAGTGAGAATGCCCATGATGATATTGCTCATGGTGATAGTGCCCATGGTGAGAGTGCCCATGGTTCCAGTGCTCATGGTGACAGTGCCCATTGTGACAGTGCCCTTGGTGACAGTGCACACCATGAGAGTGCCCATGGTGTCTGTGCCCATGGTGACAGTTCTTATCATGAGAGTGTTCACGGTAGCAGTGTTCATGGTAATAGTGCTCACGGAGGCATTGCCCACAATGAGAGTGCCCACGGTGAGAATACTGACTGTGACAGTGCCCATGATGACTTTTCTCTCTGTGACAGTGCCCTTGGGGACAGTTAGCACGGTGAGATTTCTCACAGTGATAGTGTACATTGTTTCAGTGCTCATAGTGACAAGACCCTAGGCGCCAGTGCCCATCATGGCATTGCTCACGGTGATATTTCTCACGGTGACAGTGCCCATGGTGATATTACCCATGGTGACAGTACTCAGTGATCAAGTGCTCATGGTGACATGGCATAAGGTGATAATGCTCACGGTGGCAGTGCAAAATGGTGACAGTGCCCATGGGGACATTGCTTAATGTGATAGTCCTTGTGGTGACATTGTGCATGGTGACATTGCCCACCATGACAGTGCTCTTGTTGACAGTGCTCATGGTGATAGTGCCAATGTTGGAAGTGCCCATCGTGAAAGTGTCCATGGTGACAGTTCTTATGATGAGAGTGGTCAGAGTGGCAGTGCTCATGGTGAAAGTGCCCATGGTGACAGAGCCCACGGTGACAGTGTCCATAGTTATAGTGTCCATGGTGACAGTACTAACAGTGAAATTGTCCATGGGGACACTGCCCATGGTGAAAGTGCCCATGGTCACAACACTCACGGTGATAGTGCTCACAGTGAGAGTGGCCATGGTGACAGTGACCACGGTGACAGTTCTAATGGTGATACTGCCAGTGATGACAGTGCTCTGGTGACAGTCCACATTGTACCAGTGCCCAAGGTGACAGTGCTCATGGTGACAGTGCCCAAAGTCACAATACCCATGGTGACAGTGCCCAGGCTGACAGTTCTCAAGGTGATAGTGCCCATGGTGACAGTGCTCATGGTGATACAGAGAATGGGGACAGTGCTTATGGTGACAGTGGTCATGGTTGCAGTACCCATGGTGATAGTGCTGAAACTGACAGTGCCCTTGGGGATAGTGCCCATGGTGAGTGTGCTCGTGTTAATTGTGTCCATGGTGGCAGTTCCCATTGTGAAAGTGCTCATGATGACAGTGCCCATGTGGGTAGTTCCTATGGTGACAGTGCTCATGGTGATAGTGACCATGTTAAGAGTGCACATGGTGGCTGTGCCCTTGGTGACAGTGCCCATGATGACAGTATTCATGGTGACAGTGCTCACGGTGATAATGCCCATGGTGGCAGTGCACATGGTGGTAGTGCACATGGTGGCAGTGAAAAATGGGGACAGTTCCCATGCTGACAGTTCTCATTGTGACAATGCACACGGTCACAACCGATGCTGACACTGCTCATGGTAGCTGTACCCTTGGTGACAGTGCTCAGAATGATAGTGCCCATGGTGGCAGTGCCCATGGTGACACTGCCCATGGTGACAATGCCCATGATGACAGTGCCCATGGAGTCAGTGCCCACGGAGCCATTGCCTATGGTAACAGTGCTCACAGTGACAGTACCCATGGTAACAGTGACCATGGTGAGAGTGCTCATGGTGATAGTGTCTATGGTGACAGATCACACTGTGACAGTCCGCATTGTGCCAGTACCAATAGTGACAGTGCCCATGGTGACATTGACCATGGTGAGAGTGATCACGGTGCTAGTGCTCACAGTAATAGTGCTCATGGTGACAGTGCCGACAGTGAAGGTGCTCACGGTGACAGTGCCTCTGGTGATAGTGCCCATGGTGAGAGTCCGCCCATTGATAGTGCCCATGGTGGCAGTTCCCATTGTGAAAATGTTCATGATGACATTGCCCATGTTGGTAGTCCCCATGGTGACAGTGCTCACGGTGATAGTGACCTTGGTAACTGTGCACATGGTGGCCGTGCCCTTGGTGACAGTGCCAATGATGACAGTACTCATGGTGACAGTTCTCACGGTGATAGTGCCCATGGTGATATTGCACATGGTGGCAGTGAAAAATGGTGACAGTGCCCATGTTGACAGTTCTCATGGTGACAGTGCACACGGTGACAACCCATGCAGACAGTACTCACGGTGACAGTTCTCATGGTTGCAGTACCCATGGTGACAGTGCTCACAGTGATACTGCCCATGGTGGCAGTGCCCATGGTGACAGTGCCCATGGTGACACTGCCCATGATGACAGTGCCCATGGTGAAAGTTCCCACAGCGCCATTGCCTATGGTGACACTGCTCATGGTAACAGTGCCCATGGTGACAGTGACCATGGTGAGAGTGCTCACACTGATAGTGCCCATGGTGACAGGGCTCATGGTGCCAGTCCGCATTGTGCCAGTACCCATGGCGACAGTGCTCATGGTGACACTGACCACAGTGAGAGTGCTCACTGTGATAGAGCTCACGGTAATAGTGCTCATGGTGACAGTGCAAATGGTGACAATACCCATGGTGACAGTACTCATGTTGAAAATACCCATGGTGGCAGTTCTCATGGTGACAGTGCTCATAATAGCAGTGCCCAAGGTGGCAGTCCTTGTGGTGACAGTGCTAATGGTGACAGTGCTCTTGGTGGCAGTTCCCATGGGGACAGTACCGATGGTGACCCTGTGCATTGTTACAGTGCCCATGGTAACCGTGCTCACGGTGGTAGTGCACATCGTGACAGTGCCCATGGTGGCAGTTCACCTGGTGACAGTGCTAAATCGTGACAGTGCACATGCTGACAGTGCTCACGGTGATAGTGCCCATGGTGACAGTGCCCACGGTGATAATGGGCATTATTACAGTGTTCATCGTGACAGAGCCCAAGGTGGCAGTGGCCATGGTGACAGTGCCCTCAATGACAGTGCCCATGGTAACAGTGCCGACAGTGACAGTGCCCATGGTGACACTTCTCACAGTGAATGTGCCCATGGGGACAGTTACCATGATGAGATTTCTCACGGTGATAGTGCCCGTTGTGACAGTGCTCACACTGACAATGCCCATGGTGCCACTGCCCATAGAGACATTCCGCACGGTCACTTTTCTCACGGTGAAAGTACCTATGGTGACACTGCACCTGGTGGCAGTGCAAAATGGTGACAGTGCCCATGGTGACATTGCTCATAGTAACTTTGCTTACAGTGATAGTCCTTACGGTGACAGTGTGCACAGTGACACTGAACACAGTTGCAGTGTTCATGTTGACAGTGTTCACGGTGATACTTTCCATGGTGATAGTGCCCATGGTGACACTGCACATGGTGGCAGTGACAAATGGTGACAGTGCCCCTGTTGTCAGTTCTCATGGTGACCGTGCACATGGTGACAACCCGTGCAGACTGTACTCATGGTGACAGTACTCACGGTGACAGTTCTCATGTTTGCAGTATCCATGGTGACAGTGCTCACAGTGATAGTGCCCATGGTGAGAGTGCCCATGATGACAGGGCCCATGGTGCCATTGCCTATGGTGACAGTGCTCATGGTAACAGTGCCCAAGGTGACAGTGACCATGGTGAGAGTGCTCACACTGATGGTGCCCATGGTGACAGTGCTCATGGTGTCTGTCTACATTGTGCCAGTACCCATGGCAACAGTGCTCATGGTGACAGGGACCACAGTGAGAGAGCTCACGGTGAGAGTGCTCACGGTAATAGTGCTCATGGTGACAGTGCAAATGGTGACAATACCATGGTGACAGTACTCATGTTGAAAATACCCATGGTGGCAGTTCTCATAGCGACAGATCTCATGGTGACATTGCTCATAATAGCAGTGCCCAGGTGCCAGTGCTCGTGGTGACGGTGCTAATGGTGACAGTGCTCTTGGTGGCAGTTCCCATCGGGACAATACTGATGGTGACACTGTGCATTGTTACAGTGACCATGGTAACCGTGTTCACGGTGATAGTGCACATCGTGACAGTGCCCATGGTGGTAGTTCACCTGGTGACAGTGCTAAATAGTGACAGTGCACATGCTGACAGTGCTCACGGTGATAGTGCCCATGGTGACAGTGCACACGGTCATAATGGGCATTGTTACAGAGTTCATGGTGACAGCACACGGTGGCAGTGGCCATGGAGACAGTGCCCACAATGACAGTGCCCATGGTGACAGTGCCGACAGTGACAGTGCCCATGGTGACACTTCTCATGGTGACAGTGCCCATGGGGACAGTTAGCATGGTGAGATTTCTAACGGTGATAGTGCCCGTTGTGCCAGTGCTCACAGTAACAATGCCCATGGGGCCAGTGCCCATAGAGTCATTCCGCACGGTCACATTTCTCACGGTGAAAGTGCCTATGGTGATATTAACCATGGTGACACTGCACATGGTGGCAGAGCAAAATGGTGACAGTGCACATGGTGACATTGCTCATGGTGACTTTGCTTACGGTGATAGTCCTTACAGTGACAGTACGCATGGTGACACTGCACACAGTGACAGTGTTCATGGTGAAAGTGTTCATGGTGATAGTTCCCATGGTGAGATTGTCCTGGTAACAGTGCCCATAGTCACAATTCTCATGGTGTAGTGCTCACAGTGACAGTGCCCATGGTGTCATGCCCATGGTGACAGTGCTCATGGTGACAGTGCTCATGTTGGCAGAGCCATAAATAAGAGTGCTCATTGTGGCAGTGCTCATGGTGTCCGTGCTCATGGTGACAGTGCCCATGATTACAGTGTTTATGGTGATAGATGTCACGGTGTCAGTGCCCACGCGGAGAGTGCCAAGGCTGACAAAGCCCAGGGTGATACTTCCCATTGTGACAGTGCCCACGGTGACAGTGCCCATGGTGACAGCACCCAGTGTGACAAGGCGCATGGTGACAGTGCTCACGGTGACAGTGCCCATGGTGACAGTGCCAATAGTGACAGTGCTCATGGTGAAACTGCCCACAGAGACATCGCCCATGGTGATAGTGTTCATGGTGACAACCCCACGGTGACAGTGCCAATGTTGATAGTCCCAGTGGTGACAGGTCTTACATTGAATGTGACCATGGTGTCTGTGCTCATGGTGACAGTGCTCAAGGTTATAGTCTCCATGTTGACAGTGCCGATGGTGACAATTCTCACGGTGACAGGGCCTATGGTGAAAATTCTCATAGTGACAGTGTTCACGGTGACAGTGCCCATGGTGCTATTACCCATGGTGACAGTTCTCATAGTGAAACTGCCCATGTTGACACTGCCCATGGTGGCAGTGCAAAATGGTGACAGTGCCCATGGTGATATTGCTCATGGTGACATTGCTTATGGTGATAGTGTGTATGGTGAAACTGCACACAGTGACATTGCTCATGGTGACAGTGTTCATGGCGTTAGTTCCTATGGTGAATGTGACCATGGGGACAGTGCCCATAGTCACAATTCTCATGGTGTAGTGCTCACGGTGACAGTGCCCATGGTGACAATACACAGGGTGACAGTATTCATGGTGACATTGCTCATGGTGAGAGTGCCCATGTTCACAACTGTCACGGTGATAGTTCCCATGGTGACAATACCCAGGGTAACAGAGCTGATGGTAAAAGTGTTCACGGTGACAGTGCCCATGGTGACAGTACCTAAGGTGACAATTCCCATGGTGAGACTGCTCATAGACAGTGCCCATGGTGACAATACCCAGCGTGTCCTGTCCATGGTGACAGTGATCATGGTGACACATCTCATGAGGACAGTGCCATAAGTGACAGTGCTCATTGTGGCAGTGCTCATGGTGACAGTGCCCATGGTGACAGTGCCTATGGTGATAGATATCATGGTGGCTGTGCCCAGGGAGACATTGCCCACGCTGACAAGACCCATGGTGATACTTCCCATTGTGACAGTGCCATCGGTGGCAGAGCCCATGGTGACAGTGCCCAAGATCACAGAGCCCATGGTGAGAGTGCTAACGGTGACTGTGCCCATGGTGACAGCACCCAGTGTGAAAATGCCCATTGTGACAGTGCTCACGGTGACCATGCCAATGGTGATAGTGCCAATAGTGAGAGTGCTCACGGTGACACTGCCCATGGACACACTGCCCATTGTGATAGTGCCCATCATGACAACCCCTCGGAGGCAGTGCCAATGGTGAGAGTCCCCGTGGTGACAGTTCTCATGGTGAAAGTGATCCTTTTGAAATTGCTCATGGTGACAGTGCTCATGGTGACAGTGCTCAAGGTGATAGTCTCCATGTTGACAGTGTGCATGGTGACTGTTCTCACGGTGACAGTGCCTATGGTGATTATGCTCTTAGTGACAGTGCTCATGGTGACAGTGCCCATGGTGACAGTGACCACGGTGACTGTTCTCACCGTGGTAGTGCCCATGGTGACAGTGTTCATGACAGTCCGCATTAAGGCTGTGCCCGTGGTGACATTGCTAATGGTGATAATTCTCACGGTGATAGTACGCACGTTGAAAATGACAAAGGTGACAACACCCAGGTGATAATAATCATGGTGAAAGTGCCCATGGTGGCAGTTCTCATACTGACAGTTCTTGTGACAGTGCTCATGGTGGCAGTGCTCGTGGTGACAGTGCTCTTGGTGACAGTGCTCATGGTGGCAGTGCCCATGGTGAGACTACCGATGGTGACCCTGCCCATGGTGACAGTGCACATGGTCATGGTGCCTCTGGTGGCAGTGCAATATAGTGAGAATGCCCATGATGATATTGCTCATGGTGATAGTGCCCATGGTGAGAGTGCCCATGGTTCCAGTGCTCATGGTGACAGTGCCCTTGGTGACAGTGCACACCATGAGAGTGCCCATGGTGTCTGTGCCCATGGTGACAGTTCTTATCATGAGAGTGTTCACGGTAGCAGTGTTCATGGTAATAGTGCTCACGGAGGCATTGCCCACAATGAGAGTGCCCACGGTGAGAATACTGACTGTGACAGTGCCCATGATGACTTTTCTCTCTGTGACAGTGCCCTTGGGGACAGTTAGCATGGTGAGATTTCTCACAGTGATAGTGCACATTGTTTCAGTGCTCATAGTGACAAGACCCTAGGCGCCAGTGCCCATCATGGCATTGCTCACGGTGATATTTCTCACGGTGACAGTGCCCATGGTGATATTACCCATGGTGACAGTACTCAGTGATCAAGTGCTCATGGTGACATGGCATAAGGTGATAATGCTCACGGTGGCAGTGCAAAATGGTGACAGTGCCCATGGGGACATTGCTTAATGTGATAGTCCTTGTGGTGACATTGTGCATGGTGACATTGCCCACCATGACAGTGCTCTTGTTGACAGTGCTCATGGTGATAGTGCCAATGTTGGAAGTGCCCATCGTGAAAGTGTCCATGGTGACAGTTCTTATGATGAGAGTGGTCAGAGTGGCAGTGCTCATGGTGAAAGTGCCCATGGTGACAGAGCCCACGGTGACAGTGTCCATAGATATAGTGTCCATGGTGACAGTACTAACAGTGAAATTGTCCATGGGGACACTGCCCATGGTGAACGTGCCCATGGTCACAACACTCACGGTGATAGTGCTCACGGTGAGAGTGGCCATGGTGACAGTGACCACGGTGACAGTTCTAATGGTGATACTGCCCATGATGACAGTGCTCTGGTGACAGTCCACATTGTACCAGTGCCCAAGGTGACAGTGCTCATGGTGACAGTGCCCAAAGTCACAATACCCATGGTGACAGTGCCCAGGCTGACAGTTCTCAAGGTGATAGTGCCCATGGTGACAGTGCACATGGTGATACAGAGAATGGGGACAGTGCTTATGGTGACAGTGGTCATGGTTGCAGTACCCATGGTGATAGTGCTGAAACTGACAGTGCCCTTGGGGATAGTGCCCATGGTGAGTGTGCTCGTGTTAATTGTGTCCATGGTGGCAGTTCCCATTGTGAAAGTGCTCATGATGACAGTGCCCATGTGGGTAGTTCCCATGGTGACAGTGCTCATGGTGATAGTGACCATGTTAAGAGTGCACATGGTGGCTGTGCCCTTGGTGACAGTGCCCATGATGACAGTATTCATGGTGACAGTGCTCACGGTGATAATGCCCATGGTGGCAGTGCACATGGTGGTAGTGCACATGGTGGCAGTGAAAAATGGGGACAGTTCCCATGCTGACAGTTCTCATTGTGACAATGCACACGGTCACAACCGATGCTGACACTGCTCATGGTAGCTGTACCCTTGGTGACAGTGCTCAGAGTGATAGTGCCCATGGTGGCAGTGCCCATGGTGACACTGCCCATGGTGACAATGCCCATGATGACAGTGCCCATGGAGTCAGTGCCCACGGAGCCATTGCCTATGGTAACAGTGCTCACAGTGACAGTACCCATGGTAACAGTGACCATGGTGAGAGTGCTCATGGTGATAGTGTCTATGGTGACAGATCACACTGTGACAGTCCGCATTGTGCCAGTACCAATAGTGACAGTGCCCATGGTGACATTGACCATGGTGAGAGTGATCACGGTGCTAGTGCTCACAGTAATAGTGCTCATGGTGACAGTGCCGACAGTGAAGGTGCTCACGGTGACAGTGCCTCTGGTGATAGTGCCCATGGTGAGAGTCCGCCCATTGATAGTGCCCATGGTGGCAGTTCCCATTGTGAAAATGCTCATGATGACATTGCCCATGTTGGTAGTCCCCATGGTGACAGTGCTCACGGTGATAGTGACCTTGGTAACTGTGCACATGGTGGCCGTGCCCTTGGTGACAGTGCCAATGATGACAGTACTCATGGTGACAGTTCTCACGGTGATAGTGCCCATGGTGATATTGCACATGGTGGCAGTGAAAAATGGTGACAGTGCCCATGTTGACAGTTCTCATGGTGACAGTGCACACGGTGACAACCCATGCAGACAGTACTCACGGTGACAGTTCTCATGGTTGCAGTACCCATGGTGACAGTGCTCACAGTGATACTGCCCATGGTGGCAGTGCCCATGGTGACAGTGCCCATGGTGACACTGCCCATGATGACAGTGCCCATGGTGAAAGTTCCCACGGCGCCATTGCCTATGGTGACAGTGCTCATGGTAACAGTGCCCATGGTGACAGTGACCATGGTGAGAGTGCTCACACTGATAGTGCCCATGGTGACAGGGCTCATGGTGCCAGTCCGCATTGTGCCAGTACCCATGGCGACAGTGCTCATGGTGACACTGACCACAGTGAGAGTGCTCACTGTGATAGAGCTCACGGTAATAGTGCTCATGGTGACAGTGCAAATGGTGACAATACCCATGGTGACAGTACTCATGTTGAAAATACCCATGGTGGCAGTTCTCATGGTGACATTGCTCATAATAGCAGTGCCCAAGGTGGCAGTCCTCGTGGTGACAGTGCTAATGGTGACAGTGCTCTTGGTGGCAGTTCCCATGGGGACAGTACCGATGGTGACCCTGTGCATTGTTACAGTGCCCATGGTAACCGTGCTCACGGTGGTAGTGCACATCGTGACAGTGCCCATGGTGGCAGTTCACCTGGTGACAGTGCTAAATCGTGACAGTGCACATGCTGACAGTGCTCACGGTGATAGTGCCCATGGTGACAGTGCCCACGGTGATAATGGGCATTATTACAGTGTTCATCGTGACAGATCCCAAGGTGGCAGTGGCCATGGTGACAGTGCCCACAATGACAGTGCCCATGGTAACAGTGCCGACAGTGACAGTGCCCATGGTGACACTTCTCACAGTGAATGTGCCCATGGGGACAGTTACCATGATGAGATTTCTCACGGTGATAGTGCCCGTTGTGACAGTGCTCAAAGTGACAATGCCCATGGTGCCACTGCCCATAGAGACATTCCGCACGGTCACTTTTCTCACGGTGAAAGTACCTATGGTGACACTGCACCTGGTGGCAGTGCAAAATGGTGACAGTGCCCATGGTGACATTGCTCATAGTAACTTTGCTTACAGTGATAGTCCTTACGGTGACAGTGTGCATGGTGACACTGCACACAGTTGCAGTGTTCATGGTGACAGTGTTCACGGTGATACTTTCCATGGTGATAGTGCCCATGGTGACACTGCACATGGTGGCAGTGAAAAATGGTGACAGTGCCCCTGTTGTCAGTTCTCATGGTGACCGTGCACATGGTGACAACCCGTGCAGACTGTACTCATGGTGACAGTACTCACGGTGACAGTTCTCATGTTTGCAGTATCCATGGTGACAGTGCTCACAGTGATAGTGCCCATGGTGAGAGTGCCCATGATGACAGGACCCATGGTGCCATTGCCTATGGTGACAGTGCTCATGGTAACAGTGCCCAAGGTGACAGTGACCATGGTGAGAGTGCTCACACTGATGGTGCCCATGGTGACAGTGCTCATGGTGTCTGTCTACATTGTGCCAGTACCCATGGCAACATTGCTCATGGTGACAGGGACCACAGTGAGAGAGCTCACGGTGAGAGTGCTCACGGTAATAGTGCTCATGGTGACAGTGCAAATGGTGACAATACCATGGTGACAGTACTCATGTTGAAAATACCCATGGTGGCAGTTCTCATAGCGACAGATCTCATGGTGACATTGCTCATAATAGCAGTGCCCAGGTGCCAGTGCTCGTGGTGACGGTGCTAATGGTGACAGTGCTCTTGGTGGCAGTTCCCATCGGGACAATACTGATGGTGACACTGTGCATTGTTACAGTGCCCATGGTAACCGTGTTCACGGTGATAGTGCACATCGTGACAGTGCCCATGGTGGTAGTTCACCTGGTGACAGTGCTAAATAGTGACAGTGCACATGCTGACAGTGCTCACGGTGATAGTGCCCATGGTGACAGTGCACACGGTCATAATGGGCATTGTTACAGAGTTCATGGTGACAGCACACGGTGGCAGTGGCCATGGAGACAGTGCCCACAATGACAGTGCCCATGGTGACAGTGCCGACAGTGACAGTGCCCATGGTGACACTTCTCATGGTGACAGTGCCCATGGGGACAGTTAGCATGGTGAGATTTCTAACGGTGATAGTGCCCGTTGTGCCAGTGCTCACAGTAACAATGCCCATGGGGCCAGTGCCCATAGAGTCATTCCGCACGGTCACATTTCTCACGGTGAAAGTGCCTATGGTGATATTAACCATGGTGACACTGCACATGGTGGCAGAGCAAAATGGTGACAGTGCCCATGCCATGGTGACATTGCTCATGGTGACTTTGCTTACGGTGATAGTCCTTACAGTGACAGTACGCATGGTGACACTGCACACAGTGACAGTGTTCATGGTGAAAGTGTTCATGGTGATAGTTCCCATGGTGAGATTGTCCTGGTAACAGTGCCCATAGTCACAATTCTCATGGTGTAGTGCTCACAGTGACAGTGCCCATGGTGTCATGCCCATGGTGACAGTGCTCATGGTGACAGTGCTCATGTTGGCAGAGCCATAAATAAGAGTGCTCATTGTGGCAGTGCTCATGGTGTCCGTGCTCATGGTGACAGTGCCCATGATTACAGTGTTTATGGTGATAGATGTCACGGTGTCAGTGCCCACGCGGAGAGTGCCAAGGCTGACAAAGCCCAGGGTGATACTTCCCATTGTGACAGTGCCCACGGTGACAGTGCCCATGGTGACAGCACCCAGTGTGACAAGGCGCATGGTGACAGTGCTCACGGTGACAGTGCCCATGGTGACAGTGCGAATAGTGACAGTGCTCATGGTGAAACTGCCCACAGAGACATCGCCCATGGTGATAGTGTTCATGGTGACAACCCCACGGTGACAGTGCCAATGTTGATAGTCCCAGTGGTGACAGGTCTTACATTGAATGTGACCATGGTGTCTGTGCTCATGGTGACAGTGCTCAAGGTTATAGTCTCCATGTTGACAGTGCCGATGGTGACAATTCTCACGGTGACAGGGCCTATGGTGAAAATTCTCATAGTGACAGTGTTCACGGTGACAGTGCCCATGGTGCTATTACCCATGGTGACAGTTCTCATAGTGAAACTGCCCATGTTGACACTGCCCATGGTGGCAGTGCAAAATGGTGACAGTGCCCATGGTGATATTGCTCATGGTGACATTGCTTATGGTGATAGTGTGTATGGTGAAACTGCACACAGTGACATTGCTCATGGTGACAGTGTTCATGGCGTTAGTTCCTATGGTGAATGTGACCATGGGGACAGTGCCCATAGTCACAATTCTCATGGGGTAGTGCTCACGGTGACAGTGCCCATGGTGACAATACACAGGGTGACAGTATTCATGGTGACATTGCTCATGGTGAGAGTGCCCATGTTCACAACTGTCACGGTGATAGTTCCCATGGTGACAATACCCAGGGTAACAGAGCTGATGGTAAAAGTGTTCACGGTGACAGTGCCCATGGTGACAGTACCTAAGGTGACAATTCCCATGGTGAGACTGCTCATAGACAGTGCCCATGGTGACAATACCCAGCGTGTCCTGTCCATGGTGACAGTGATCATGGTGACACATCTCATGAGGACAGTGCCATAAGTGGCAGTGCTCATGGTGACAGTGCCCATGGTGACAGTGCCTATGGTGATAGATATCATGGTGGCTGTGCCCAGGGAGACATTGCCCACGCTGACAAGACCCATGGTGATACTTCCCATTGTGACAGTGCCATCGGTGGCAGAGCCCATGGTGACAGTGCCCAAGATCACAGAGCCCATGGTGAGAGTGCTAACGGTGACTGTGCCCATGGTGACAGCACCCAGTGTGAAAATGCCCATTGTGACAGTGCTCACGGTGACCATGCCAATGGTGATAGTGCCAATAGTGAGAGTGCTCACGGTGACACTGCCCATGGACACACTGCCCATTGTGATAGTGCCCATCATGACAACCCCTCGGAGGCAGTGCCAATGGTGAGAGTCCCCGTGGTGACAGTTCTCATGGTGAAAGTGATCCTTTTGAAATTGCTCATGGTGACAGTGCTCATGGTGACAGTGCTCAAGGTGATAGTCTCCATGTTGACAGTGTGCATGGTGACTGTTCTCACGGTGACAGTGCCTATGGTGATTATGCTCTTAGTGACAGTGCTCATGGTGACAGTGCCCATGGTGACAGTGACCACGGTGACTGTTCTCACCGTGGTAGTGCCCATGGTGACAGTGTTCATGATGACAGTCCGCATTAAGGCTGTGCCCGTGGTGACATTGCTAATGGTGATAATTCTCACGGTGATAGTACGCACGTTGAAAATGACAAAGGTGACAACACCCAGGTGATAATAATCATGGTGAAAGTGCCCATGGTGGCAGTTCTCATACTGACAGTTCTTGTGACAGTGCTCATGGTGGCAGTGCTCGTGGTGACAGTGCTCTTGGTGACAGTGCTCATGGTGGCAGTGCCCATGGTGAGACTACCGATGGTGACCCTGCCCATGGTGACAGTGCACATGGTCATGGTGCCTCTGGTGGCAGTGCAATATAGTGAGAATGCCCATGATGATATTGCTCATGGTGATAGTGCCCATGGTGAGAGTGCCCATGGTTCCAGTGCTCATGGTGACAGTGCCCATTGTGACAGTGCCCTTGGTGACTGTGCACACCATGAGAGTGCCCATGGTGTCTGTGCCCATGGTGACAGTTCTTATCATGAGAGTGTTCACGGTAGCAGTGTTCATGGTAATAGTGCTCAAGGAGGCATTGCCCACAATGAGAGTGCCCACGGTGAGAATACTGACTGTGACAGTGCCCATGATGACTTTTCTCTCTGTGACAGTGCCCTTGGGGACAGTTAGCACGGTGAGATTTCTCACAGTGATAGTGCACATTGTTTCAGTGCTCATAGTGACAAGACCCTAGGCGCCAGTGCCCATCATGGCATTGCTCACGGTGATATTTCTCACGGTGACAGTGCCCATGGTGATATTACCCATGGTGACAGTACTCAGTGATCAAGTGCTCATGGTGACATGGCATAAGGTGATAATGCTCACGGTGGCAGTGCAAAATGGTGACAGTGCCCATGGGGACATTGCTTAATGTGATAGTCCTTGTGGTGACATTGTGCATGGTGACATTGCCCACCATGACAGTGCTCTTGTTGACAGTGCTCATGGTGATAGTGCCAATGTTGGAAGTGCCCATCGTGAAAGTGTCCATGGTGACAGTTCTTATGATGAGAGTGGTCAGAGTGGCAGTGCTCATGGTGAAAGTGCCCATGGTGACAGAGCCCACGGTGACAGTGTCCATAGTTATAGTGTCCATGGTGACAGTACTAACAGTGAAATTGTCCATGGGGACACTGCCCATGGAGAAAGTGCCCATGGTCACAACACTCACGGTGATAGTGCTCACAGTGAGAGTGGCCATGGTGACAGTGACCACGGTGACAGTTCTAATGGTGATACTGCCAGTGATGACAGTGCTCTGGTGACAGTCCACATTGTACCAGTGCCCAAGGTGACAGTGCTCATGGTGACAGTGCCCAAAGTCACAATACCCATGGTGACAGTGCCCAGGCTGACAGTTCTCAAGGTGATAGTGCCCATGGTGACAGTGCACATGGTGATACAGAGAATGGGGACAGTGCTTATGGTGACAGTGGTCATGGTTGCAGTACCCATGGTGATAGTGCTGAAACTGACAGTGCCCTTGGGGATAGTGCCCATGGTGAGTGTGCTCGTGTTAATTGTGTCCATGGTGGCAGTTCCCATTGTGAAAGTGCTCATGATGACAGTGCCCATGTGGGTAGTTCCCATGGTGACAGTGCTCATGGTGATAGTGACCATGTTAACAGTGCACATGGTGGCTGTGCCCTTGGTGACAGTGCCCATGATGACAGTATTCATGGTGACAGTGCTCACGGTGATAATGCCCATGGTGGCAGTGCACATGGTGGTAGTGCACATGGTGGCAGTGAAAAATGGGGACAGTTCCCATGCTGACAGTTCTCATTGTGACAATGCACACGGTCACAACCGATGCTGACACTGCTCATGGTAGCTGTACCCTTGGTGACAGTGCTCAGAGTGATAGTGCCCATGGTGGCAGTGCCCATGGTGACACTGCCCATGGTGACAATGCCCATGATGACAGTGCCCATGGAGTCAGTGCCCACGGAGCCATTGCCTATGGTAACAGTGCTCACAGTGACAGTACCCATGGTAACAGTGACCATGGTGAGAGTGCTCATGGTGATAGTGTCTATGGTGACAGATCACACTGTGACAGTCCGCATTGTGCCAGTACCAATAGTGACAGTGCTTATGGTGATAGTGTCTATGGTGACAGATCACACTGTGACAGTCCGCATTGTGCCAGTACCAATAGTGACAGTGCCCATGGTGACATTGACCATGGTGAGAGTGATCACGGTGCTAGTGCTCACAGTAATAGTGCTCATGGTGACAGTGCCGACAGTGAAGGTGCTCACGGTGACAGTGCCTCTGGTGATAGTGCCCATGGTGAGAGTCCGCCCATTGATAGTGCCCATGGTGGCAGTTCCCATTGTGAAAATGCTCATGATGACATTGCCCATGTTGGTAGTCCCCATGGTGACAGTGCTCACGGTGATAGTGACCTTGGTAACTGTGCACATGGTGGCTGTGCTCTTGGTGACAGTGCCAATGATGACAGTACTCATGGTGACAGTTCTCACGGTGATAGTGCCCATGGTGATATTGCACATGGTGGCAGTGAAAAATGGTGACAGTGCCCATGTTGACAGTTCTCATGGTGACAGTGCACACGGTGACAACCCATGCAGACAGTACTCACGGTGACAGTTCTCATGGTTGCAGTACCCATGGTGACAGTGCTCACAGTGATACTGCCCATGGTGGCAGTGCCCATGGTGACACTGCCCATGATGACAGTGCCCATGGTGAAAGTTCCCACGGCGCCATTGCCTATGGTGACACTGCTCATGGTAACAGTGCCCATGGTGACAGTGACCATGGTGAGAGTGCTCACACTGATAGTGCCCATGGTGACAGGGCTCATGGTGCCAGTCCGCATTGTGCCAGTACCCATGGCGACAGTGCTCATGGTGACACTGACCACAGTGAGAGTGCTCACTGTGATAGAGCTCACGGTAATAGTGCTCATGGTGACAGTGCAAATGGTGACAATACCCATGGTGACAGTACTCATGTTGAAAATACCCATGGTGGCAGTTCTCATGGTGACAGTGCTCATAATAGCAGTGCCCAAGGTGGCAGTCCTCGTGGTGACAGTGCTAATGGTGACAGTGCTCTTGGTGGCAGTTCCCATGGGGACAGTACCGATGGTGACCCTGTGCATTGTTACAGTGCCCATGGTAACCGTGCTCACGGTGGTAGTGCACATCGTGACAGTGCCCATGGTGGCAGTTCACCTGGTGACAGTGCTAAATCGTGACAGTGCACATGCTGACAGTGCTCACGGTGATAGTGCCCATGGTGACAGTGCCCACGGTGATAATGGGTATTATTACAGTGTTCATCTTGACAGAGCCCAAGGTGGCAGTGGCCATGGTGACAGTGCCCACAATGACAGTGCCCATGGTAACAGTGCCGACAGTGACAGTGCCCATGGTGACACTTCTCACAGTGAATGTGCCCATGGGGACAGTTACCATGATGAGATTTCTCACGGTGATAGTGCCCGTTGTGACAGTGCTCACACTGACAATGCCCATGGTGCCACTGCCCATAGAGACATTCCGCACGGTCACTTTTCTCACGGTGAAAGTACCTATGGTGACACTGCACCTGGTGGCAGTGCAAAATGGTGACAGTGCCCATGGTGACATTGCTCATAGTGACTTTGCTTACAGTGATAGTCCTTACGGTGACAGTGTGCATGGTGACACTGCACACAGTTGCAGTGTTCATGGTGACAGTGTTCACGGTGATACTTTCCATGGTGATAGTGCCCATGGTGACACTGCACATGGTGGCAGTGAAAAATGGTGACAGTGCCCCTGTTGTCAGTTCTCATGGTGACCGTGCACATGGTGACAACCCGTGCAGACTGTACTCATGGTGACAGTACTCACGGTGACAGTTCTCATGTTTGCAGTATCCATGGTGACAGTGCTCACAGTGATAGTGCCCATGGTGAGAGTGCCCATGATGACAGGGCCCATGGTGCCATTGCCTATGGTGACAGTGCTCATGGTAACAGTGCCCAAGGTGACAGTGACCATGGTGAGAGTGCTCACACTGATGGTGCCCATGGTGACAGTGCTCATGGTGTCTGTCTACATTGTGCCAGTACCCATGGCAACAGTGCTCATGGTGACAGGGACCACAGTGAGAGAGCTCACGGTGAGAGTGCTCACGGTAATAGTGCTCATGGTGACAGTGCAAATGGTGACAATACCATGGTGACAGTACTCATGTTGAAAATACCCATGGTGGCAGTTCTCATAGCGACAGAACTCATGGTGACATTGCTCATAATAGCAGTGCCCAGGTGCCAGTGCTTGTGGTGACGGTGCTAATGGTGACAGTGCTCTTGGTGGCAGTTCCCATCGGGACAATACTGATGGTGACACTGTGCATTGTTACAGTGACCATGGTAACCGTGTTCACGGTGATAGTGCACATCGTGACAGTGCCCATGGTGGTAGTTCACCTGGTGACAGTGCTAAATAGTGACAGTGCACATGCTGACAGTGCTCACGGTGATAGTGCCCATGGTGACAGTGCACACGGTGATAATGGGCATTGTTACAGAGTTCATGGTGACAGCACACGGTGGCAGTGGCCATGGAGACAGTGCCCACAATGACAGTGCCCATGGTGACAGTGCCGACAGTGACAGTGCCCATGGTGACACTTCTCATGGTGACAGTACCCATGGGGACAGTTAGCATGGTGAGATTTCTAACGGTGATAGTGCCCGTTGTGCCAGTGCTCACAGTAACAATGCCCATGGGGCCAGTGCCCATAGAGTCATTCCGCACGGTCACATTTCTCACGGTGAAAGTGCCTATGGTGATATTAACCATGGTGACACTGCACATGGTGGCAGAGCAAAATGGTGACAGTGCCCATGGTGACATTGCTCATGGTGACTTTGCTTACGGTGATAGTCCTTACAGTGACAGTACGCATGTTGACACTGCACACAGTGACAGTGTTCATGGTGAAAGTGTTCACGGTGATAGTTCCCATGGTGAGATTGTCCTGGTAACAGTGCCCATAGTCACAATTCTCATGGTGTAGTGCTCACAGTGACAGTGCCCATGGTGTCATGCCCATGGTGACAGTGCTCATGGTGACAGTGCTCATGTTGGCAGAGCCATAAATAAGAGTGCTCATTGTGGCAGTGCTCATGGTGTCCGTGCTCATGGTGACAGTGCCCATGATTACAGTGTTTATGGTGATAGATGTCACGGTGTCAGTGCCCACGCGGAGAGTGCCAAGGCTGACAAAGCCCAGGGTGATACTTCCCATTGTGACAGTGCCCACGGTGACAGTGCCCATGGTGACAGTGCCGATGGTGAGAGTGCCAATAGTGACAGTGCTCATGGTGAAACTGCCCACAGAGACATCGCCCATGGTGATAGTGTTCATGGTGACAACCCCACGGTGACAGTGCCAATGTTGATAGTCCCAGTGGTGACAGGTCTTACATTGAATGTGACCATGGTGTCTGTGCTCATGGTGACAGTGCTCAAGGTTATAGTCTCCATGTTGACAGTGCCGATGGTGACAATTCTCACGGTGACAGGGCCTATGGTGAAAATTCTCATAGTGACAGTGTTCACGGTGACAGTGCCCATGGTGCTATTACCCATGGTGACAGTTCTCATAGTGAAACTGCCCATGTTGACACTGCCCATGGTGGCAGTGCAAAATGGTGACAGTGCCCATGGTGATGTTGCTCATGGTGACATTGCTTATGGTGATAGTGTGTATGGTGAAACTGCACACAGTGACATTGCTCATGGTGACAGTGTTCATGGCGTTAGTTCCTATGGTGAATGTGACCATGGGGACAGTGCCCATAGTCACAATTCTCATGGGGTAGTGCTCACGGTGACAGTGCCCATGGTGACAATACACAGGGTGACAGTATTCATGGTGACATTGCTCATGGTGAGAGTGCCCATGTTCACAACTGTCACGGTGATAGTTCCCATGGTGACAATACCCAGGGTAACAGAGCTGATGGTAAAAGTGTTCACGGTGACAGTGCCCATGGTGACAGTACCTAAGGTGACAATTCCCATGGTGAGACTGCTCATAGACAGTGCCCATGGTGACAATACCCAGCGTGTCCTGTCCATGGTGACAGTGATCATGGTGACACATCTCATGAGGACAGTGCCATAAGTGGCAGTGTTCATGGTGACAGTGCCCATGGTGACAGTGCCTATGGTGATAGATATCATGGTGGCTGTGCCCAGGGAGACATTGCCCACGCTGACAAGACCCATGGTGATACTTCCCATTGTGACAGTGCCATCAGTGGCAGAGCCCATGGTGACAGTGCCCAAGATCACAGAGCCCATGGTGAGAGTGCTAACGGTGACTGTGCCCATGGTGACAGCACCCAGTGTGAAAATGCCCATTGTGACAGTGCTCACGGTGACCATGCCAATGGTGATAGTGCCAATAGTGAGAGTGCTCACGGTGACACTGCCCATGGACACACTGCCCATTGTGATAGTGCCCATCATGACAACCCCTCGGAGGCAGTGCCAATGGTGAGAGTCCCCGTGGTGACAGTTCTCATGGTGAAAGTGATCCTTTTGAAATTGCTCATGGTGACAGTGCTCATGGTGACAGTGCTCAAGGTGATAGTCTCCATGTTGACAGTGTGCATGGTGACTGTTCTCACGGTGACAGTGCCTATGGTGATTATGCTCTTAGTGACAGTGCTCATGGTGACAGTGCCCATGGTGACAGTGACCACGGTGACTGTTCTCACCGTGGTAGTGCCCATGGTGACAGTGTTCATGACAGTCCGCATTAAGGCTGTGCCCGTGGTGACATTGCTAATGGTGATAATTCTCACGGTGATAGTACGCACGTTGAAAATGACAAAGGTGACAACACCCAGGTGATAATAATCATGGTGAAAGTGCCCATGGTGGCAGTTCTCATACTGACAGTTCTTGTGACAGTGCTCATGGTGGCAGTGCTCGTGGTGACAGTGCTCTTGGTGACAGTGCTCATGGTGGCAGTGCCCATGGTGAGACTACCGATGGTGACCCTGCCCATGGTGACAGTGCACATGGTCATGGTGCCTCTGGTGGCAGTGCAATATAGTGAGAATGCCCATGATGATATTGCTCATGGTGATAGTGCCCATGGTGAGAGTGCCCATGGTTCCAGTGCTCATGGTGACAGTGCCCATTGTGACAGTGCCCTTGGTGACAGTGCACACCATGAGAGTGCCCATGGTGTCTGTGCCCATGGTGACAGTTCTTATCATGAGAGTGTTCACGGTAGCAGTGTTCATGGTAATAGTGCTCACGGAGGCATTGCCCACAATGAGAGTGCCCACGGTGAGAATACTGACTGTGACAGTGCCCATGATGACTTTTCTCTCTGTGACAGTGCCCTTGGGGACAGTTAGCATGGTGAGATTTCTCACAGTGATAGTGCACATTGTTTCAGTGCTCATAGTGACAAGACCCTAGGCGCCAGTGCCCATCATGGCATTGCTCACGGTGATATTTCTCACGGTGACAGTGCCCATGGTGATATTACCCATGGTGACAGTACTCAGTGATCAAGTGCTCATGGTGACATGGCATAAGGTGATAATGCTCACGGTGGCAGTGCAAAATGGTGACAGTGCCCATGGGGACATTGCTTAATGTGATAGTCCTTGTGGTGACATTGTGCATGGTGACATTGCCCACCATGACAGTGCTCTTGTTGACAGTGCTCATGGTGATAGTGCCAATGTTGGAAGTGCCCATCGTGAAAGTGTCCATGGTGACAGTTCTTATGATGAGAGTGGTCAGAGTGGCAGTGCTCATGGTGAAAGTGCCCATGGTGACAGAGCCCACGGTGACAGTGTCCATAGATATAGTGTCCATGGTGACAGTACTAACAGTGAAATTGTCCATGGGGACACTGCCCATGGTGAACGTGCCCATGGTCACAACACTCACGGTGATAGTGCTCACGGTGAGAGTGGCCATGGTGACAGTGACCACGGTGACAGTTCTAATGGTGATACTGCCCATGATGACAGTGCTCTGGTGACAGTCCACATTGTACCAGTGCCCAAGGTGACAGTGCTCATGGTGACAGTGCCCAAAGTCACAATACCCATGGTGACAGTGCCCAGGCTGACAGTTCTCAAGGTGATAGTGCCCATGGTGACAGTGCACATGGTGATACAGAGAATGGGGACAGTGCTTATGGTGACAGTGGTCATGGTTGCAGTACCCATGGTGATAGTGCTGAAACTGACAGTGCCCTTGGGGATAGTGCCCATGGTGAGTGTGCTCGTGTTAATTGTGTCCATGGTGGCAGTTCCCATTGTGAAAGTGCTCATGATGACAGTGCCCATGTGGGTAGTTCCCATGGTGACAGTGCTCATGGTGATAGTGACCATGTTAACAGTGCACATGGTGGCTGTGCCCTTGGTGACAGTGCCCATGATGACAGTATTCATGGTGACAGTGCTCACGGTGATAATGCCCATGTTGGCAGATCCATAAATAAGAGTGCTCATTGTGGCAGTGCTCATGGTGTCCGTGCTCATGGTGACAGTGCCCATGATTACAGTGTTTATGGTGATAGATGTCACGGTGTCAGTGCCCACGCGGAGAGTGCCAAGGCTGACAAAGCCCAGGGTGATACTTCCCATTGTGACAGTGCCCACGGTGACAGTGCCCATGGTGACAGTGCCGATGGTGAGAGTGCCAATAGTGACAGTGCTCATGGTGAAACTGCCCACAGAGACATCGCCCATGGTGATAGTGTTCATGGTGACAACCCCACGGTGACAGTGCCAATGTTGATAGTCCCAGTGGTGACAGGTCTTACATTGAATGTGACCATGGTGTCTGTGCTCATGGTGACAGTGCTCAAGGTTATAGTCTCCATGTTGACAGTGCCGATGGTGACAATTCTCACGGTGACAGGGCCTATGGTGAAAATTCTCATAGTGACAGTGTTCACGGTGACAGTGCCCATGGTGCTATTACCCATGGTGACAGTTCTCATAGTGAAACTGCCCATGTTGACACTGCCCATGGTGGCAGTGCAAAATGGTGACAGTGCCCATGGTGATATTGCTCATGGTGACATTGCTTATGGTGATAGTGTGTATGGTGAAACTGCACACAGTGACATTGCTCATGGTGACAGTGTTCATGGCGTTAGTTCCTATGGTGAATGTGACCATGGGGACAGTGCCCATAGTCACAATTCTCATGGGGTAGTGCTCACGGTGACAGTGCCCATGGTGACAATACACAGGGTGACAGTATTCATGGTGACATTGCTCATGGTGAGAGTGCCCATGTTCACAACTGTCACGGTGATAGTTCCCATGGTGACAATACCCAGGGTAACAGAGCTGATGGTAAAAGTGTTCACGGTGACAGTGCCCATGGTGACAGTACCTAAGGTGACAATTCCCATGGTGAGACTGCTCATAGACAGTGCCCATGGTGACAATACCCAGCGTGTCCTGTCCATGGTGACAGTGATCATGGTGACACATCTCATGAGGACAGTGCCATAAGTGGCAGTGCTCATGGTGACAGTGCCCATGGTGACAGTGCCTATGGTGATAGATATCATGGTGGCTGTGCCCAGGGAGACATTGCCCACGCTGACAAGACCCATGGTGATACTTCCCATTGTGACAGTGCCATCGGTGGCAGAGCCCATGGTGACAGTGCCCAAGATCACAGAGCCCATGGTGAGAGTGCTAACGGTGACTGTGCCCATGGTGACAGCACCCAGTGTGAAAATGCCCATTGTGACAGTGCTCACGGTGACCATGCCAATGGTGATAGTGCCAATAGTGAGAGTGCTCACGGTGACACTGCCCATGGACACACTGCCCATTGTGATAGTGCCCATCATGACAACCCCTCGGAGGCAGTGCCAATGGTGAGAGTCCCCGTGGTGACAGTTCTCATGGTGAAAGTGATCCTTTTGAAATTGCTCATGGTGACAGTGCTCATGGTGACAGTGCTCAAGGTGATAGTCTCCATGTTGACAGTGTGCATGGTGACTGTTCTCACGGTGACAGTGCCTATGGTGATTATGCTCTTAGTGACAGTGCTCATGGTGACAGTGCCCATGGTGACAGTGACCACGGTGACTGTTCTCACCGTGGTAGTGCCCATGGTGACAGTGTTCATGACAGTCCGCATTAAGGCTGTGCCCGTGGTGACATTGCTAATGGTGATAATTCTCACGGTGATAGTACACACGTTGAAAATGACAAAGGTGACAACACCCAGGTGATAATAATCATGGTGAAAGTGCCCATGGTGGCAGTTCTCATACTGACAGTTCTTGTGACAGTGCTCATGGTGGCAGTGCTCGTGGTGACAGTGCTCTTGGTGACAGTGCTCATGGTGGCAGTGCCCATGGTGAGACTACCGATGGTGACCCTGCCCATGGTGACAGTGCACATGGTCATGGTGCCTCTGGTGGCAGTGCAATATAGTGAGAATGCCCATGATGATATTGCTCATGGTGATAGTGCCCATGGTGAGAGTGCCCATGGTTCCAGTGCTCATGGTGACAGTGCCCTTGGTGACAGTGCACACCATGAGAGTGCCCATGGTGTCTGTGCCCATGGTGACAGTTCTTATCATGAGAGTGTTCACGGTAGCAGTGTTCATGGTAATAGTGCTCACGGAGGCATTGCCCACAATGAGAGTGCCCACGGTGAGAATACTGACTGTGACAGTGCCCATGATGACTTTTCTCTCTGTGACAGTGCCCTTGGGGACAGTTAGCATGGTGAGATTTCTCACAGTGATAGTGCACATTGTTTCAGTGCTCATAGTGACAAGACCCTAGGCGCCAGTGCCCATCATGGCATTGCTCACGGTGATATTTCTCACGGTGACAGTGCCCATGGTGATATTACCCATGGTGACAGTACTCAGTGATCAAGTGCTCATGGTGACATGGCATAAGGTGATAATGCTCACGGTGGCAGTGCAAAATGGTGACAGTGCCCATGGGGACATTGCTTAATGTGATAGTCCTTGTGGTGACATTGTGCATGGTGACATTGCCCACCATGACAGTGCTCTTGTTGACAGTGCTCATGGTGATAGTGCCAATGTTGGAAGTGCCCATCGTGAAAGTGTCCATGGTGACAGTTCTTATGATGAGAGTGGTCAGAGTGGCAGTGCTCATGGTGAAAGTGCCCATGGTGACAGAGCCCACGGTGACAGTGTCCATAGATATAGTGTCCATGGTGACAGTACTAACAGTGAAATTGTCCATGGGGACACTGCCCATGGTGAACGTGCCCATGGTCACAACACTCACGGTGATAGTGCTCACGGTGAGAGTGGCCATGGTGACAGTGACCACGGTGACAGTTCTAATGGTGATACTGCCCATGATGACAGTGCTCTGGTGACAGTCCACATTGTACCAGTGCCCAAGGTGACAGTGCTCATGGTGACAGTGCCCAAAGTCACAATACCCATGGTGACAGTGCCCAGGCTGACAGTTCTCAAGGTGATAGTGCCCATGGTGACAGTGCACATGGTGATACAGAGAATGGGGACAGTGCTTATGGTGACAGTGGTCATGGTTGCAGTACCCATGGTGATAGTGCTGAAACTGACAGTGCCCTTGGGGATAGTGCCCATGGTGAGTGTGCTCGTGTTAATTGTGTCCATGGTGGCAGTTCCCATTGTGAAAGTGCTCATGATGACAGTGCCCATGTGGGTAGTTCCCATGGTGACAGTGCTCATGGTGATAGTGACCATGTTAAGAGTGCACATGGTGGCTGTGCCCTTGGTGACAGTGCCCATGATGACAGTATTCATGGTGACAGTGCTCACGGTGATAATGCCCATGGTGGCAGTGCACATGGTGGTAGTGCACATGGTGGCAGTGAAAAATGGGGACAGTTCCCATGCTGACAGTTCTCATTGTGACAATGCACACGGTCACAACCGATGCTGACACTGCTCATGGTAGCTGTACCCTTGGTGACAGTGCTCAGAGTGATAGTGCCCATGGTGGCAGTGCCCATGGTGACACTGCCCATGGTGACAATGCCCATGATGACAGTGCCCATGGAGTCAGTGCCCACGGAGCCATTGCCTATGGTAACAGTGCTCACAGTGACAGTACCCATGGTAACAGTGACCATGGTGAGAGTGCTCATGGTGATAGTGTCTATGGTGACAGATCACACTGTGACAGTCCGCATTGTGCCAGTACCAATAGTGACAGTGCTTATGGTGATAGTGTCTATGGTGACAGATCACACTGTGACAGTCCGCATTGTGCCAGTACCAATAGTGACAGTGCCCATGGTGACATTGACCATGGTGAGAGTGATCACGGTGCTAGTGCTCACAGTAATAGTGCTCATGGTGACAGTGCCGACAGTGAAGGTGCTCACTGTGACAGTGCCTCTGGTGATAGTGCCCATGGTGAGAGTCCGCCCATTGATAGTGCCCATGGTGGCAGTTCCCATTGTGAAAATGCTCATGATGACATTGCCCATGTTGGTAGTCCCCATGGTGACAGTGCTCACGGTGATAGTGACCTTGGTAACTGTGCACATGGTGGCTGTGCTCTTGGTGACAGTGCCAATGATGACAGTACTCATGGTGACAGTTCTCACGGTGATAGTGCCCATGGTGATATTGCACATGGTGGCAGTGAAAAATGGTGACAGTGCCCATGTTGACAGTTCTCATGGTGACAGTGCACACGGTGACAACCCATGCAGACAGTACTCACGGTGACAGTTCTCATGGTTGCAGTACCCATGGTGACAGTGCTCACAGTGATACTGCCCATGGTGGCAGTGCCCATGGTGACACTGCCCATGATGACAGTGCCCATGGTGAAAGTTCCCACGGCGCCATTGCCTATGGTGACAGTGCTCATGGTAACAGTGCCCATGGTGACAGTGACCATGGTGAGAGTGCTCACACTGATAGTGCCCATGGTGACAGGGCTCATGGTGCCAGTCCGCATTGTGCCAGTACCCATGGCGACAGTGCTCATGGTGACACTGACCACAGTGAGAGTGCTCACTGTGATAGAGCTCACGGTAATAGTGCTCATGGTGACAGTGCAAATGGTGACAATACCCATGGTGACAGTACTCATGTTGAAAATACCCATGGTGGCAGTTCTCATGGTGACAGTGCTCATAATAGCAGTGCCCAAGGTGGCAGTCCTCGTGGTGACAGTGCTAATGGTGACAGTGCTCTTGGTGGCAGTTCCCATGGGGACAGTACCGATGGTGACCCTGTGCATTGTTACAGTGCCCATGGTAACCGTGCTCACGGTGGTAGTGCACATCGTGACAGTGCCCATGGTGGCAGTTCACCTGGTGACAGTGCTAAATCGTGACAGTGCACATGCTGACAGTGCTCACGGTGATAGTGCCCATGGTGACAGTGCCCACGGTGATAATGGGTATTATTACAGTGTTCATCTTGACAGAGCCCAAGGTGGCAGTGGCCATGGTGACAGTGCCCACAATGACAGTGCCCATGGTAACAGTGCCGACAGTGACAGTGCCCATGGTGACACTTCTCACAGTGAATGTGCCCATGGGGACAGTTACCATGATGAGATTTCTCACGGTGATAGTGCCCGTTGTGACAGTGCTCACATTGACAATGCCCATGGTGCCACTGCCCATAGAGACATTCCGCACGGTCACTTTTCTCACGGTGAAAGTACCTATGGTGACACTGCACCTGGTGGCAGTGCAAAATGGTGACAGTGCCCATGGTGACATTGCTCATAGTGACTTTGCTTACAGTGATAGTCCTTACGGTGACAGTGTGCACGGTGACACTGCACACAGTTGCAGTGTTCATGGTGACAGTGTTCACGGTGATACTTTCCATGGTGATAGTGCCCATGGTGACACTGCACATGGTGGCAGTGAAAAATGGTGACAGTGCCCCTGTTGTCAGTTCTCATGGTGACCGTGCACATGGTGACAACCCGTGCAGACTGTACTCATGGTGACAGTACTCACGGTGACAGTTCTCATGTTTGCAGTATCCATGGTGACAGTGCTCACAGTGATAGTGCCCATGGTGAGAGTGCCCATGATGACAGGGCCCATGGTGCCATTGCCTATGGTGACAGTGCTCATGGTAACAGTGCCCAAGGTGACAGTGACCATGGTGAGAGTGCTCACACTGATGGTGCCCATGGTGACAGTGCTCATGGTGTCTGTCTACATTGTGCCAGTACCCATGGCAACAGTGCTCATGGTGACAGGGACCACAGTGAGAGAGCTCACGGTGAGAGTGCTCACGGTAATAGTGCTCATGGTGACAGTGCAAATGGTGACAATACCATGGTGACAGTACTCATGTTGAAAATACCCATGGTGGCAGTTCTCATAGCGACAGAACTCATGGTGACATTGCTCATAATAGCAGTGCCCAGGTGCCAGTGCTCGTGGTGACGGTGCTAATGGTGACAGTGCTCTTGGTGGCAGTTCCCATCGGGACAATACTGATGGTGACACTGTGCATTGTTACAGTGACCATGGTAACCGTGTTCACGGTGATAGTGCACATCGTGACAGTGCCCATGGTGGTAGTTCACCTGGTGACAGTGCTAAATAGTGACAGTGCACATGCTGACAGTGCTCACGGTGATAGTGCCCATGGTGACAGTGCACACGGTGATAATGGGCATTGTTACAGAGTTCATGGTGACAGCACACGGTGGCAGTGGCCATGGAGACAGTGCCCACAATGACAGTGCCCATGGTGACAGTGCCGACAGTGACAGTGCCCATGGTGACACTTCTCATGGTGACAGTACCCATGGGGACAGTTAGCATGGTGAGATTTCTAACGGTGATAGTGCCCGTTGTGCCAGTGCTCACAGTAACAATGCCCATGGGGCCAGTGCCCATAGAGTCATTCCGCACGGTCACATTTCTCACGGTGAAAGTGCCTATGGTGATATTAACCATGGTGACACTGCACATGGTGGCAGAGCAAAATGGTGACAGTGCCCATGGTGACATTGCTCATGGTGACTTTGCTTACGGTGATAGTCCTTACAGTGACAGTACGCATGTTGACACTGCACACAGTGACAGTGTTCATGGTGAAAGTGTTCACGGTGATAGTTCCCATGGTGAGATTGTCCTGGTAACAGTGCCCATAGTCACAATTCTCATGGTGTAGTGCTCACAGTGACAGTGCCCATGGTGTCATGCCCATGGTGACAGTGCTCATGGTGACAGTGCTCATGTTGGCAGAGCCATAAATAAGAGTGCTCATTGTGGCAGTGCTCATGGTGTCCGTGCTCATGGTGACAGTGCCCATGATTACAGTGTTTATGGTGATAGATGTCACGGTGTCAGTGCCCACGCGGAGAGTGCCAAGGCTGACAAAGCCCAGGGTGATACTTCCCATTGTGACAGTGCCCACGGTGACAGTGCCCATGGTGACAGTGCCGATGGTGAGAGTGCCAATAGTGACAGTGCTCATGGTGAAACTGCCCACAGAGACATCGCCCATGGTGATAGTGTTCATGGTGACAACCCCACGGTGACAGTGCCAATGTTGATAGTCCCAGTGGTGACAGGTCTTACATTGAATGTGACCATGGTGTCTGTGCTCATGGTGACAGTGCTCAAGGTTATAGTCTCCATGTTGACAGTGCCGATGGTGACAATTCTCACGGTGACAGGGCCTATGGTGAAAATTCTCATAGTGACAGTGTTCACGGTGACAGTGCCCATGGTGCTATTACCCATGGTGACAGTTCTCATAGTGAAACTGCCCATGTTGACACTGCCCATGGTGGCAGTGCAAAATGGTGACAGTGCCCATGGTGATATTGCTCATGGTGACATTGCTTATGGTGATAGTGTGTATGGTGAAACTGCACACAGTGACATTGCTCATGGTGACAGTGTTCATGGCGTTAGTTCCTATGGTGAATGTGACCATGGGGACAGTGCCCATAGTCACAATTCTCATGGTGTAGTGCTCACGGTGACAGTGCCCATGGTGACAATACACAGGGTGACAGTATTCATGGTGACATTGCTCATGGTGAGAGTGCCCATGTTCACAACTGTCACGGTGATAGTTCCCATGGTGACAATACCCAGGGTAACAGAGCTGATGGTAAAAGTGTTCACGGTGACAGTGCCCATGGTGACAGTACCTAAGGTGACAATTCCCATGGTGAGACTGCTCATAGACAGTGCCCATGGTGACAATACCCAGCGTGTCCTGTCCATGGTGACAGTGATCATGGTGACACATCTCATGAGGACAGTGCCATAAGTGGCAGTGTTCATGGTGACAGTGCCCATGGTGACAGTGCCTATGGTGATAGATATCATGGTGGCTGTGCCCAGGGAGACATTGCCCACGCTGACAAGACCCATGGTGATACTTCCCATTGTGACAGTGCCATCGGTGGCAGAGCCCAAGGTGACAGTGCCCAAGATCACAGAGCCCATGGTGAGAGTGCTAACGGTGACTGTGCCCATGGTGACAGCACCCAGTGTGAAAATGCCCATTGTGACAGTGCTCACGGTGACCATGCCAATGGTGATAGTGCCAATAGTGAGAGTGCTCACGGTGACACTGCCCATGGACACACTGCCCATTGTGATAGTGCCCATCATGACAACCCCTCGGAGGCAGTGCCAATGGTGAGAGTCCCCGTGGTGACAGTTCTCATGGTGAAAGTGATCCTTTTGAAATTGCTCATGGTGACAGTGCTCATGGTGACAGTGCTCAAGGTGATAGTCTCCATGTTGACAGTGTGCATGGTGACTGTTCTCACGGTGACAGTGCCTATGGTGATTATGCTCTTAGTGACAGTGCTCATGGTGACAGTGCCCATGGTGACAGTGACCACGGTGACTGTTCTCACCGTGGTAGTGCCCATGGTGACAGTGTTCATGATGACAGTCCGCATTAAGGCTGTGCCCGTGGTGACATTGCTAATGGTGATAATTCTCACGGTGATAGTACGCACGTTGAAAATGACAAAGGTGACAACACCCAGGTGATAATAATCATGGTGAAAGTGCCCATGGTGGCAGTTCTCATACTGACAGTTCTTGTGACAGTGCTCATGGTGGCAGTGCTCGTGGTGACAGTGCTCTTGGTGACAGTGCTCATGGTGGCAGTGCCCATGGTGAGACTACCGATGGTGACCCTGCCCATGGTGACAGTGCACATGGTCATGGTGCCTCTGGTGGCAGTGCAATATAGTGAGAATGCCCATGATGATATTGCTCATGGTGATAGTGCCCATGGTGAGAGTGCCCATGGTTCCAGTGCTCATGGTGACAGTGCCCTTGGTGACAGTGCACACCATGAGAGTGCCCATGGTGTCTGTGCCCATGGTGACAGTTCTTATCATGAGAGTGTTCACGGTAGCAGTGTTCATGGTAATAGTGCTCACGGAGGCATTGCCCACAATGAGAGTGCCCACGGTGAGAATACTGACTGTGACAGTGCCCATGATGACTTTTCTCTCTGTGACAGTGCCCTTGGGGACAGTTAGCACGGTGAGATTTCTCACAGTGATAGTGTACATTGTTTCAGTGCTCATAGTGACAAGACCCTAGGCGCCAGTGCCCATCATGGCATTGCTCACGGTGATATTTCTCACGGTGACAGTGCCCATGGTGATATTACCCATGGTGACAGTACTCAGTGATCAAGTGCTCATGGTGACATGGCATAAGGTGATAATGCTCACGGTGGCAGTGCAAAATGGTGACAGTGCCCATGGGGACATTGCTTAATGTGATAGTCCTTGTGGTGACATTGTGCATGGTGACATTGCCCACCATGACAGTGCTCTTGTTGACAGTGCTCATGGTGATAGTGCCAATGTTGGAAGTGCCCATCGTGAAAGTGTCCATGGTGACAGTTCTTATGATGAGAGTGGTCAGAGTGGCAGTGCTCATGGTGAAAGTGCCCATGGTGACAGAGCCCACGGTGACAGTGTCCATAGTTATAGTGTCCATGGTGACAGTACTAACAGTGAAATTGTCCATGGGGACACTGCCCATGGAGAAAGTGCCCATGGTCACAACACTCACGGTGATAGTGCTCACAGTGATAGTGGCCATGGTGACAGTGACCACGGTGACAGTTCTAATGGTGATACTGCCAGTGATGACAGTGCTCTGGTGACAGTCCACATTGTACCAGTGCCCAAGGTGACAGTGCTCATGGTGACAGTGCCCAAAGTCACAATACCCATGGTGACAGTGCCCAGGCTGACAGTTCTCAAGGTGATAGTGCCCATGGTGACAGTGCACATGGTGATACAGAGAATGGGGACAGTGCTTATGGTGACAGTGGTCATGGTTGCAGTACCCATGGTGATAGTGCTGAAACTGACAGTGCCCTTGGGGATAGTGCCCATGGTGAGTGTGCTCGTGTTAATTGTGTCCATGGTGGCAGTTCCCATTGTGAAAGTGCTCATGATGACAGTGCCCATGTGGGTAGTTCCCATTGTGACAGTGCTCATGGTGATAGTGACCATGTTAACAGTGCACATGGTGGCTGTGCCCTTGGTGACAGTGCCCATGATGACAGTATTCATGGTGACAGTGCTCACGGTGATAATGCCCATGGTGGCAGTGCACATGGTGGTAGTGCACATGGTGGCAGTGAAAAATGGGGACAGTTCCCATGCTGACAGTTCTCATTGTGACAATGCACACGGTCACAACCGATGCTGACACTGCTCATGGTAGCTGTACCCTTGGTGACAGTGCTCAGAGTGATAGTGCCCATGGTGGCAGTGCCCATGGTGACACTGCCCATGGTGACAATGCCCATGATGACAGTGCCCATGGAGTCAGTGCCCACGGAGCCATTGCCTATGGTAACAGTGCTCACAGTGACAGTACCCATGGTAACAGTGACCATGGTGAGAGTGCTCATGGTGATAGTGTCTATGGTGACAGATCACACTGTGACAGTCCGCATTGTGCCAGTACCAATAGTGACAGTGCTTATGGTGATAGTGTCTATGGTGACAGATCACACTGTGACAGTCCGCATTGTGCCAGTACCAATAGTGACAGTGCCCATGGTGACATTGACCATGGTGAGAGTGATCACGGTGCTAGTGCTCACAGTAATAGTGCTCATGGTGACAGTGCCGACAGTGAAGGTGCTCACGGTGACAGTGCCTCTGGTGATAGTGCCCATGGTGAGAGTCCGCCCATTGATAGTGCCCATGGTGGCAGTTCCCATTGTGAAAATGCTCATGATGACATTGCCCATGTTGGTAGTCCCCATGGTGACAGTGCTCACGGTGATAGTGACCTTGGTAACTGTGCACATGGTGGCTGTGCTCTTGGTGACAGTGCCAATGATGACAGTACTCATGGTGACAGTTCTCACGGTGATAGTGCCCATGGTGATATTGCACATGGTGGCAGTGAAAAATGGTGACAGTGCCCATGTTGACAGTTCTCATGGTGACAGTGCACACGGTGACAACCCATGCAGACAGTACTCACGGTGACAGTTCTCATGGTTGCAGTACCCATGGTGACAGTGCTCACAGTGATACTGCCCATGGTGGCAGTGCCCATGGTGACACTGCCCATGATGACAGTGCCCATGGTGAAAGTTCCCACGGCGCCATTGCCTATGGTGACACTGCTCATGGTAACAGTGCCCATGGTGACAGTGACCATGGTGAGAGTGCTCACACTGATAGTGCCCATGGTGACAGGGCTCATGGTGCCAGTCCGCATTGTGCCAGTACCCATGGCGACAGTGCTCATGGTGACACTGACCACAGTGAGAGTGCTCACTGTGATAGAGCTCACGGTAATAGTGCTCATGGTGACAGTGCAAATGGTGACAATACCCATGGTGACAGTACTCATGTTGAAAATACCCATGGTGGCAGTTCTCATGGTGACAGTGCTCATAATAGCAGTGCCCAAGGTGGCAGTCCTCGTGGTGACAGTGCTAATGGTGACAGTGCTCTTGGTGGCAGTTCCCATGGGGACAGTACCGATGGTGACCCTGTGCATTGTTACAGTGCCCATGGTAACCGTGCTCACGGTGGTAGTGCACATCGTGACAGTGCCCATGGTGGCAGTTCACCTGGTGACAGTGCTAAATCGTGACAGTGCACATGCTGACAGTGCTCACGGTGATAGTGCCCATGGTGACAGTGCCCACGGTGATAATGGGTATTATTACAGTGTTCATCTTGACAGAGCCCAAGGTGGCAGTGGCCATGGTGACAGTGCCCACAATGACAGTGCCCATGGTAACAGTGCCGACAGTGACAGTGCCCATGGTGACACTTCTCACAGTGAATGTGCCCATGGGGACAGTTACCATGATGAGATTTCTCACGGTGATAGTGCCCGTTGTGACAGTGCTCACACTGACAATGCCCATGGTGCCACTGCCCATAGAGACATTCCGCACGGTCACTTTTCTCACGGTGAAAGTACCTATGGTGACACTGCACCTGGTGGCAGTGCAAAATGGTGACAGTGCCCATGGTGACATTGCTCATAGTGACTTTGCTTACAGTGATAGTCCTTACGGTGACAGTGTGCATGGTGACACTGCACACAGTTGCAGTGTTCATGGTGACAGTGTTCACGGTGATACTTTCCATGGTGATAGTGCCCATGGTGACACTGCACATGGTGGCAGTGAAAAATGGTGACAGTGCCCCTGTTGTCAGTTCTCATGGTGACCGTGCACATGGTGACAACCCGTGCAGACTGTACTCATGGTGACAGTACTCACGGTGACAGTTCTCATGTTTGCAGTATCCATGGTGACAGTGCTCACAGTGATAGTGCCCATGGTGAGAGTGCCCATGATGACAGGGCCCATGGTGCCATTGCCTATGGTGACAGTGCTCATGGTAACAGTGCCCAAGGTGACAGTGACCATGGTGAGAGTGCTCACACTGATGGTGCCCATGGTGACAGTGCTCATGGTGTCTGTCTACATTGTGCCAGTACCCATGGCAACAGTGCTCATGGTGACAGGGACCACAGTGAGAGAGCTCACGGTGAGAGTGCTCACGGTAATAGTGCTCATGGTGACAGTGCAAATGGTGACAATACCATGGTGACAGTACTCATGTTGAAAATACCCATGGTGGCAGTTCTCATAGCGACAGAACTCATGGTGACATTGCTCATAATAGCAGTGCCCAGGTGCCAGTGCTTGTGGTGACGGTGCTAATGGTGACAGTGCTCTTGGTGGCAGTTCCCATCGGGACAATACTGATGGTGACACTGTGCATTGTTACAGTGACCATGGTAACCGTGTTCACGGTGATAGTGCACATCGTGACAGTGCCCATGGTGGTAGTTCACCTGGTGACAGTGCTAAATAGTGACAGTGCACATGCTGACAGTGCTCACGGTGATAGTGCCCATGGTGACAGTGCACACGGTGATAATGGGCATTGTTACAGAGTTCATGGTGACAGCACACGGTGGCAGTGGCCATGGAGACAGTGCCCACAATGACAGTGCCCATGGTGACAGTGCCGACAGTGACAGTGCCCATGGTGACACTTCTCATGGTGACAGTACCCATGGGGACAGTTAGCATGGTGAGATTTCTAACGGTGATAGTGCCCGTTGTGCCAGTGCTCACAGTAACAATGCCCATGGGGCCAGTGCCCATAGAGTCATTCCGCACGGTCACATTTCTCACGGTGAAAGTGCCTATGGTGATATTAACCATGGTGACACTGCACATGGTGGCAGAGCAAAATGGTGACAGTGCCCATGGTGACATTGCTCATGGTGACTTTGCTTACGGTGATAGTCCTTACAGTGACAGTACGCATGTTGACACTGCACACAGTGACAGTGTTCATGGTGAAAGTGTTCACGGTGATAGTTCCCATGGTGAGATTGTCCTGGTAACAGTGCCCATAGTCACAATTCTCATGGTGTAGTGCTCACAGTGACAGTGCCCATGGTGTCATGCCCATGGTGACAGTGCTCATGGTGACAGTGCTCATGTTGGCAGAGCCATAAATAAGAGTGCTCATTGTGGCAGTGCTCATGGTGTCCGTGCTCATGGTGACAGTGCCCATGATTACAGTGTTTATGGTGATAGATGTCACGGTGTCAGTGCCCACGCGGAGAGTGCCAAGGCTGACAAAGCCCAGGGTGATACTTCCCATTGTGACAGTGCCCACGGTGACAGTGCCCATGGTGACAGTGCCGATGGTGAGAGTGCCAATAGTGACAGTGCTCATGGTGAAACTGCCCACAGAGACATCGCCCATGGTGATAGTGTTCATGGTGACAACCCCACGGTGACAGTGCCAATGTTGATAGTCCCAGTGGTGACAGGTCTTACATTGAATGTGACCATGGTGTCTGTGCTCATGGTGACAGTGCTCAAGGTTATAGTCTCCATGTTGACAGTGCCGATGGTGACAATTCTCACGGTGACAGGGCCTATGGTGAAAATTCTCATAGTGACAGTGTTCACGGTGACAGTGCCCATGGTGCTATTACCCATGGTGACAGTTCTCATAGTGAAACTGCCCATGTTGACACTGCCCATGGTGGCAGTGCAAAATGGTGACAGTGCCCATGGTGATGTTGCTCATGGTGACATTGCTTATGGTGATAGTGTGTATGGTGAAACTGCACACAGTGACATTGCTCATGGTGACAGTGTTCATGGCGTTAGTTCCTATGGTGAATGTGACCATGGGGACAGTGCCCATAGTCACAATTCTCATGGGGTAGTGCTCACGGTGACAGTGCCCATGGTGACAATACACAGGGTGACAGTATTCATGGTGACATTGCTCATGGTGAGAGTGCCCATGTTCACAACTGTCACGGTGATAGTTCCCATGGTGACAATACCCAGGGTAACAGAGCTGATGGTAAAAGTGTTCACGGTGACAGTGCCCATGGTGACAGTACCTAAGGTGACAATTCCCATGGTGAGACTGCTCATAGACAGTGCCCATGGTGACAATACCCAGCGTGTCCTGTCCATGGTGACAGTGATCATGGTGACACATCTCATGAGGACAGTGCCATAAGTGGCAGTGTTCATGGTGACAGTGCCCATGGTGACAGTGCCTATGGTGATAGATATCATGGTGGCTGTGCCCAGGGAGACATTGCCCACGCTGACAAGACCCATGGTGATACTTCCCATTGTGACAGTGCCATCAGTGGCAGAGCCCATGGTGACAGTGCCCAAGATCACAGAGCCCATGGTGAGAGTGCTAACGGTGACTGTGCCCATGGTGACAGCACCCAGTGTGAAAATGCCCATTGTGACAGTGCTCACGGTGACCATGCCAATGGTGATAGTGCCAATAGTGAGAGTGCTCACGGTGACACTGCCCATGGACACACTGCCCATTGTGATAGTGCCCATCATGACAACCCCTCGGAGGCAGTGCCAATGGTGAGAGTCCCCGTGGTGACAGTTCTCATGGTGAAAGTGATCCTTTTGAAATTGCTCATGGTGACAGTGCTCATGGTGACAGTGCTCAAGGTGATAGTCTCCATGTTGACAGTGTGCATGGTGACTGTTCTCACGGTGACAGTGCCTATGGTGATTATGCTCTTAGTGACAGTGCTCATGGTGACAGTGCCCATGGTGACAGTGACCACGGTGACTGTTCTCACCGTGGTAGTGCCCATGGTGACAGTGTTCATGACAGTCCGCATTAAGGCTGTGCCCGTGGTGACATTGCTAATGGTGATAATTCTCACGGTGATAGTACGCACGTTGAAAATGACAAAGGTGACAACACCCAGGTGATAATAATCATGGTGAAAGTGCCCATGGTGGCAGTTCTCATACTGACAGTTCTTGTGACAGTGCTCATGGTGGCAGTGCTCGTGGTGACAGTGCTCTTGGTGACAGTGCTCATGGTGGCAGTGCCCATGGTGAGACTACCGATGGTGACCCTGCCCATGGTGACAGTGCACATGGTCATGGTGCCTCTGGTGGCAGTGCAATATAGTGAGAATGCCCATGATGATATTGCTCATGGTGATAGTGCCCATGGTGAGAGTGCCCATGGTTCCAGTGCTCATGGTGACAGTGCCCATTGTGACAGTGCCCTTGGTGACAGTGCACACCATGAGAGTGCCCATGGTGTCTGTGCCCATGGTGACAGTTCTTATCATGAGAGTGTTCACGGTAGCAGTGTTCATGGTAATAGTGCTCACGGAGGCATTGCCCACAATGAGAGTGCCCACGGTGAGAATACTGACTGTGACAGTGCCCATGATGACTTTTCTCTCTGTGACAGTGCCCTTGGGGACAGTTAGCATGGTGAGATTTCTCACAGTGATAGTGCACATTGTTTCAGTGCTCATAGTGACAAGACCCTAGGCGCCAGTGCCCATCATGGCATTGCTCACGGTGATATTTCTCACGGTGACAGTGCCCATGGTGATATTACCCATGGTGACAGTACTCAGTGATCAAGTGCTCATGGTGACATGGCATAAGGTGATAATGCTCACGGTGGCAGTGCAAAATGGTGACAGTGCCCATGGGGACATTGCTTAATGTGATAGTCCTTGTGGTGACATTGTGCATGGTGACATTGCCCACCATGACAGTGCTCTTGTTGACAGTGCTCATGGTGATAGTGCCAATGTTGGAAGTGCCCATCGTGAAAGTGTCCATGGTGACAGTTCTTATGATGAGAGTGGTCAGAGTGGCAGTGCTCATGGTGAAAGTGCCCATGGTGACAGAGCCCACGGTGACAGTGTCCATAGATATAGTGTCCATGGTGACAGTACTAACAGTGAAATTGTCCATGGGGACACTGCCCATGGTGAACGTGCCCATGGTCACAACACTCACGGTGATAGTGCTCACGGTGAGAGTGGCCATGGTGACAGTGACCACGGTGACAGTTCTAATGGTGATACTGCCCATGATGACAGTGCTCTGGTGACAGTCCACATTGTACCAGTGCCCAAGGTGACAGTGCTCATGGTGACAGTGCCCAAAGTCACAATACCCATGGTGACAGTGCCCAGGCTGACAGTTCTCAAGGTGATAGTGCCCATGGTGACAGTGCACATGGTGATACAGAGAATGGGGACAGTGCTTATGGTGACAGTGGTCATGGTTGCAGTACCCATGGTGATAGTGCTGAAACTGACAGTGCCCTTGGGGATAGTGCCCATGGTGAGTGTGCTCGTGTTAATTGTGTCCATGGTGGCAGTTCCCATTGTGAAAGTGCTCATGATGACAGTGCCCATGTGGGTAGTTCCCATGGTGACAGTGCTCATGGTGATAGTGACCATGTTAACAGTGCACATGGTGGCTGTGCCCTTGGTGACAGTGCCCATGATGACAGTATTCATGGTGACAGTGCTCACGGTGATAATGCCCATGTTGGCAGATCCATAAATAAGAGTGCTCATTGTGGCAGTGCTCATGGTGTCCGTGCTCATGGTGACAGTGCCCATGATTACAGTGTTTATGGTGATAGATGTCACGGTGTCAGTGCCCACGCGGAGAGTGCCAAGGCTGACAAAGCCCAGGGTGATACTTCCCATTGTGACAGTGCCCACGGTGACAGTGCCCATGGTGACAGTGCCGATGGTGAGAGTGCCAATAGTGACAGTGCTCATGGTGAAACTGCCCACAGAGACATCGCCCATGGTGATAGTGTTCATGGTGACAACCCCACGGTGACAGTGCCAATGTTGATAGTCCCAGTGGTGACAGGTCTTACATTGAATGTGACCATGGTGTCTGTGCTCATGGTGACAGTGCTCAAGGTTATAGTCTCCATGTTGACAGTGCCGATGGTGACAATTCTCACGGTGACAGGGCCTATGGTGAAAATTCTCATAGTGACAGTGTTCACGGTGACAGTGCCCATGGTGCTATTACCCATGGTGACAGTTCTCATAGTGAAACTGCCCATGTTGACACTGCCCATGGTGGCAGTGCAAAATGGTGACAGTGCCCATGGTGATATTGCTCATGGTGACATTGCTTATGGTGATAGTGTGTATGGTGAAACTGCACACAGTGACATTGCTCATGGTGACAGTGTTCATGGCGTTAGTTCCTATGGTGAATGTGACCATGGGGACAGTGCCCATAGTCACAATTCTCATGGGGTAGTGCTCACGGTGACAGTGCCCATGGTGACAATACACAGGGTGACAGTATTCATGGTGACATTGCTCATGGTGAGAGTGCCCATGTTCACAACTGTCACGGTGATAGTTCCCATGGTGACAATACCCAGGGTAACAGAGCTGATGGTAAAAGTGTTCACGGTGACAGTGCCCATGGTGACAGTACCTAAGGTGACAATTCCCATGGTGAGACTGCTCATAGACAGTGCCCATGGTGACAATACCCAGCGTGTCCTGTCCATGGTGACAGTGATCATGGTGACACATCTCATGAGGACAGTGCCATAAGTGGCAGTGCTCATGGTGACAGTGCCCATGGTGACAGTGCCTATGGTGATAGATATCATGGTGGCTGTGCCCAGGGAGACATTGCCCACGCTGACAAGACCCATGGTGATACTTCCCATTGTGACAGTGCCATCGGTGGCAGAGCCCATGGTGACAGTGCCCAAGATCACAGAGCCCATGGTGAGAGTGCTAACGGTGACTGTGCCCATGGTGACAGCACCCAGTGTGAAAATGCCCATTGTGACAGTGCTCACGGTGACCATGCCAATGGTGATAGTGCCAATAGTGAGAGTGCTCACGGTGACACTGCCCATGGACACACTGCCCATTGTGATAGTGCCCATCATGACAACCCCTCGGAGGCAGTGCCAATGGTGAGAGTCCCCGTGGTGACAGTTCTCATGGTGAAAGTGATCCTTTTGAAATTGCTCATGGTGACAGTGCTCATGGTGACAGTGCTCAAGGTGATAGTCTCCATGTTGACAGTGTGCATGGTGACTGTTCTCACGGTGACAGTGCCTATGGTGATTATGCTCTTAGTGACAGTGCTCATGGTGACAGTGCCCATGGTGACAGTGACCACGGTGACTGTTCTCACCGTGGTAGTGCCCATGGTGACAGTGTTCATGATGACAGTCCGCATTAAGGCTGTGCCCGTGGTGACATTGCTAATGGTGATAATTCTCACGGTGATAGTACGCACGTTGAAAATGACAAAGGTGACAACACCCAGGTGATAATAATCATGGTGAAAGTGCCCATGGTGGCAGTTCTCATACTGACAGTTCTTGTGACAGTGCTCATGGTGGCAGTGCTCGTGGTGACAGTGCTCTTGGTGACAGTGCTCATGGTGGCAGTGCCCATGGTGAGACTACCGATGGTGACCCTGCCCATGGTGACAGTGCACATGGTCATGGTGCCTCTGGTGGCAGTGCAATATAGTGAGAATGCCCATGATGATATTGCTCATGGTGATAGTGCCCATGGTGAGAGTGCCCATGGTTCCAGTGCTCATGGTGACAGTGCCCTTGGTGACAGTGCACACCATGAGAGTGCCCATGGTGTCTGTGCCCATGGTGACAGTTCTTATCATGAGAGTGTTCACGGTAGCAGTGTTCATGGTAATAGTGCTCACGGAGGCATTGCCCACAATGAGAGTGCCCACGGTGAGAATACTGACTGTGACAGTGCCCATGATGACTTTTCTCTCTGTGACAGTGCCCTTGGGGACAGTTAGCATGGTGAGATTTCTCACAGTGATAGTGCACATTGTTTCAGTGCTCATAGTGACAAGACCCTAGGCGCCAGTGCCCATCATGGCATTGCTCACGGTGATATTTCTCACGGTGACAGTGCCCATGGTGATATTACCCATGGTGACAGTACTCAGTGATCAAGTGCTCATGGTGACATGGCATAAGGTGATAATGCTCACGGTGGCAGTGCAAAATGGTGACAGTGCCCATGGGGACATTGCTTAATGTGATAGTCCTTGTGGTGACATTGTGCATGGTGACATTGCCCACCATGACAGTGCTCTTGTTGACAGTGCTCATGGTGATAGTGCCAATGTTGGAAGTGCCCATCGTGAAAGTGTCCATGGTGACAGTTCTTATGATGAGAGTGGTCAGAGTGGCAGTGCTCATGGTGAAAGTGCCCATGGTGACAGAGCCCACGGTGACAGTGTCCATAGATATAGTGTCCATGGTGACAGTACTAACAGTGAAATTGTCCATGGGGACACTGCCCATGGTGAACGTGCCCATGGTCACAACACTCACGGTGATAGTGCTCACGGTGAGAGTGGCCATGGTGACAGTGACCACGGTGACAGTTCTAATGGTGATACTGCCCATGATGACAGTGCTCTGGTGACAGTCCACATTGTACCAGTGCCCAAGGTGACAGTGCTCATGGTGACAGTGCCCAAAGTCACAATACCCATGGTGACAGTGCCCAGGCTGACAGTTCTCAAGGTGATAGTGCCCATGGTGACAGTGCACATGGTGATACAGAGAATGGGGACAGTGCTTATGGTGACAGTGGTCATGGTTGCAGTACCCATGGTGATAGTGCTGAAACTGACAGTGCCCTTGGGGATAGTGCCCATGGTGAGTGTGCTCGTGTTAATTGTGTCCATGGTGGCAGTTCCCATTGTGAAAGTGCTCATGATGACAGTGCCCATGTGGGTAGTTCCCATGGTGACAGTGCTCATGGTGATAGTGACCATGTTAAGAGTGCACATGGTGGCTGTGCCCTTGGTGACAGTGCCCATGATGACAGTATTCATGGTGACAGTGCTCACGGTGATAATGCCCATGGTGGCAGTGCACATGGTGGTAGTGCACATGGTGGCAGTGAAAAATGGGGACAGTTCCCATGCTGACAGTTCTCATTGTGACAATGCACACGGTCACAACCGATGCTGACACTGCTCATGGTAGCTGTACCCTTGGTGACAGTGCTCAGAGTGATAGTGCCCATGGTGGCAGTGCCCATGGTGACACTGCCCATGGTGACAATGCCCATGATGACAGTGCCCATGGAGTCAGTGCCCACGGAGCCATTGCCTATGGTAACAGTGCTCACAGTGACAGTACCCATGGTAACAGTGACCATGGTGAGAGTGCTCATGGTGATAGTGTCTATGGTGACAGATCACACTGTGACAGTCCGCATTGTGCCAGTACCAATAGTGACAGTGCTTATGGTGATAGTGTCTATGGTGACAGATCACACTGTGACAGTCCGCATTGTGCCAGTACCAATAGTGACAGTGCCCATGGTGACATTGACCATGGTGAGAGTGATCACGGTGCTAGTGCTCACAGTAATAGTGCTCATGGTGACAGTGCCGACAGTGAAGGTGCTCACGGTGACAGTGCCTCTGGTGATAGTGCCCATGGTGAGAGTCCGCCCATTGATAGTGCCCATGGTGGCAGTTCCCATTGTGAAAATGCTCATGATGACATTGCCCATGTTGGTAGTCCCCATGGTGACAGTGCTCACGGTGATAGTGACCTTGGTAACTGTGCACATGGTGGCTGTGCTCTTGGTGACAGTGCCAATGATGACAGTACTCATGGTGACAGTTCTCACGGTGATAGTGCCCATGGTGATATTGCACATGGTGGCAGTGAAAAATGGTGACAGTGCCCATGTTGACAGTTCTCATGTTGACAGTGCACACGGTGACAACCCATGCAGACAGTACTCACGGTGACAGTTCTCATGGTTGCAGTACCCATGGTGACAGTGCTCACAGTGATACTGCCCATGGTGGCAGTGCCCATGGTGACACTGCCCATGATGACAGTGCCCATGGTGAAAGTTCCCACGGCGCCATTGCCTATGGTGACAGTGCTCATGGTAACAGTGCCCATGGTGACAGTGACCATGGTGAGAGTGCTCACACTGATAGTGCCCATGGTGACAGGGCTCATGGTGCCAGTCCGCATTGTGCCAGTACCCATGGCGACAGTGCTCATGGTGACACTGACCACAGTGAGAGTGCTCACTGTGATAGAGCTCACGGTAATAGTGCTCATGGTGACAGTGCAAATGGTGACAATACCCATGGTGACAGTACTCATGTTGAAAATACCCATGGTGGCAGTTCTCATGGTGACAGTGCTCATAATAGCAGTGCCCAAGGTGGCAGTCCTCGTGGTGACAGTGCTAATGGTGACAGTGCTCTTGGTGGCAGTTCCCATGGGGACAGTACCGATGGTGACCCTGTGCATTGTTACAGTGCCCATGGTAACCGTGCTCACGGTGGTAGTGCACATCGTGACAGTGCCCATGGTGGCAGTTCACCTGGTGACAGTGCTAAATCGTGACAGTGCACATGCTGACAGTGCTCACGGTGATAGTGCCCATGGTGACAGTGCCCACGGTGATAATGGGTATTATTACAGTGTTCATCTTGACAGAGCCCAAGGTGGCAGTGGCCATGGTGACAGTGCCCACAATGACAGTGCCCATGGTAACAGTGCCGACAGTGACAGTGCCCATGGTGACACTTCTCACAGTGAATGTGCCCATGGGGACAGTTACCATGATGAGATTTCTCACGGTGATAGTGCCCGTTGTGACAGTGCTCACATTGACAATGCCCATGGTGCCACTGCCCATAGAGACATTCCGCACGGTCACTTTTCTCACGGTGAAAGTACCTATGGTGACACTGCACCTGGTGGCAGTGCAAAATGGTGACAGTGCCCATGGTGACATTGCTCATAGTGACTTTGCTTACAGTGATAGTCCTTACGGTGACAGTGTGCACGGTGACACTGCACACAGTTGCAGTGTTCATGGTGACAGTGTTCACGGTGATACTTTCCATGGTGATAGTGCCCATGGTGACACTGCACATGGTGGCAGTGAAAAATGGTGACAGTGCCCCTGTTGTCAGTTCTCATGGTGACCGTGCACATGGTGACAACCCGTGCAGACTGTACTCATGGTGACAGTACTCACGGTGACAGTTCTCATGTTTGCAGTATCCATGGTGACAGTGCTCACAGTGATAGTGCCCATGGTGAGAGTGCCCATGATGACAGGGCCCATGGTGCCATTGCCTATGGTGACAGTGCTCATGGTAACAGTGCCCAAGGTGACAGTGACCATGGTGAGAGTGCTCACACTGATGGTGCCCATGGTGACAGTGCTCATGGTGTCTGTCTACATTGTGCCAGTACCCATGGCAACAGTGCTCATGGTGACAGGGACCACAGTGAGAGAGCTCACGGTGAGAGTGCTCACGGTAATAGTGCTCATGGTGACAGTGCAAATGGTGACAATACCATGGTGACAGTACTCATGTTGAAAATACCCATGGTGGCAGTTCTCATAGCGACAGAACTCATGGTGACATTGCTCATAATAGCAGTGCCCAGGTGCCAGTGCTCGTGGTGACGGTGCTAATGGTGACAGTGCTCTTGGTGGCAGTTCCCATCGGGACAATACTGATGGTGACACTGTGCATTGTTACAGTGACCATGGTAACCGTGTTCACGGTGATAGTGCACATCGTGACAGTGCCCATGGTGGTAGTTCACCTGGTGACAGTGCTAAATAGTGACAGTGCACATGCTGACAGTGCTCACGGTGATAGTGCCCATGGTGACAGTGCACACGGTGATAATGGGCATTGTTACAGAGTTCATGGTGACAGCACACGGTGGCAGTGGCCATGGAGACAGTGCCCACAATGACAGTGCCCATGGTGACAGTGCCGACAGTGACAGTGCCCATGGTGACACTTCTCATGGTGACAGTACCCATGGGGACAGTTAGCATGGTGAGATTTCTAACGGTGATAGTGCCCGTTGTGCCAGTGCTCACAGTAACAATGCCCATGGGGCCAGTGCCCATAGAGTCATTCCGCACGGTCACATTTCTCACGGTGAAAGTGCCTATGGTGATATTAACCATGGTGACACTGCACATGGTGGCAGAGCAAAATGGTGACAGTGCCCATGGTGACATTGCTCATGGTGACTTTGCTTACGGTGATAGTCCTTACAGTGACAGTACGCATGGTGACACTGCACACAGTGACAGTGTTCATGGTGAAAGTGTTCACGGTGATAGTTCCCATGGTGAGATTGTCCTGGTAACAGTGCCCATAGTCACAATTCTCATGGTGTAGTGCTCACAGTGACAGTGCCCATGGTGTCATGCCCATGGTGACAGTGCTCATGGTGACAGTGCTCATGTTGGCAGAGCCATAAATAAGAGTGCTCATTGTGGCAGTGCTCATGGTGTCCGTGCTCATGGTGACAGTGCCCATGATTACAGTGTTTATGGTGATAGATGTCACGGTGTCAGTGCCCACGCGGAGAGTGCCAAGGCTGACAAAGCCCAGGGTGATACTTCCCATTGTGACAGTGCCCACGGTGACAGTGCCCATGGTGACAGTGCCGATGGTGAGAGTGCCAATAGTGACAGTGCTCATGGTGAAACTGCCCACAGAGACATCGCCCATGGTGATAGTGTTCATGGTGACAACCCCACGGTGACAGTGCCAATGTTGATAGTCCCAGTGGTGACAGGTCTTACATTGAATGTGACCATGGTGTCTGTGCTCATGGTGACAGTGCTCAAGGTTATAGTCTCCATGTTGACAGTGCCGATGGTGACAATTCTCACGGTGACAGGGCCTATGGTGAAAATTCTCATAGTGACAGTGTTCACGGTGACAGTGCCCATGGTGCTATTACCCATGGTGACAGTTCTCATAGTGAAACTGCCCATGTTGACACTGCCCATGGTGGCAGTGCAAAATGGTGACAGTGCCCATGGTGATATTGCTCATGGTGACATTGCTTATGGTGATAGTGTGTATGGTGAAACTGCACACAGTGACATTGCTCATGGTGACAGTGTTCATGGCGTTAGTTCCTATGGTGAATGTGACCATGGGGACAGTGCCCATAGTCACAATTCTCATGGTGTAGTGCTCACGGTGACAGTGCCCATGGTGACAATACACAGGGTGACAGTATTCATGGTGACATTGCTCATGGTGAGAGTGCCCATGTTCACAACTGTCACGGTGATAGTTCCCATGGTGACAATACCCAGGGTAACAGAGCTGATGGTAAAAGTGTTCACGGTGACAGTGCCCATGGTGACAGTACCTAAGGTGACAATTCCCATGGTGAGACTGCTCATAGACAGTGCCCATGGTGACAATACCCAGCGTGTCCTGTCCATGGTGACAGTGATCATGGTGACACATCTCATGAGGACAGTGCCATAAGTGGCAGTGTTCATGGTGACAGTGCCCATGGTGACAGTGCCTATGGTGATAGATATCATGGTGGCTGTGCCCAGGGAGACATTGCCCACGCTGACAAGACCCATGGTGATACTTCCCATTGTGACAGTGCCATCGGTGGCAGAGCCCATGGTGACAGTGCCCAAGATCACAGAGCCCATGGTGAGAGTGCTAACGGTGACTGTGCCCATGGTGACAGCACCCAGTGTGAAAATGCCCATTGTGACAGTGCTCACGGTGACCATGCCAATGGTGATAGTGCCAATAGTGAGAGTGCTCACGGTGACACTGCCCATGGACACACTGCCCATTGTGATAGTGCCCATCATGACAACCCCTCGGAGGCAGTGCCAATGGTGAGAGTCCCCGTGGTGACAGTTCTCATGGTGAAAGTGATCCTTTTGAAATTGCTCATGGTGACAGTGCTCATGGTGACAGTGCTCAAGGTGATAGTCTCCATGTTGACAGTGTGCATGGTGACTGTTCTCACGGTGACAGTGCCTATGGTGATTATGCTCTTAGTGACAGTGCTCATGGTGACAGTGCCCATGGTGACAGTGACCACGGTGACTGTTCTCACCGTGGTAGTGCCCATGGTGACAGTGTTCATGATGACAGTCCGCATTAAGGCTGTGCCCGTGGTGACATTGCTAATGGTGATAATTCTCACGGTGATAGTACGCACGTTGAAAATGACAAAGGTGACAACACCCAGGTGATAATAATCATGGTGAAAGTGCCCATGGTGGCAGTTCTCATACTGACAGTTCTTGTGACAGTGCTCATGGTGGCAGTGCTCGTGGTGACAGTGCTCTTGGTGACAGTGCTCATGGTGGCAGTGCCCATGGTGAGACTACCGATGGTGACCCTGCCCATGGTGACAGTGCACATGGTCATGGTGCCTCTGGTGGCAGTGCAATATAGTGAGAATGCCCATGATGATATTGCTCATGGTGATAGTGCCCATGGTGAGAGTGCCCATGGTTCCAGTGCTCATGGTGACAGTGCCCTTGGTGACAGTGCACACCATGAGAGTGCCCATGGTGTCTGTGCCCATGGTGACAGTTCTTATCATGAGAGTGTTCACGGTAGCAGTGTTCATGGTAATAGTGCTCACGGAGGCATTGCCCACAATGAGAGTGCCCACGGTGAGAATACTGACTGTGACAGTGCCCATGATGACTTTTCTCTCTGTGACAGTGCCCTTGGGGACAGTTAGCATGGTGAGATTTCTCACAGTGATAGTGCACATTGTTTCAGTGCTCATAGTGACAAGACCCTAGGCGCCAGTGCCCATCATGGCATTGCTCACGGTGATATTTCTCACGGTGACAGTGCCCATGGTGATATTACCCATGGTGACAGTACTCAGTGATCAAGTGCTCATGGTGACATGGCATAAGGTGATAATGCTCACGGTGGCAGTGCAAAATGGTGACAGTGCCCATGGGGACATTGCTTAATGTGATAGTCCTTGTGGTGACATTGTGCATGGTGACATTGCCCACCATGACAGTGCTCTTGTTGACAGTGCTCATGGTGATAGTGCCAATGTTGGAAGTGCCCATCGTGAAAGTGTCCATGGTGACAGTTCTTATGATGAGAGTGGTCAGAGTGGCAGTGCTCATGGTGAAAGTGCCCATTGTGACAGAGCCCACGGTGACAGTGTCCATAGATATAGTGTCCATGGTGACAGTACTAACAGTGAAATTGTCCATGGGGACACTGCCCATGGTGAACGTGCCCATGGTCACAACACTCACGGTGATAGTGCTCACGGTGAGAGTGGCCATGGTGACAGTGACCACGGTGACAGTTCTAATGGTGATACTGCCCATGATGACAGTGCTCTGGTGACAGTCCACATTGTACCAGTGCCCAAGGTGACAGTGCTCATGGTGACAGTGCCCAAAGTCACAATACCCATGGTGACAGTGCCCAGGCTGACAGTTCTCAAGGTGATAGTGCCCATGGTGACAGTGCACATGGTGATACAGAGAATGGGGACAGTGCTTATGGTGACAGTGGTCATGGTTGCAGTACCCATGGTGATAGTGCTGAAACTGACAGTGCCCTTGGGGATAGTGCCCATGGTGAGTGTGCTCGTGTTAATTGTGTCCATGGTGGCAGTTCCCATTGTGAAAGTGCTCATGATGACAGTGCCCATGTGGGTAGTTCCCATGGTGACAGTGCTCATGGTGATAGTGACCATGTTAACAGTGCACATGGTGGCTGTGCCCTTGGTGACAGTGCCCATGATGACAGTATTCATGGTGACAGTGCTCACGGTGATAATGCCCATGTTGGCAGAGCCATAAATAAGAGTGCTCATTGTGGCAGTGCTCATGGTGTCCGTGCTCATGGTGACAGTGCCCATGATTACAGTGTTTATGGTGATAGATGTCACGGTGTCAGTGCCCACGCGGAGAGTGCCAAGGCTGACAAAGCCCAGGGTGATACTTCCCATTGTGACAGTGCCCACGGTGACAGTGCCCATGGTGACAGTGCCGATGTTGAGAGTGCAAATAGTGACAGTGCTCATGGTGAAACTGCCCACAGAGACATTGCCCATGGTGATAGTGTTCATGGTGACAACCCCACGGTGACAGTGCCAATGTTGATAGTCCCAGTGGTGACAGGTCTTACATTGAATGTGACCATGGTGTCTGTGCTCATGGTGACAGTGCTCAAGGTTATAGTCTCCATGTTGACAGTGCCGATGGTGACAATTCTCACGGTGACAGGGCCTATGGTGAAAATTCTCATAGTGACAGTGTTCACGGTGACAGTGCCCATGGTGCTATTACCCATGGTGACAGTTCTCATAGTGAAACTGCCCATGTTGACACTGCCCATGGTGGCAGTGCAAAATGGTGACAGTGCCCATGGTGATATTGCTCATGGTGACATTGCTTATGGTGATAGTGTGTATGGTGAAACTGCACACAGTGACATTGCTCATGGTGACAGTGTTCATGGCGTTAGTTCCTATGGTGAATGTGACCATGGGGACAGTGCCCATAGTCACAATTCTCATGGGGTAGTGCTCACGGTGACAGTGCCCATGGTGACAATACACAGGGTGACAGTATTCATGGTGACATTGCTCATGGTGAGAGTGCCCATGTTCACAACTGTCACGGTGATAGTTCCCATGGTGACAATACCCAGGGTAACAGAGCTGATGGTAAAAGTGTTCACGGTGACAGTGCCCATGGTGACAGTACCTAAGGTGACAATTCCCATGGTGAGACTGCTCATAGACAGTGCCCATGGTGACAATACCCAGCGTGTCCTGTCCATGGTGACAGTGATCATGGTGACACATCTCATGAGGACAGTGCCATAAGTGGCAGTGCTCATGGTGACAGTGCCCATGGTGACAGTGCCTATGGTGATAGATATCATGGTGGCTGTGCCCAGGGAGACATTGCCCACGCTGACAAGACCCATGGTGATACTTCCCATTGTGACAGTGCCATCGGTGGCAGAGCCCATGGTGACAGTGCCCAAGATCACAGAGCCCATGGTGAGAGTGCTAACGGTGACTGTGCCCATGGTGACAGCACCCAGTGTGAAAATGCCCATTGTGACAGTGCTCACGGTGACCATGCCAATGGTGATAGTGCCAATAGTGAGAGTGCTCACGGTGACACTGCCCATGGACACACTGCCCATTGTGATAGTGCCCATCATGACAACCCCTCGGAGGCAGTGCCAATGGTGAGAGTCCCCGTGGTGACAGTTCTCATGGTGAAAGTGATCCTTTTGAAATTGCTCATGGTGACAGTGCTCATGGTGACAGTGCTCAAGGTGATAGTCTCCATGTTGACAGTGTGCATGGTGACTGTTCTCACGGTGACAGTGCCTATGGTGATTATGCTCTTAGTGACAGTGCTCATGGTGACAGTGCCCATGGTGACAGTGACCACGGTGACTGTTCTCACCGTGGTAGTGCCCATGGTGACAGTGTTCATGACAGTCCGCATTAAGGCTGTGCCCGTGGTGACATTGCTAATGGTGATAATTCTCACGGTGATAGTACGCACGTTGAAAATGACAAAGGTGACAACACCCAGGTGATAATAATCATGGTGAAAGTGCCCATGGTGGCAGTTCTCATACTGACAGTTCTTGTGACAGTGCTCATGGTGGCAGTGCTCGTGGTGACAGTGCTCTTGGTGACAGTGCTCATGGTGGCAGTGCCCATGGTGAGACTACCGATGGTGACCCTGCCCATGGTGACAGTGCACATGGTCATGGTGCCTCTGGTGGCAGTGCAATATAGTGAGAATGCCCATGATGATATTGCTCATGGTGATAGTGCCCATGGTGAGAGTGCCCATGGTTCCAGTGCTCATGGTGACAGTGCCCATTGTGACAGTGCCCTTGGTGACAGTGCACACCATGAGAGTGCCCATGGTGTCTGTGCCCATGGTGACAGTTCTTATCATGAGAGTGTTCACGGTAGCAGTGTTCATGGTAATAGTGCTCACGGAGGCATTGCCCACAATGAGAGTGCCCACGGTGAGAATACTGACTGTGACAGTGCCCATGATGACTTTTCTCTCTGTGACAGTGCCCTTGGGGACAGTTAGCACGGTGAGATTTCTCACAGTGATAGTGCACATTGTTTCAGTGCTCATAGTGACAAGACCCTAGGCGCCAGTGCCCATCATGGCATTGCTCACGGTGATATTTCTCACGGTGACAGTGCCCATGGTGATATTACCCATGGTTACAGTACTCAGTGATCAAGTGCTCATGGTGACATGGCATAAGGTGATAATGCTCACGGTGGCAGTGCAAAATGGTGACAGTGCCCATGGGGACATTGCTTAATGTGATAGTCCTTGTGGTGACATTGTGCATGGTGACATTGCCCACCATGACAGTGCTCTTGTTGACAGTGCTCATGGTGATAGTGCCAATGTTGGAAGTGCCCATCGTGAAAGTGTCCATGGTGACAGTTCTTATGATGAGAGTGGTCAGAGTGGCAGTGCTCATGGTGAAAGTGCCCATGGTGACAGAGCCCACGGTGACAGTGTCCATAGTTATAGTGTCCATGGTGACAGTACTAACAGTGAAATTGTCCATGGGGACACTGCCCATGGTGAAAGTGCCCATGGTCACAACACTCACGGTGATAGTGCTCACAGTGAGAGTGGCCATGGTGACAGTGACCACGGTGACAGTTCTAATGGTGATACTGCCAGTGATGACAGTGCTCTGGTGACAGTCCACATTGTACCAGTGCCCAAGGTGACAGTGCTCATGGTGACAGTGCCCAAAGTCACAATACCCATGGTGACAGTGCCCAGGCTGACAGTTCTCAAGGTGATAGTGCCCATGGTGACAGTGCACATGGTGATACAGAGAATGGGGACAGTGCTTATGGTGACAGTGGTCATGGTTGCAGTACCCATGGTGATAGTGCTGAAACTGACAGTGCCCTTGGGGATAGTGCCCATGGTGAGTGTGCTCGTGTTAATTGTGTCCATGGTGGCAGTTCCCATTGTGAAAGTGCTCATGATGACAGTGCCCATGTGGGTAGTTCCCATGGTGACAGTGCTCATGGTGATAGTGACCATGTTAAGAGTGCACATGGTGGCTGTGCCCTTGGTGACAGTGCCCATGATGACAGTATTCATGGTGACAGTGCTCACGGTGATAATGCCCATGGTGGCAGTGCACATGGTGGTAGTGCACATGGTGGCAGTGAAAAATGGGGACAGTTCCCATGCTGACAGTTCTCATTGTGACAATGCACACGGTCACAACCGATGCTGACACTGCTCATGGTAGCTGTACCCTTGGTGACAGTGCTCAGAGTGATAGTGCCCATGGTGGCAGTGTCCATGGTGACACTGCCCATGGTGACAATGCCCATGATGACAGTGCCCATGGAGTCAGTGCCCACGGAGTCATTGCCTATGGTAACAGTGCTCACAGTGACAGTACCCATGGTAACAGTGACCATGGTGAGAGTGCTCATGGTGATAGTGTCTATGGTGACAGATCACACTGTGACAGTCCGCATTGTGCCAGTACCAATAGTGACAGTGCCCATGGTGACATTGACCATGGTGAGAGTGATCACGGTGCTAGTGCTCACAGTAATAGTGCTCATGGTGACAGTGCCGACAGTGAAGGTGCTCACGGTGACAGTGCCTCTGGTGATAGTGCCCATGGTGAGAGTCCGCCCATTGATAGTGCCCATGGTGGCAGTTCCCATTGTGAAAATGCTCATGATGACATTGCCCATGTTGGTAGTCCCCATGGTGACAGTGCTCACGGTGATAGTGACCTTGGTAACTGTGCACATGGTGGCCGTGCCCTTGGTGACAGTGCCAATGATGACAGTACTCATGGTGACAGTTCTCACGGTGATAGTGCCCATGGTGATATTGCACATGGTGGCAGTGAAAAATGGTGACAGTGCCCATGTTGACAGTTCTCATGGTGACAGTGCACACGGTGACAACCCATGCAGACAGTACTCACGGTGACAGTTCTCATGGTTGCAGTACCCATGGTGACAGTGCTCACAGTGATACTGCCCATGGTGGCAGTGCCCATGGTGACACTGCCCATGATGACAGTGCCCATGGTGAAAGTTCCCACGGCGCCATTGCCTATGGTGACAGTGCTCATGGTAACAGTGCCCATGGTGACAGTGACCATGGTGAGAGTGCTCACACTGATAGTGCCCATGGTGACAGGGCTCATGGTGCCAGTCCGCATTGTGCCAGTACCCATGGCGACAGTGCTCATGGTGACACTGACCACAGTGAGAGTGCTCACTGTGATAGAGCTCACGGTAATAGTGCTCATGGTGACAGTGCAAATGGTGACAATACCCATGGTGACAGTACTCATGTTGAAAATACCCATGGTGGCAGTTCTCATGGTGACAGTGCTCATAATAGCAGTGCCCAAGGTGGCAGTCCTCGTGGTGACAGTGCTAATGGTGACAGTGCTCTTGGTGGCAGTTCCCATGGGGACAGTACCGATGGTGACCCTGTGCATTGTTACAGTGCCCATGGTAACCGTGCTCACGGTGGTAGTGCACATCGTGACAGTGCCCATGGTGGCAGTTCACCTGGTGACAGTGCTAAATCGTGACAGTGCACATGCTGACAGTGCTCACGGTGATAGTGCCCATGGTGACAGTGCCCACGGTGATAATGGGTATTATTACAGTGTTCATCTTGACAGAGCCCAAGGTGGCAGTGGCCATGGTGACAGTGCCCACAATGACAGTGCCCATGGTAACAGTGCCGACAGTGACAGTGCCCATGGTGACACTTCTCACAGTGAATGTGCCCATGGGGACAGTTACCATGATGAGATTTCTCACGGTGATAGTGCCCGTTGTGACAGTGCTCACACTGACAATGCCCATGGTGCCACTGCCCATAGAGACATTCCGCACGGTCACTTTTCTCACGGTGAAAGTACCTATGGTGACACTGCACCTGGTGGCAGTGCAAAATGGTGACAGTGCCCATGGTGACATTGCTCATAGTGACTTTGCTTACAGTGATAGTCCTTACGGTGACAGTGTGCATGGTGACACTGCACACAGTTGCAGTGTTCATGGTGACAGTGTTCACGGTGATACTTTCCATGGTGATAGTGCCCATGGTGACACTGCACATGGTGGCAGTGAAAAATGGTGACAGTGCCCCTGTTGTCAGTTCTCATGGTGACCGTGCACATGGTGACAACCCGTGCAGACTGTACTCATGGTGACAGTACTCACGGTGACAGTTCTCATGTTTGCAGTATCCATGGTGACAGTGCTCACAGTGATAGTGCCCATGGTGAGAGTGCCCATGATGACAGGGCCCATGGTGCCATTGCCTATGGTGACAGTGCTCATGGTAACAGTGCCCAAGGTGACAGTGACCATGGTGAGAGTGCTCACACTGATGGTGCCCATGGTGACAGTGCTCATGGTGTCTGTCTACATTGTGCCAGTACCCATGGCAACAGTGCTCATGGTGACAGGGACCACAGTGAGAGAGCTCACGGTGAGAGTGCTCACGGTAATAGTGCTCATGGTGACAGTGCAAATGGTGACAATACCATGGTGACAGTACTCATGTTGAAAATACCCATGGTGGCAGTTCTCATAGCGACAGAACTCATGGTGACATTGCTCATAATAGCAGTGCCCAGGTGCCAGTGCTCGTGGTGACGGTGCTAATGGTGACAGTGCTCTTGGTGGCAGTTCCCATCGGGACAATACTGATGGTGACACTGTGCATTGTTACAGTGCCCATGGTAACCGTGTTCACGGTGATAGTGCACATCGTGACAGTGCCCATGGTGGTAGTTCACCTGGTGACAGTGCTAAATAGTGACAGTGCACATGCTGACAGTGCTCACGGTGATAGTGCCCATGGTGACAGTGCACACGGTCATAATGGGCATTGTTACAGAGTTCATGGTGACAGCACACGGTGGCAGTGGCCATGGAGACAGTGCCCACAATGACAGTGCCCATGGTGACAGTGCCGACAGTGACAGTGCCCATGGTGACACTTCTCATGGTGACAGTGCCCATGGGGACAGTTAGCATGGTGAGATTTCTAACGGTGATAGTGCCCGTTGTGCCAGTGCTCACAGTAACAATGCCCATGGGGCCAGTGCCCATAGAGTCATTCCGCACGGTCACATTTCTCACGGTGAAAGTGCCTATGGTGATATTAACCATGGTGACACTGCACATGGTGGCAGAGCAAAATGGTGACAGTGCCCATGGTGACATTGCTCATGGTGACTTTGCTTACGGTGATAGTCCTTACAGTGACAGTACGCATGGTGACACTGCACACAGTGACAGTGTTCATGGTGAAAGTGTTCACGGTGATAGTTCCCATGGTGAGATTGTCCTGGTAACAGTGCCCATAGTCACAATTCTCATGGTGTAGTGCTCACAGTGACAGTGCCCATGGTGTCATGCCCATGGTGACAGTGCTCATGGTGACAGTGCTCATGTTGGCAGAGCCATAAATAAGAGTGCTCATTGTGGCAGTGCTCATGGTGTCCGTGCTCATGGTGACAGTGCCCATGATTACAGTGTTTATGGTGATAGATGTCACGGTGTCAGTGCCCACGCGGAGAGTGCCAAGGCTGACAAAGCCCAGGGTGATACTTCCCATTGTGACAGTGCCCACGGTGACAGTGCCCATGGTGACAGCACCCAGTGTGACAAGGCGCATGGTGACAGTGCTCACGGTGACAGTGCCCATGGTGACAGTGCCGATGGTGAGAGTGCCAATAGTGACAGTGCTCATGGTGAAACTGCCCACAGAGACATCGCCCATGGTGATAGTGTTCATGGTGACAACCCCACGGTGACAGTGCCAATGTTGATAGTCCCAGTGGTGACAGGTCTTACATTGAATGTGACCATGGTGTCTGTGCTCATGGTGACAGTGCTCAAGGTTATAGTCTCCATGTTGACAGTGCCGATGGTGACAATTCTCACGGTGACAGGGCCTATGGTGAAAATTCTCATAGTGACAGTGTTCACGGTGACAGTGCCCATGGTGCTATTACCCATGGTGACAGTTCTCATAGTGAAACTGCCCATGTTGACACTGCCCATGGTGGCAGTGCAAAATGGTGACAGTGCCCATGGTGATATTGCTCATGGTGACATTGCTTATGGTGATAGTGTGTATGGTGAAACTGCACACAGTGACATTGCTCATGGTGACAGTGTTCATGGCGTTAGTTCCTATGGTGAATGTGACCATGGGGACAGTGCCCATAGTCACAATTCTCATGGTGTAGTGCTCACGGTGACAGTGCCCATGGTGACAATACACAGGGTGACAGTATTCATGGTGACATTGCTCATGGTGAGAGTGCCCATGTTCACAACTGTCACGGTGATAGTTCCCATGGTGACAATACCCAGGGTAACAGAGCTGATGGTAAAAGTGTTCACGGTGACAGTGCCCATGGTGACAGTACCTAAGGTGACAATTCCCATGGTGAGACTGCTCATAGACAGTGCCCATGGTGACAATACCCAGCGTGTCCTGTCCATGGTGACAGTGATCATGGTGACACATCTCATGAGGACAGTGCCATAAGTGACAGTGCTCATTGTGGCAGTGCTCATGGTGACAGTGCCCATGGTGACAGTGCCTATGGTGATAGATATCATGGTGGCTGTGCCCAGGGAGACATTGCCCACGCTGACAAGACCCATGGTGATACTTCCCATTGTGACAGTGCCATCGGTGGCAGAGCCCATGGTGACAGTGCCCAAGATCACAGAGCCCATGGTGAGAGTGCTAACGGTGACTGTGCCCATGGTGACAGCACCCAGTGTGAAAATGCCCATTGTGACAGTGCTCACGGTGACCATGCCAATGGTGATAGTGCCAATAGTGAGAGGGCTCACGGTGACACTGCCCATGGACACACTGCCCATTGTGATAGTGCCCATCATGACAACCCCTCGGAGGCAGTGCCAATGGTGAGAGTCCCCGTGGTGACAGTTCTCATGGTGAAAGTGATCCTTTTGAAATTGCTCATGGTGACAGTGCTCATGGTGACAGTGCTCAAGGTGATAGTCTCCATGTTGACAGTGTGCATGGTGACTGTTCTCACGGTGACAGTGCCTATGGTGATTATGCTCTTAGTGACAGTGCTCATGGTGACAGTGCCCATGGTGACAGTGACCACAGTGACTGTTCTCACCGTGGTAGTGCCCATGGTGACAGTGTTCATGATGACAGTCCGCATTAAGGCTGTGCCCGTGGTGACATTGCTAATGGTGATAATTCTCACGGTGATAGTACGCACGTTGAAAATGACAAAGGTGACAACACCCAGGTGATAATAATCATGGTGAAAGTGCCCATGGTGGCAGTTCTCATACTGACAGTTCTTGTGACAGTGCTCATGGTGGCAGTGCTCGTGGTGACAGTGCTCTTGGTGACAGTGCTCATGGTGGCAGTGCCCATGGTGAGACTACCGATGGTGACCCTGCCCATGGTGACAGTGCACATGGTCATGGTGCCTCTGGTGGCAGTGCAATATAGTGAGAATGCCCATGATGATATTGCTCATGGTGATAGTGCCCATGGTGAGAGTGCCCATGGTTCCAGTGCTCATGGTGACAGTGCCCATTGTGACAGTGCCCTTGGTGACAGTGCACACCACGAGAGTGCCCATGGTGTCTGTGCCCATGGTGACAGTTCTTATCATGAGAGTGTTCACGGTAGCAGTGTTCATGGTAATAGTGCTCACGGAGGCATTGCCCACAATGAGAGTGCCCACGGTGAGAATACTGACTGTGACAGTGCCCATGATGACTTTTCTCTCTGCGACAGTGCCCTTGGGGACAGTTAGCACGGTGAGATTTCTCACAGTGATAGTGCACATTGTTTCAGTGCTCATAGTGACAAGACCCTAGGCGCCAGTGCCCATCATGGCATTGCTCACGGTGATATTTCTCACGGTGACAGTGCCCATGGTGATATTACCCATGGTGACAGTACTCAGTGATCAAGTGCTCATGGTGACATGGCATAAGGTGATAATGCTCACGGTGGCAGTGCAAAATGGTGACAGTGCCCATGGGGACATTGCTTAATGTGATAGTCCTTGTGGTGACATTGTGCATGGTGACATTGCCCACCATGACAGTGCTCTTGTTGACAGTGCTCATGGTGATAGTGCCAATGTTGGAAGTGCCCATCGTGAAAGTGTCCATGGTGACAGTTCTTATGATGAGAGTGGTCAGAGTGGCAGTGCTCATGGTGAAAGTGCCCATGGTGACAGAGCCCACGGTGACAGTGTCCATAGTTATAGTGTCCATGGTGACAGTACTAACAGTGAAATTGTCCATGGGGACACTGCCCATGGTGAAAGTGCCCATGGTCACAACACTCACGGTGATAGTGCTCACGGTGAGAGTGGCCATGGTGACAGTGACCACGGTGACAGTTCTAATGGTGATACTGCCCATGATGACAGTGCTCATGGTGACAGTCCACATTGTACCAGTGCCCAAGGTGACAGTGCTCATGGTGACAGTGCCCAAAGTCACAATACCCATGGTGACAGTGCCCAGGCTGACAGTTCTCAAGGTGATAGTGCCCATGGTGACAGTGCACATGGTGATACAGAGAATGGGGACAGTGCTTATGGTGACAGTGGTCATGGTTGCAGTACCCATGGTGATAGTGCTGAAACTGACAGTGCCCTTGGGGATAGTGCCCATGGTGAGTGTGCTCGTGTTAATTGTGTCCATGGTGGCAGTTCCCATTGTGAAAGTGCTCATGATGACAGTGCCCATGTGGGTAGTTCCCATGGTGACAGTGCTCATGGTGATAGTGACCATGTTAAGAGTGCACATGGTGGCTGTGCCCTTGGTGACAGTGCCCATGATGACAGTATTCATGGTGACAGTGCTCACGGTGATAATGCCCATGGTGGCAGTGCACATGGTGGTAGTGCACATGGTGGCAGTGAAAAATGGGGACAGTTCCCATGCTGACAGTTCTCATTGTGACAATGCACACGGTCACAACCGATGCTGACACTGCTCATGGTAGCTGTACCCTTGGTGACAGTGCTCAGAGTGATAGTGCCCATGGTGGCAGTGCCCATGGTGACACTGCCCATGGTGACAATGCCCATGATGACAGTGCCCATGGAGTCAGTGCCCACGGAGCCATTGCCTATGGTAACAGTGCTCACAGTGACAGTACCCATGGTAACAGTGACCATGGTGAGAGTGCTCATGGTGATAGTGTCTATGGTGACAGATCACACTGTGACAGTCCGCATTGTGCCAGTACCAATAGTGACAGTGCCCATGGTGACATTGACCATGGTGAGAGTGATCACGGTGCTAGTGCTCACAGTAATAGTGCTCATGGTGACAGTGCCGACAGTGAAGGTGCTCACGGTGACAGTGCCTCTGGTGATAGTGCCCATGGTGAGAGTCCGCCCATTGATAGTGCCCATGGTGGCAGTTCCCATTGTGAAAATGTTCATGATGACATTGCCCATATTGGTAGTCCCTATGGTGACAGTGCTCACGGTGATAGTGACCTTGGTAACTGTGCACATGGTGGCCGTGCCCTTGGTGACAGTGCCAATGATGACAGTGCTCATGGTGACAGTTCTCACGGTGATAGTGCCCATGGTGATATTGCACATGGTGGCAGTGAAAAATGGTGACAGTGCCCATGTTGACAGTTCTCATGGTGACAGTGCACACGGTGACAACCCATGCAGACAGTACTCACGGTGACAGTTCTCATGGTTGCAGTACCCATGGTGACAGTGCTCACAGTGATACTGCCCATGGTGGCAGTGCCCATGGTGACACTGCCCATGATGACAGTGCCCATGGTGAAAGTTCCCACGGCGCCATTGCCTATGGTGACAGTGCTCATGGTAACAGTGCCCATGGTGACAGTGACCATGGTGAGAGTGCTCACACTGATAGTGCCCATGGTGACAGGGCTCATGGTGCCAGTCCGCATTGTGCCAGTACCCATGGCGACAGTGCTCATGGTGACACTGACCACAGTGAGAGTGCTCACTGTGATAGAGCTCACGGTAATAGTGCTCATGGTGACAGTGCAAATGGTGACAATACCCATGGTGACAGTACTCATGTTGAAAATACCCATGGTGGCAGTTCTCATGGTGACAGTGCTCATAATAGCAGTGCCCAAGGTGGCAGTCCTCGTGGTGACAGTGCTAATGGTGACAGTGCTCTTGGTGGCAGTTCCCATGGGGACAGTACCGATGGTGACCCTGTGCATTGTTACAGTGCCCATGGTAACCGTGCTCACGGTGGTAGTGCACATCGTGACAGTGCCCATGGTGGCAGTTCACCTGGTGACAGTGCTAAATCGTGACAGTGCACATGCTGACAGTGCTCACGGTGATAGTGCCCATGGTGACAGTGCCCACGGTGATAATGGGTATTATTACAGTGTTCATCTTGACAGAGCCCAAGGTGGCAGTGGCCATGGTGACAGTGCCCACAATGACAGTGCCCATGGTAACAGTGCCGACAGTGACAGTGCCCATGGTGACACTTCTCACAGTGAATGTGCCCATGGGGACAGTTACCATGATGAGATTTCTCACGGTGATAGTGCCCGTTGTGACAGTGCTCACACTGACAATGCCCATGGTGCCACTGCCCATAGAGACATTCCGCACGGTCACTTTTCTCACGGTGAAAGTACCTATGGTGACACTGCACCTGGTGGCAGTGCAAAATGGTGACAGTGCCCATGGTGACATTGCTCATAGTGACTTTGCTTACAGTGATAGTCCTTACGGTGACAGTGTGCACAGTGACACTGCACACAGTTGCAGTGTTCATGGTGACAGTGTTCACGGTGATACTTTCCATGGTGATAGTGCCCATGGTGACACTGCACATGGTGGCAGTGAAAAATGGTGACAGTGCCCCTGTTGTCAGTTCTCATGGTGACCGTGCACATGGTGACAACCCGTGCAGACTCTACTCATGGTGACAGTACTCACGGTGACAGTTCTCATGTTTGCAGTATCCATGGTGACAGTGCTCACAGTGATAGTGCCCATGGTGAGAGTGCCCATGATGACAGGGCCCATGGTGCCATTGCCTATGGTGACAGTGCTCATGGTAACAGTGCCCAAGGTGACAGTGACCATGGTGAGAGTGCTCACACTGATGGTGCCCATGGTGACAGTGCTCATGGTGTCTGTCTACATTGTGCCAGTACCCATGGCAACAGTGCTCATGGTGACAGGGACCACAGTGAGAGAGCTCACGGTGAGAGTGCTCACGGTAATAGTGCTCATGGTGACAGTGCAAATGGTGACAATACCATGGTGACAGTACTCATGTTGAAAATACCCATGGTGGCAGTTCTCATAGCGACAGATCTCATGGTGACGTTGCTCATAATAGCAGTGCCCAGGTGCCAGTGCTCGTGGTGACGGTGCTAATGGTGACAGTGCTCTTGGTGGCAGTTCCCATCGGGACAATACTGATGGTGACACTGTGCATTGTTACAGTGCCCATGGTAACCGTGTTCACGGTGATAGTGCACATCGTGACAGTGCCCATGGTGGTAGTTCACCTGGTGACAGTGCTAAATAGTGACAGTGCACATGCTGACAGTGCTCACGGTGATAGTGCCCATGGTGACAGTGCACACGGTCATAATGGGCATTGTTACAGAGTTCATGGTGACAGCACACGGTGGCAGTGGCCATGGAGACAGTGCCCACAATGACAGTGCCCATGGTGACAGTGCCGACAGTGACAGTGCCCATGGTGACACTTCTCATGGTGACAGTGCCCATGGGGACAGTTAGCATGGTGAGATTTCTAACGGTGATAGTGCCCGTTGTGCTAGTGCTCACAGTAACAATGCCCATGGGGCCAGTGCCCATAGAGTCATTCCGCACGGTCACATTTCTCACGGTGAAAGTGCCTATGGTGATATTAACCATGGTGACACTGCACATGGTGGCAGAGCAAAATGGTGACAGTGCCCATGGTGACATTGCTCATGGTGACTTTGCTTACGGTGATAGTCCTTACAGTGACAGTACGCATGGTGACACTGCACACAGTGACAGTGTTCATGGTGAAAGTGTTCATGGTGATAGTTCCCATGGTGAGATTGTCCTGGTAACAGTGCCCATAGTCACAATTCTCATGGTGTAGTGCTCACAGTGACAGTGCCCATGGTGTCATGCCCATGGTGACAGTGCTCATGGTGACAGTGCTCATGTTGGCAGAGCCATAAATAAGAGTGCTCATTGTGGCAGTGCTCATGGTGTCCGTGCTCATGGTGACAGTGCCCATGATTACAGTGTTTATGGTGATAGATGTCACGGTGTCAGTGCCCACGCGGAGAGTGCCAAGGCTGACAAAGCCCAGGGTGATACTTCCCATTGTGACAGTGCCCACGGTGACAGTGCCCATGGTGACAGCACCCAGTGTGACAAGGCGCATGGTGACAGTGCTCACGGTGACAGTGCCCATGGTGACAGTGCCGATGGTGAGAGTGCCAATAGTGACAGTGCTCATGGTGAAACTGCCCACAGAGACATCGCCCATGGTGATAGTGTTCATGGTGACAACCCCACGGTGACAGTGCCAATGTTGATAGTCCCAGTGGTGACAGGTCTTACATTGAATGTGACCATGGTGTCTGTGCTCATGGTGACAGTGCTCAAGGTTATAGTCTCCATGTTGACAGTGCCGATGGTGACAATTCTCACGGTGACAGGGCCTATGGTGAAAATTCTCATAGTGACAGTGTTCACGGTGACAGTGCCCATGGTGCTATTACCCATGGTGACAGTTCTCATAGTGAAACTGCCCATGTTGACACTGCCCATGGTGGCAGTGCAAAATGGTGACAGTGCCCATGGTGATATTGCTCATGGTGACATTGCTTATGGTGATAGTGTGTATGGTGAAACTGCACACAGTGACATTGCTCATGGTGACAGTGTTCATGGCGTTAGTTCCTATGGTGAATGTGACCATGGGGACAGTGCCCATAGTCACAATTCTCATGGTGTAGTGCTCACGGTGACAGTGCCCATGGTGACAATACACAGGGTGACAGTATTCATGGTGACATTGCTCATGGTGAGAGTGCCCATGTTCACAACTGTCACGGTGATAGTTCCCATGGTGACAATACCCAGGGTAACAGAGCTGATGGTAAAAGTGTTCACGGTGACAGTGCCCATGGTGACAGTACCTAAGGTGACAATTCCCATGGTGAGACTGCTCATAGACAGTGCCCATGGTGACAATACCCAGCGTGTCCTGTCCATGGTGACAGTGATCATGGTGACACATCTCATGAGGACAGTGCCATAAGTGACAGTGCTCATTGTGGCAGTGCTCATGGTGACAGTGCCCATGGTGACAGTGCCTATGGTGATAGATATCATGGTGGCTGTGCCCAGGGAGACATTGCCCACGCTGACAAGACCCATGGTGATACTTCCCATTGTGACAGTGCCATCGGTGGCAGAGCCCATGGTGACAGTGCCCAAGATCACAGAGCCCATGGTGAGAGTGCTAACGGTGACTGTGCCCATGGTGACAGCACCCAGTGTGAAAATGCCCATTGTGACAGTGCTCACGGTGACCATGCCAATGGTGATAGTGCCAATAGTGAGAGTGCTCACGGTGACACTGCCCATGGACACACTGCCCATTGTGATAGTGCCCATCATGACAACCCCTCGGAGGCAGTGCCAATGGTGAGAGTCCCCGTGGTGACAGTTCTCATGGTGAAAGTGATCCTTTTGAAATTGCTCATGGTGACAGTGCTCATGGTGACAGTGCTCAAGGTGATAGTCTCCATGTTGACAGTGTGCATGGTGACTGTTCTCACGGTGACAGTGCCTATGGTGATTATGCTCTTAGTGACAGTGCTCATGGTGACAGTGCCCATGGTGACAGTGACCACAGTGACTGTTCTCACCGTGGTAGTGCCCATGGTGACAGTGTTCATGATGACAGTCCGCATTAAGGCTGTGCCCGTGGTGACATTGCTAATGGTGATAATTCTCACGGTGATAGTACGCACGTTGAAAATGACAAAGGTGACAACACCCAGGTGATAATAATCATGGTGAAAGTGCCCATGGTGGCAGTTCTCATACTGACAGTTCTTGTGACAGTGCTCATGGTGGCAGTGCTCGTGGTGACAGTGCTCTTGGTGACAGTGCTCATGGTGGCAGTGCCCATGGTGAGACTACCGATGGTGACCCTGCCCATGGTGACAGTGCACATGGTCATGGTGCCTCTGGTGGCAGTGCAATATAGTGAGAATGCCCATGATGATATTGCTCATGGTGATAGTGCCCATGGTGAGAGTGCCCATGGTTCCAGTGCTCATGGTGACAGTGCCCATTGTGACAGTGCCCTTGGTGACAGTGCACACCACGAGAGTGCCCATGGTGTCTGTGCCCATGGTGACAGTTCTTATCATGAGAGTGTTCACGGTAGCAGTGTTCATGGTAATAGTGCTCACGGAGGCATTGCCCACAATGAGAGTGCCCACGGTGAGAATACTGACTGTGACAGTGCCCATGATGACTTTTCTCTCTGCGACAGTGCCCTTGGGGACAGTTAGCACGGTGAGATTTCTCACAGTGATAGTGCACATTGTTTCAGTGCTCATAGTGACAAGACCCTAGGCGCCAGTGCCCATCATGGCATTGCTCACGGTGATATTTCTCACGGTGACAGTGCCCATGGTGATATTACCCATGGTGACAGTACTCAGTGATCAAGTGCTCATGGTGACATGGCATAAGGTGATAATGCTCACGGTGGCAGTGCAAAATGGTGACAGTGCCCATGGGGACATTGCTTAATGTGATAGTCCTTGTGGTGACATTGTGCATGGTGACATTGCCCACCATGACAGTGCTCTTGTTGACAGTGCTCATGGTGATAGTGCCAATGTTGGAAGTGCCCATCGTGAAAGTGTCCATGGTGACAGTTCTTATGATGAGAGTGGTCAGAGTGGCAGTGCTCATGGTGAAAGTGCCCATGGTGACAGAGCCCACGGTGACAGTGTCCATAGTTATAGTGTCCATGGTGACAGTACTAACAGTGAAATTGTCCATGGGGACACTGCCCATGGTGAAAGTGCCCATGGTCACAACACTCACGGTGATAGTGCTCACGGTGAGAGTGGCCATGGTGACAGTGACCACGGTGACAGTTCTAATGGTGATACTGCCCATGATGACAGTGCTCATGGTGACAGTCCACATTGTACCAGTGCCCAAGGTGACAGTGCTCATGGTGACAGTGCCCAAAGTCACAATACCCATGGTGACAGTGCCCAGGCTGACAGTTCTCAAGGTGATAGTGCCCATGGTGACAGTGCACATGGTGATACAGAGAATGGGGACAGTGCTTATGGTGACAGTGGTCATGGTTGCAGTACCCATGGTGATAGTGCTGAAACTGACAGTGCCCTTGGGGATAGTGCCCATGGTGAGTGTGCTCGTGTTAATTGTGTCCATGGTGGCAGTTCCCATTGTGAAAGTGCTCATGATGACAGTGCCCATGTGGGTAGTTCCCATGGTGACAGTGCTCATGGTGATAGTGACCATGTTAAGAGTGCACATGGTGGCTGTGCCCTTGGTGACAGTGCCCATGATGACAGTATTCATGGTGACAGTGCTCACGGTGATAATGCCCATGGTGGCAGTGCACATGGTGGTAGTGCACATGGTGGCAGTGAAAAATGGGGACAGTTCCCATGCTGACAGTTCTCATTGTGACAATGCACACGGTCACAACCGATGCTGACACTGCTCATGGTAGCTGTACCCTTGGTGACAGTGCTCAGAGTGATAGTGCCCATGGTGGCAGTGCCCATGGTGACACTGCCCATGGTGACAATGCCCATGATGACAGTGCCCATGGAGTCAGTGCCCACGGAGCCATTGCCTATGGTAACAGTGCTCACAGTGACAGTACCCATGGTAACAGTGACCATGGTGAGAGTGCTCATGGTGATAGTGTCTATGGTGACAGATCACACTGTGACAGTCCGCATTGTGCCAGTACCAATAGTGACAGTGCCCATGGTGACATTGACCATGGTGAGAGTGATCACGGTGCTAGTGCTCACAGTAATAGTGCTCATGGTGACAGTGCCGACAGTGAAGGTGCTCACGGTGACAGTGCCTCTGGTGATAGTGCCCATGGTGAGAGTCCGCCCATTGATAGTGCCCATGGTGGCAGTTCCCATTGTGAAAATGTTCATGATGACATTGCCCATATTGGTAGTCCCTATGGTGACAGTGCTCACGGTGATAGTGACCTTGGTAACTGTGCACATGGTGGCCGTGCCCTTGGTGACAGTGCCAATGATGACAGTGCTCATGGTGACAGTTCTCACGGTGATAGTGCCCATGGTGATATTGCACATGGTGGCAGTGAAAAATGGTGACAGTGCCCATGTTGACAGTTCTCATGGTGACAGTGCACACGGTGACAACCCATGCAGACAGTACTCACGGTGACAGTTCTCATGGTTGCAGTACCCATGGTGACAGTGCTCACAGTGATACTGCCCATGGTGGCAGTGCCCATGGTGACACTGCCCATGATGACAGTGCCCATGGTGAAAGTTCCCACGGCGCCATTGCCTATGGTGACAGTGCTCATGGTAACAGTGCCCATGGTGACAGTGACCATGGTGAGAGTGCTCACACTGATAGTGCCCATGGTGACAGGGCTCATGGTGCCAGTCCGCATTGTGCCAGTACCCATGGCGACAGTGCTCATGGTGACACTGACCACAGTGAGAGTGCTCACTGTGATAGAGCTCACGGTAATAGTGCTCATGGTGACAGTGCAAATGGTGACAATACCCATGGTGACAGTACTCATGTTGAAAATACCCATGGTGGCAGTTCTCATGGTGACAGTGCTCATAATAGCAGTGCCCAAGGTGGCAGTCCTCGTGGTGACAGTGCTAATGGTGACAGTGCTCTTGGTGGCAGTTCCCATGGGGACAGTACCGATGGTGACCCTGTGCATTGTTACAGTGCCCATGGTAACCGTGCTCACGGTGGTAGTGCACATCGTGACAGTGCCCATGGTGGCAGTTCACCTGGTGACAGTGCTAAATCGTGACAGTGCACATGCTGACAGTGCTCACGGTGATAGTGCCCATGGTGACAGTGCCCACGGTGATAATGGGTATTATTACAGTGTTCATCTTGACAGAGCCCAAGGTGGCAGTGGCCATGGTGACAGTGCCCACAATGACAGTGCCCATGGTAACAGTGCCGACAGTGACAGTGCCCATGGTGACACTTCTCACAGTGAATGTGCCCATGGGGACAGTTACCATGATGAGATTTCTCACGGTGATAGTGCCCGTTGTGACAGTGCTCACAGTGACAATGCCCATGGTGCCACTGCCCATAGAGACATTCCGCACGGTCACTTTTCTCACGGTGAAAGTACCTATGGTGACACTGCACCTGGTGGCAGTGCAAAATGGTGACAGTGCCCATGGTGACATTGCTCATAGTGACTTTGCTTACAGTGATAGTCCTTACGGTGACAGTGTGCACAGTGACACTGCACACAGTTGCAGTGTTCATGGTGACAGTGTTCACGGTGATACTTTCCATGGTGATAGTGCCCATGGTGACACTGCACATGGTGGCAGTGAAAAATGGTGACAGTGCCCCTGTTGTCAGTTCTCATGGTGACCGTGCACATGGTGACAACCCGTGCAGACTCTACTCATGGTGACAGTACTCACGGTGACAGTTCTCATGTTTGCAGTATCCATGGTGACAGTGCTCACAGTGATAGTGCCCATGGTGAGAGTGCCCATGATGACAGGGCCCATGGTGCCATTGCCTATGGTGACAGTGCTCATGGTAACAGTGCCCAAGGTGACAGTGACCATGGTGAGAGTGCTCACACTGATGGTGCCCATGGTGACAGTGCTCATGGTGTCTGTCTACATTGTGCCAGTACCCATGGCAACAGTGCTCATGGTGACAGGGACCACAGTGAGAGAGCTCACGGTGAGAGTGCTCACGGTAATAGTGCTCATGGTGACAGTGCAAATGGTGACAATACCATGGTGACAGTACTCATGTTGAAAATACCCATGGTGGCAGTTCTCATAGCGACAGATCTCATGGTGACGTTGCTCATAATAGCAGTGCCCAGGTGCCAGTGCTCGTGGTGACGGTGCTAATGGTGACAGTGCTCTTGGTGGCAGTTCCCATCGGGACAATACTGATGGTGACACTGTGCATTGTTACAGTGCCCATGGTAACCGTGTTCACGGTGATAGTGCACATCGTGACAGTGCCCATGGTGGTAGTTCACCTGGTGACAGTGCTAAATAGTGACAGTGCACATGCTGACAGTGCTCACGGTGATAGTGCCCATGGTGACAGTGCACACGGTCATAATGGGCATTGTTACAGAGTTCATGGTGACAGCACACGGTGGCAGTGGCCATGGAGACAGTGCCCACAATGACAGTGCCCATGGTGACAGTGCCGACAGTGACAGTGCCCATGGTGACACTTCTCATGGTGACAGTGCCCATGGGGACAGTTAGCATGGTGAGATTTCTAACGGTGATAGTGCCCGTTGTGCTAGTGCTCACAGTAACAATGCCCATGGGGCCAGTGCCCATAGAGTCATTCCGCACGGTCACATTTCTCACGGTGAAAGTGCCTATGGTGATATTAACCATGGTGACACTGCACATGGTGGCAGAGCAAAATGGTGACAGTGCCCATGGTGACATTGCTCATGGTGACTTTGCTTACGGTGATAGTCCTTACAGTGACAGTACGCATGGTGACACTGCACACAGTGACAGTGTTCATGGTGAAAGTGTTCATGGTGATAGTTCCCATGGTGAGATTGTCCTGGTAACAGTGCCCATAGTCACAATTCTCATGGTGTAGTGCTCACAGTGACAGTGCCCATGGTGTCATGCCCATGGTGACAGTGCTCATGGTGACAGTGCTCATGTTGGCAGAGCCATAAATAAGAGTGCTCATTGTGGCAGTGCTCATGGTGTCCGTGCTCATGGTGACAGTGCCCATGATTACAGTGTTTATGGTGATAGATGTCACGGTGTCAGTGCCCACGCGGAGAGTGCCAAGGCTGACAAAGCCCAGGGTGATACTTCCCATTGGGACAGTGCCCACGGTGACAGTGCCCATGGTGACAGCACCCAGTGTGACAAGGCGCATGGTGACAGTGCTCACGGTGACAGTGCCCATGGTGACAGTGCCGATGGTGAGAGTGCCAATAGTGACAGTGCTCATGGTGAAACTGCCCACAGAGACATCGCCCATGGTGATAGTGTTCATGGTGACAACCCCACGGTGACAGTGCCAATGTTGATAGTCCCAGTGGTGACAGGTCTTACATTGAATGTGACCATGGTGTCTGTGCTCATGGTGACAGTGCTCAAGGTTATAGTCTCCATGTTGACAGTGCCGATGGTGACAATTCTCACGGTGACAGGGCCTATGGTGAAAATTCTCATAGTGACAGTGTTCACGGTGACAGTGCCCATGGTGCTATTACCCATGGTGACAGTTCTCATAGTGAAACTGCCCATGTTGACACTGCCCATGGTGGCAGTGCAAAATGGTGACAGTGCCCATGGTGATATTGCTCATGGTGACATTGCTTATGGTGATAGTGTGTATGGTGAAACTGCACACAGTGACATTGCTCATGGTGACAGTGTTCATGGCGTTAGTTCCTATGGTGAATGTGACCATGGGGACAGTGCCCATAGTCACAATTCTCATGGGGTAGTGCTCACGGTGACAGTGCCCATGGTGACAATACACAGGGTGACAGTATTCATGGTGACATTGCTCATGGTGAGAGTGCCCATGTTCACAACTGTCACGGTGATAGTTCCCATGGTGACAATACCCAGGGTAACAGAGCTGATGGTAAAAGTGTTCACGGTGACAGTGCCCATGGTGACAGTACCTAAGGTGACAATTCCCATGGTGAGACTGCTCATAGACAGTGCCCATGGTGACAATACCCAGCGTGTCCTGTCCATGGTGACAGTGATCATGGTGACACATCTCATGAGGACAGTGCCATAAGTGACAGTGCTCATTGTGGCAGTGCTCATGGTGACAGTGCCCATGGTGACAGTGCCTATGGTGATAGATATCATGGTGGCTGTGCCCAGGGAGACATTGCCCACGCTGACAAGACCCATGGTGATACTTCCCATTGTGACAGTGCCATCGGTGGCAGAGCCCATGGTGACAGTGCCCAAGATCACAGAGCCCATGGTGAGAGTGCTAACGGTGACTGTGCCCATGGTGACAGCACCCAGTGTGAAAATGCCCATTGTGACAGTGCTCACGGTGACCATGCCAATGGTGATAGTGCCAATAGTGAGAGTGCTCACGGTGACACTGCCCATGGACACACTGCCCATTGTGATAGTGCCCATCATGACAACCCCTCGGAGGCAGTGCCAATGGTGAGAGTCCCCGTGGTGACAGTTCTCATGGTGAAAGTGATCCTTTTGAAATTGCTCATGGTGACAGTGCTCATGGTGACAGTGCTCAAGGTGATAGTCTCCATGTTGACAGTGTGCATGGTGACTGTTCTCACGGTGACAGTGCCTATGGTGATTATGCTCTTAGTGACAGTGCTCATGGTGACAGTGCCCATGGTGACAGTGACCACGGTGACTGTTCTCACCGTGGTAGTGCCCATGGTGACAGTGTTCATGATGACAGTCCGCATTAAGGCTGTGCCCGTGGTGACATTGCTAATGGTGATAATTCTCACGGTGATAGTACGCACGTTGAAAATGACAAAGGTGACAACACCCAGGTGATAATAATCATGGTGAAAGTGCCCATGGTGGCAGTTCTCATACTGACAGTTCTTGTGACAGTGCTCATGGTGGCAGTGCTCGTGGTGACAGTGCTCTTGGTGACAGTGCTCATGGTGGCAGTGCCCATGGTGAGACTACCGATGGTGACCCTGCCCATGGTGACAGTGCACATGGTCATGGTGCCTCTGGTGGCAGTGCAATATAGTGAGAATGCCCATGATGATATTGCTCATGGTGATAGTGCCCATGGTGAGAGTGCCCATGGTTCCAGTGCTCATGGTGACAGTGCCCATTGTGACAGTGCCCTTGGTGACAGTGCACACCATGAGAGTGCCCATGGTGTCTGTGCCCATGGTGACAGTTCTTATCATGAGAGTGTTCACGGTAGCAGTGTTCATGGTAATAGTGCTCACGGAGGCATTGCCCACAATGAGAGTGCCCACGGTGAGAATACTGACTGTGACAGTGCCCATGATGACTTTTCTCTCTGCGACAGTGCCCTTGGGGACAGTTAGCACGGTGAGATTTCTCACAGTGATAGTGCACATTGTTTCAGTGCTCATAGTGACAAGACCCTAGGCGCCAGTGCCCATCATGGCATTGCTCACGGTGATATTTCTCACGGTGACAGTGCCCATGGTGATATTACCCATGGTGACAGTACTCAGTGATCAAGTGCTCATGGTGACATGGCATAAGGTGATAATGCTCACGGTGGCAGTGCAAAATGGTGACAGTGCCCATGGGGACATTGCTTAATGTGATAGTCCTTGTGGTGACATTGTGCATGGTGACATTGCCCACCATGACAGTGCTCTTGTTGACAGTGCTCATGGTGATAGTGCCAATGTTGGAAGTGCCCATCGTGAAAGTGTCCATGGTGACAGTTCTTATGATGAGAGTGGTCAGAGTGGCAGTGCTCATGGTGAAAGTGCCCATGGTGACAGAGCCCACGGTGACAGTGTCCATAGTTATAGTGTCCATGGTGACAGTACTAACAGTGAAATTGTCCATGGGGACACTGCCCATGGTGAAAGTGCCCATGGTCACAACACTCACGGTGATAGTGCTCACGGTGAGAGTGGCCATGGTGACAGTGACCACGGTGACAGTTCTAATGGTGATACTGCCCATGATGACAGTGCTCATGGTGACAGTCCACATTGTACCAGTGCCCAAGGTGACAGTGCTCATGGTGACAGTGCCCAAAGTCACAATACCCATGGTGACAGTGCCCAGGCTGACAGTTCTCAAGGTGATAGTGCCCATGGTGACAGTGCACATGGTGATACAGAGAATGGGGACAGTGCTTATGGTGACAGTGGTCATGGTTGCAGTACCCATGGTGATAGTGCTGAAACTGACAGTGCCCTTGGGGATAGTGCCCATGGTGAGTGTGCTCGTGTTAATTGTGTCCATGGTGGCAGTTCCCATTGTGAAAGTGCTCATGATGACAGTGCCCATGTGGGTAGTTCCCATGGTGACAGTGCTCATGGTGATAGTGACCATGTTAAGAGTGCACATGGTGGCTGTGCCCTTGGTGACAGTGCCCATGATGACAGTATTCATGGTGACAGTGCTCACGGTGATAATGCCCATGGTGGCAGTGCACATGGTGGTAGTGCACATGGTGGCAGTGAAAAATGGGGACAGTTCCCATGCTGACAGTTCTCATTGTGACAATGCACACGGTCACAACCGATGCTGACACTGCTCATGGTAGCTGTACCCTTGGTGACAGTGCTCAGAGTGATAGTGCCCATGGTGGCAGTGCCCATGGTGACACTGCCCATGGTGACAATGCCCATGATGACAGTGCCCATGGAGTCAGTGCCCACGGAGCCATTGCCTATGGTAACAGTGCTCACAGTGACAGTACCCATGGTAACAGTGACCATGGTGAGAGTGCTCATGGTGATAGTGTCTATGGTGACAGATCACACTGTGACAGTCCGCATTGTGCCAGTACCAATAGTGACAGTGCCCATGGTGACATTGACCATGGTGAGAGTGATCACGGTGCTAGTGCTCACAGTAATAGTGCTCATGGTGACAGTGCCGACAGTGAAGGTGCTCACGGTGACAGTGCCTCTGGTGATAGTGCCCATGGTGAGAGTCCGCCCATTGATAGTGCCCATGGTGGCAGTTCCCATTGTGAAAATGTTCATGATGACATTGCCCATGTTGGTAGTCCCTATGGTGACAGTGCTCACGGTGATAGTGACCTTGGTAACTGTGCACATGGTGGCCGTGCCCTTGGTGACAGTGCCAATGATGACAGTACTCATGGTGACAGTTCTCACGGTGATAGTGCCCATGGTGATATTGCACATGGTGGCAGTGAAAAATGGTGACAGTGCCCATGTTGACAGTTCTCATGGTGACAGTGCACACGGTGACAACCCATGCAGACAGTACTCACGGTGACAGTTCTCATGGTTGCAGTACCCATGGTGACAGTGCTCACAGTGATACTGCCCATGGTGGCAGTGCCCATGGTGACACTGCCCATGATGACAGTGCCCATGGTGAAAGTTCCCACGGCGCCATTGCCTATGGTGACAGTGCTCATGGTAACAGTGCCCATGGTGACAGTGACCATGGTGAGAGTGCTCACACTGATAGTGCCCATGGTGACAGGGCTCATGGTGCCAGTCCGCATTGTGCCAGTACCCATGGCGACAGTGCTCATGGTGACACTGACCACAGTGAGAGTGCTCACTGTGATAGAGCTCACGGTAATAGTGCTCATGGTGACAGTGCAAATGGTGACAATACCCATGGTGACAGTACTCATGTTGAAAATACCCATGGTGGCAGTTCTCATGGTGACAGTGCTCATAATAGCAGTGCCCAAGGTGGCAGTCCTCGTGGTGACAGTGCTAATGGTGACAGTGCTCTTGGTGGCAGTTCCCATGGGGACAGTACCGATGGTGACCCTGTGCATTGTTACAGTGCCCATGGTAACCGTGCTCACGGTGGTAGTGCACATCGTGACAGTGCCCATGGTGGCAGTTCACCTGGTGACAGTGCTAAATCGTGACAGTGCACATGCTGACAGTGCTCACGGTGATAGTGCCCATGGTGACAGTGCCCACGGTGATAATGGGTATTATTACAGTGTTCATCTTGACAGAGCCCAAGGTGGCAGTGGCCATGGTGACAGTGCCCACAATGACAGTGCCCATGGTAACAGTGCCGACAGTGACAGTGCCCATGGTGACACTTCTCACAGTGAATGTGCCCATGGGGACAGTTACCATGATGAGATTTCTCACGGTGATAGTGCCCGTTGTGACAGTGCTCACAGTGACAATGCCCATGGTGCCACTGCCCATAGAGACATTCCGCACGGTCACTTTTCTCACGGTGAAAGTACCTATGGTGACACTGCACCTGGTGGCAGTGCAAAATGGTGACAGTGCCCATGGTGACATTGCTCATAGTGACTTTGCTTACAGTGATAGTCCTTACGGTGACAGTGTGCACAGTGACACTGCACACAGTTGCAGTGTTCATGGTGACAGTGTTCACGGTGATACTTTCCATGGTGATAGTGCCCATGGTGACACTGCACATGGTGGCAGTGAAAAATGGTGACAGTGCCCCTGTTGTCAGTTCTCATGGTGACCGTGCACATGGTGACAACCCGTGCAGACTCTACTCATGGTGACAGTACTCACGGTGACAGTTCTCATGTTTGCAGTATCCATGGTGACAGTGCTCACAGTGATAGTGCCCATGGTGAGAGTGCCCATGATGACAGGGCCCATGGTGCCATTGCCTATGGTGACAGTGCTCATGGTAACAGTGCCCAAGGTGACAGTGACCATGGTGAGAGTGCTCACACTGATGGTGCCCATGGTGACAGTGCTCATGGTGTCTGTCTACATTGTGCCAGTACCCATGGCAACAGTGCTCATGGTGACAGGGACCACAGTGAGAGAGCTCACGGTGAGAGTGCTCACGGTAATAGTGCTCATGGTGACAGTGCAAATGGTGACAATACCATGGTGACAGTACTCATGTTGAAAATACCCATGGTGGCAGTTCTCATAGCGACAGATCTCATGGTGACGTTGCTCATAATAGCAGTGCCCAGGTGCCAGTGCTCGTGGTGACGGTGCTAATGGTGACAGTGCTCTTGGTGGCAGTTCCCATCGGGACAATACTGATGGTGACACTGTGCATTGTTACAGTGCCCATGGTAACCGTGTTCACGGTGATAGTGCACATCGTGACAGTGCCCATGGTGGTAGTTCACCTGGTGACAGTGCTAAATAGTGACAGTGCACATGCTGACAGTGCTCACGGTGATAGTGCCCATGGTGACAGTGCACACGGTCATAATGGGCATTGTTACAGAGTTCATGGTGACAGCACACGGTGGCAGTGGCCATGGAGACAGTGCCCACAATGACAGTGCCCATGGTGACAGTGCCGACAGTGACAGTGCCCATGGTGACACTTCTCATGGTGACAGTGCCCATGGGGACAGTTAGCATGGTGAGATTTCTAACGGTGATAGTGCCCGTTGTGCCAGTGCTCACAGTAACAATGCCCATGGGGCCAGTGCCCATAGAGTCATTCCGCACGGTCACATTTCTCACGGTGAAAGTGCCTATGGTGATATTAACCATGGTGACACTGCACATGGTGGCAGAGCAAAATGGTGACAGTGCCCATGGTGACATTGCTCATGGTGACTTTGCTTACGGTGATAGTCCTTACAGTGACAGTACGCATGGTGACACTGCACACAGTGACAGTGTTCATGGTGAAAGTGTTCACGGTGATAGTTCCCATGGTGAGATTGTCCTGGTAACAGTGCCCATAGTCACAATTCTCATGGTGTAGTGCTCACAGTGACAGTGCCCATGGTGTCATGCCCATGGTGACAGTGCTCATGGTGACAGTGCTCATGTTGGCAGAGCCATAAATAAGAGTGCTCATTGTGGCAGTGCTCATGGTGTCCGTGCTCATGGTGACAGTGCCCATGATTACAGTGTTTATGGTGATAGATGTCACAGTGTCAGTGCCCATGCGGAGAGTGCCAAGGCTGACAAAGCCCAGGGTGATACTTCCCATTGGGACAGTGCCCACGGTGACAGTGCCCATGGTGACAGCACCCAGTGTGACAAGGCGCATGGTGACAGTGCTCACGGTGACAGTGCCCATGGTGACAGTGCCGATGGTGAGAGTGCCAATAGTGACAGTGCTCATGGTGAAACTGCCCACAGAGACATCGCCCATGGTGATAGTGTTCATGGTGACAACCCCACGGTGACAGTGCCAATGTTGATAGTCCCAGTGGTGACAGGTCTTACATTGAATGTGACCATGGTGTCTGTGCTCATGGTGACAGTGCTCAAGGTTATAGTCTCCATGTTGACAGTGCCGATGGTGACAATTCTCACGGTGACAGGGCCTATGGTGAAAATTCTCATAGTGACAGTGTTCACGGTGACAGTGCCCATGGTGCTATTACCCATGGTGACAGTTCTCATAGTGAAACTGCCCATGTTGACACTGCCCATGGTGGCAGTGCAAAATGGTGACAGTGCCCATGGTGATATTGCTCATGGTGACATTGCTTATGGTGATAGTGTGTATGGTGAAACTGCACACAGTGACATTGCTCATGGTGACAGTGTTCATGGCGTTAGTTCCTATGGTGAATGTGACCATGGGGACAGTGCCCATAGTCACAATTCTCATGGGGTAGTGCTCACGGTGACAGTGCCCATGGTGACAATACACAGGGTGACAGTATTCATGGTGACATTGCTCATGGTGAGAGTGCCCATGTTCACAACTGTCACGGTGATAGTTCCCATGGTGACAATACCCAGGGTAACAGAGCTGATGGTAAAAGTGTTCACGGTGACAGTGCCCATGGTGACAGTACCTAAGGTGACAATTCCCATGGTGAGACTGCTCATAGACAGTGCCCATGGTGACAATACCCAGCGTGTCCTGTCCATGGTGACAGTGATCATGGTGACACATCTCATGAGGACAGTGCCATAAGTGACAGTGCTCATTGTGGCAGTGCTCATGGTGACAGTGCCCATGGTGACAGTGCCTATGGTGATAGATATCATGGTGGCTGTGCCCAGGGAGACATTGCCCACGCTGACAAGACCCATGGTGATACTTCCCATTGTGACAGTGCCATCGGTGGCAGAGCCCATGGTGACAGTGCCCAAGATCACAGAGCCCATGGTGAGAGTGCTAACGGTGACTGTGCCCATGGTGACAGCACCCAGTGTGAAAATGCCCATTGTGACAGTGCTCACGGTGACCATGCCAATGGTGATAGTGCCAATAGTGAGAGTGCTCACGGTGACACTGCCCATGGACACACTGCCCATTGTGATAGTGCCCATCATGACAACCCCTCGGAGGCAGTGCCAATGGTGAGAGTCCCCGTGGTGACAGTTCTCATGGTGAAAGTGATCCTTTTGAAATTGCTCATGGTGACAGTGCTCATGGTGACAGTGCTCAAGGTGATAGTCTCCATGTTGACAGTGTGCATGGTGACTGTTCTCACGGTGACAGTGCCTATGGTGATTATGCTCTTAGTGACAGTGCTCATGGTGACAGTGCCCATGGTGACAGTGACCACGGTGACTGTTCTCACCGTGGTAGTGCCCATGGTGACAGTGTTCATGATGACAGTCCGCATTAAGGCTGTGCCCGTGGTGACATTGCTAATGGTGATAATTCTCACGGTGATAGTACGCACGTTGAAAATGACAAAGGTGACAACACCCAGGTGATAATAATCATGGTGAAGGTGCCCATGGTGGCAGTTCTCATACTGACAGTTCTTGTGACAGTGCTCATGGTGGCAGTGCTCGTGGTGACAGTGCTCTTGGTGACAGTGCTCATGGTGGCAGTGCCCATGGTGAGACTACCGATGGTGACCCTGCCCATGGTGACAGTGCACATGGTCATGGTGCCTCTGGTGGCAGTGCAATATAGTGAGAATGCCCATGATGATATTGCTCATGGTGATAGTGCCCATGGTGAGAGTGCCCATGGTTCCAGTGCTCATGGTGACAGTGCCCATTGTGACAGTGCCCTTGGTGACAGTGCACACCATGAGAGTGCCCATGGTGTCTGTGCCCATGGTGACAGTTCTTATCATGAGAGTGTTCACGGTAGCAGTGTTCATGGTAATAGTGCTCACGGAGGCATTGCCCACAATGAGAGTGCCCACGGTGAGAATACTGACTGTGACAGTGCCCATGATGACTTTTCTCTCTGCGACAGTGCCCTTGGGGACAGTTAGCACGGTGAGATTTCTCACAGTGATAGTGCACATTGTTTCAGTGCTCATAGTGACAAGACCCTAGGCGCCAGTGCCCATCATGGCATTGCTCACGGTGATATTTCTCACGGTGACAGTGCCCATGGTGATATTACCCATGGTGACAGTACTCAGTGATCAAGTGCTCATGGTGACATGGCATAAGGTGATAATGCTCACGGTGGCAGTGCAAAATGGTGACAGTGCCCATGGGGACATTGCTTAATGTGATAGTCCTTGTGGTGACATTGTGCATGGTGACATTGCCCACCATGACAGTGCTCTTGTTGACAGTGCTCATGGTGATAGTGCCAATGTTGGAAGTGCCCATCGTGAAAGTGTCCATGGTGACAGTTCTTATGATGAGAGTGGTCAGAGTGGCAGTGCTCATGGTGAAAGTGCCCATGGTGACAGAGCCCACGGTGACAGTGTCCATAGTTATAGTGTCCATGGTGACAGTACTAACAGTGAAATTGTCCATGGGGACACTGCCCATGGTGAAAGTGCCCATGGTCACAACACTCACGGTGATAGTGCTCACGGTGAGAGTGGCCATGGTGACAGTGACCACGGTGACAGTTCTAATGGTGATACTGCCCATGATGACAGTGCTCATGGTGACAGTCCACATTGTACCAGTGCCCAAGGTGACAGTGCTCATGGTGACAGTGCCCAAAGTCACAATACCCATGGTGACAGTGCCCAGGCTGACAGTTCTCAAGGTGATAGTGCCCATGGTGACAGTGCACATGGTGATACAGAGAATGGGGACAGTGCTTATGGTGACAGTGGTCATGGTTGCAGTACCCATGGTGATAGTGCTGAAACTGACAGTGCCCTTGGGGATAGTGCCCATGGTGAGTGTGCTCGTGTTAATTGTGTCCATGGTGGCAGTTCCCATTGTGAAAGTGCTCATGATGACAGTGCCCATGTGGGTAGTTCCCATGGTGACAGTGCTCATGGTGATAGTGACCATGTTAAGAGTGCACATGGTGGCTGTGCCCTTGGTGACAGTGCCCATGATGACAGTATTCATGGTGACAGTGCTCACGGTGATAATGCCCATGGTGGCAGTGCACATGGTGGTAGTGCACATGGTGGCAGTGAAAAATGGGGACAGTTCCCATGCTGACAGTTCTCATTGTGACAATGCACACGGTCACAACCGATGCTGACACTGCTCATGGTAGCTGTACCCTTGGTGACAGTGCTCAGAGTGATAGTGCCCATGGTGGCAGTGTCCATGGTGACACTGCCCATGGTGACAATGCCCATGATGACAGTGCCCATGGAGTCAGTGCCCACGGAGCCATTGCCTATGGTAACAGTGCTCACAGTGACAGTACCCATGGTAACAGTGACCATGGTGAGAGTGCTCATGGTGATAGTGTCTATGGTGAAAGATCACACTGTGACAGTCCGCATTGTGCCAGTACCAATAGTGACAGTGCCCATGGTGATAGTGTCTATGGTGACAGATCACACTGTGACAGTCCGCATTGTGCCAGTACCAATAGTGACAGTGCCCATGGTGACATTGACCATGGTGAGAGTGATCACGGTGCTAGTGCTCACAGTAATAGTGCTCATGGTGACAGTGCCGACAGTGAAGGTGCTCACGGTGACAGTGCCTCTGGTGATAGTGCCCATGGTGAGAGTCCGCCCATTGATAGTGCCCATGGTGGCAGTTCCCATTGTGAAAATGCTCATGATGACATTGCCCATGTTGGTAGTCCCCATGGTGACAGTGCTCACGGTGATAGTGACCTTGGTAACTGTGCACATGGTGGCCGTGCCCTTGGTGACAGTGCCAATGATGACAGTACTCATGGTGACAGTTCTCACGGTGATAGTGCCCATGGTGATATTGCACATGGTGGCAGTGAAAAATGGTGACAGTGCCCATGTTGACAGTTCTCATGGTGACAGTGCACACGGTGACAACCCATGCAGACAGTACTCACGGTGACAGTTCTCATGGTGGCAGTACCCATGGTGACAGTGCTCACAGTGATACTGCCCATGGTGGCAGTGCCCATGGTGACAGTGCCCATGGTGACACTGCCCATGATGACAGTGCCCATGGTGAAAGTTCCCACGGCGCCATTGCCTATGGTGACAGTGCTCATGGTAACAGTGCCCATGGTGACAGTGACCATGGTGACAGGGCTCATGGTGCCAGTCCGCATTGTTCCAGTACCCATGGCGACAGTGCTCATGGTGACACTGACCACAGTGAGAGTGCTCACTGTGATAGAGCTCACGGTAATAGTGCTCATGGTGACAGTGCAAATGGTGACAATACCCATGGTGACAGTACTCATGTTGAAAATACCCATGGTGGCAGTTCTCATGGTGACAGTGCTCATAATAGCAGTGCCCAAGGTGGCAGTCCTCGTGGTGACAGTGCTAATGGTGACAGTGCTCTTGGTGGCAGTTCCCATGGGGACAGTACCGATGGTGACCCTGTGCATTGTTACAGTGCCCATGGTAACCGTGCTCACGGTGGTAGTGCACATCGTGACAGTGCCCATGGTGGCAGTTCACCTGGTGACAGTGCTAAATCGTGACAGTGCACATGCTGACAGTGCTCACGGTGATAGTGCCCATGGTGACAGTGCCCACGGTGATAATGGGTATTATTACAGTGTTCATCTTGACAGAGCCCAAGGTGGCAGTGGCCATGGTGACAGTGCCCACAATGACAGTGCCCATGGTAACAGTGCCGACAGTGACAGTGCCCATGGTGACACTTCTCACAGTGAATGTGCCCATGGGGACAGTTACCATGATGAGATTTCTCACGGTGATAGTGCCCGTTGTGACAGTGCTCACACTGACAATGCCCATGGTGCCACTGCCCATAGAGACATTCCGCACGGTCACTTTTCTCACGGTGAAAGTACCTATGGTGACACTGCACCTGGTGGCAGTGCAAAATGGTGACAGTGCCCATGGTGACATTGCTCATAGTGACTTTGCTTACAGTGATAGTCCTTACGGTGACAGTGTGCACGGTGACACTGCACACAGTTGCAGTGTTCATGGTGACAGTGTTCACGGTGATACTTTCCATGGTGATAGTGCCCATGGTGACACTGCACATGGTGGCAGTGAAAAATGGTGACAGTGCCCCTGTTGTCAGTTCTCATGGTGACCGTGCACATGGTGACAACCCGTGCAGACTGTACTCATGGTGACAGTACTCACGGTGACAGTTCTCATGTTTGCAGTATCCATGGTGACAGTGCTCACAGTGATAGTGCCCATGGTGAGAGTGCCCATGATGACAGGGCCCATGGTGCCATTGCCTATGGTGACAGTGCTCATGGTAACAGTGCCCAAGGTGACAGTGACCATGGTGAGAGTGCTCACACTGATGGTGCCCATGGTGACAGTGCTCATGGTGTCTGTCTACATTGTGCCAGTACCCATGGCAACAGTGCTCATGGTGACAGGGACCACAGTGAGAGAGCTCACGGTGAGAGTGCTCACGGTAATAGTGCTCATGGTGACAGTGCAAATGGTGACAATACCATGGTGACAGTACTCATGTTGAAAATACCCATGGTGGCAGTTCTCATAGCGACAGATCTCATGGTGACATTGCTCATAATAGCAGTGCCCAGGTGCCAGTGCTCGTGGTGACGGTGCTAATGGTGACAGTGCTCTTGGTGGCAGTTCCCATCGGGACAATACTGATGGTGACACTGTGCATTGTTACAGTGCCCATGGTAACCGTGTTCACGGTGATAGTGCACATCATGACAGTGCCCATGGTGGTAGTTCACCTGGTGACAGTGCTAAATAGTGACAGTGCACATGCTGACAGTGCTCACGGTTATCGTGCCCATGGTGACAGTGCACACGGTCATAATGGGCATTGTTACAGAGTTCATGGTGACAGCACACGGTGGCAGTGGCCATGGAGACAGTGCCCACAATGACAGTGCCCATGGTGACAGTGCCGACAGTGACAGTGCCCATGGTGACACTTCTCATGGTGACAGTGCCCATGGGGACAGTTAGCATGGTGAGATTTCTAACGGTGATAGTGCCCGTTGTGCCAGTGCTCACAGTAACAATGCCCATGGGGCCAGTGCCCATAGAGTCATTCCGCACGGTCACATTTCTCACGGTGAAAGTGCCTATGGTGATATTAACCATGGTGACACTGCACATGGTGGCAGAGCAAAATGGTGACAGTGCCCATGGTGACATTGCTCATGGTGACTTTGCTTACGGTGATAGTCCTTACAGTGACAGTACGCATGGTGACACTGCACACAGTGACAGTGTTCATGGTGAAAGTGTTCACGGTGATAGTTCCCATGGTGAGATTGTCCTGGTAACAGTGCCCATAGTCACAATTCTCATGGTGTAGTGCTCACAGTGACAGTGCCCATGGTGTCATGCCCATGGTGACAGTGCTCATGGTGACAGTGCTCATGTTGGCAGAGCCATAAATAAGAGTGCTCATTGTGGCAGTGCTCATGGTGTCCGTGCTCATGGTGACAGTGCCCATGATTACAGTGTTTATGGTGATAGATGTCACGGTGTCAGTGCCCACGCGGAGAGTGCCAAGGCTGACAAAGCCCAGGGTGATACTTCCCATTGTGACAGTGCCCACGGTGACAGTGCCCATGGTGACAGCACCCAGTGTGACAAGGCGCATGGTGACAGTGCTCACGGTGACAGTGCCCATGGTGACAGTGCCGATGGTGAGAGTGCCAATAGTGACAGTGCTCATGGTGAAACTGCCCACAGAGACATCGCCCATGGTGATAGTGTTCATGGTGACAACCCCACGGTGACAGTGCCAATGTTGATAGTCCCAGTGGTGACAGGTCTTACATTGAATGTGACCATGGTGTCTGTGCTCATGGTGACAGTGCTCAAGGTTATAGTCTCCATGTTGACAGTGCCGATGGTGACAATTCTCACGGTGACAGGGCCTATGGTGAAAATTCTCATAGTGACAGTGTTCACGGTGACAGTGCCCATGGTGCTATTACCCATGGTGACAGTTCTCATAGTGAAACTGCCCATGTTGACACTGCCCATGGTGGCAGTGCAAAATGGTGACAGTGCCCATGGTGATATTGCTCATGGTGACATTGCTTATGGTGATAGTGTGTATGGTGAAACTGCACACAGTGACATTGCTCATGGTGACAGTGTTCATGGCGTTAGTTCCTATGGTGAATGTGACCATGGGGACAGTGCCCATAGTCACAATTCTCATGGGGTAGTGCTCACGGTGACAGTGCCCATGGTGACAATACACAGGGTGACAGTATTCATGGTGACATTGCTCATGGTGAGAGTGCCCATGTTCACAACTGTCACGGTGATAGTTCCCATGGTGACAATACCCAGGGTAACAGAGCTGATGGTAAAAGTGTTCACGGTGACAGTGCCCATGGTGACAGTACCTAAGGTGACAATTCCCATGGTGAGACTGCTCATAGACAGTGCCCATGGTGACAATACCCAGCGTGTCCTGTCCATGGTGACAGTGATCATGGTGACACATCTCATGAGGACAGTGCCATAAGTGACAGTGCTCATTGTGGCAGTGCTCATGGTGACAGTGCCCATGGTGACAGTGCCTATGGTGATAGATATCATGGTGGCTGTGCCCAGGGAGACATTGCCCACGCTGACAAGACCCATGGTGATACTTCCCATTGTGACAGTGCCATCGGTGGCAGAGCCCATGGTGACAGTGCCCAAGATCACAGAGCCCATGGTGAGAGTGCTAACGGTGACTGTGCCCATGGTGACAGCACCCAGTGTGAAAATGCCCATTGTGACAGTGCTCACGGTGACCATGCCAATGGTGATAGTGCCAATAGTGAGAGTGCTCACGGTGACACTGCCCATGGACACACTGCCCATTGTGATAGTGCCCATCATGACAACCCCTCGGAGGCAGTGCCAATGGTGAGAGTCCCCGTGGTGACAGTTCTCATGGTGAAAGTGATCCTTTTGAAATTGCTCATGGTGACAGTGCTCATGGTGACAGTGCTCAAGGTGATAGTCTCCATGTTGACAGTGTGCATGGTGACTGTTCTCACGGTGACAGTGCCTATGGTGATTATGCTCTTAGTGACAGTGCTCATGGTGACAGTGCCCATGGTGACAGTGACCACGGTGACTGTTCTCACCGTGGTAGTGCCCATGGTGACAGTGTTCATGATGACAGTCCGCATTAAGGCTGTGCCCGTGGTGACATTGCTAATGGTGATAATTCTCACGGTGATAGTACGCACGTTGAAAATGACAAAGGTGACAACACCCAGGTGATAATAATCATGGTGAAAGTGCCCATGGTGGCAGTTCTCATACTGACAGTTCTTGTGACAGTGCTCATGGTGGCAGTGCTCGTGGTGACAGTGCTCTTGGTGACAGTGCTCATGGTGGCAGTGCCCATGGTGAGACTACCGATGGTGACCCTGCCCATGGTGACAGTGCACATGGTCATGGTGCCTCTGGTGGCAGTGCAATATAGTGAGAATGCCCATGATGATATTGCTCATGGTGATAGTGCCCATGGTGAGAGTGCCCATGGTTCCAGTGCTCATGGTGACAGTGCCCATTGTGACAGTGCCCTTGGTGACAGTGCACACCATGAGAGTGCCCATGGTGTCTGTGCCCATGGTGACAGTTCTTATCATGAGAGTGTTCACGGTAGCAGTGTTCATGGTAATAGTGCTCACGGAGGCATTGCCCACAATGAGAGTGCCCACGGTGAGAATACTGACTGTGACAGTGCCCATGATGACTTTTCTCTCTGCGACAGTGCCCTTGGGGACAGTTAGCACGGTGAGATTTCTCACAGTGATAGTGCACATTGTTTCAGTGCTCATAGTGACAAGACCCTAGGCGCCAGTGCCCATCATGGCATTGCTCACGGTGATATTTCTCACGGTGACAGTGCCCATGGTGATATTACCCATGGTGACAGTACTCAGTGATCAAGTGCTCATGGTGACATGGCATAAGGTGATAATGCTCACGGTGGCAGTGCAAAATGGTGACAGTGCCCATGGGGACATTGCTTAATGTGATAGTCCTTGTGGTGACATTGTGCATGGTGACATTGCCCACCATGACAGTGCTCTTGTTGACAGTGCTCATGGTGATAGTGCCAATGTTGGAAGTGCCCATCGTGAAAGTGTCCATGGTGACAGTTCTTATGATGAGAGTGGTCAGAGTGGCAGTGCTCATGGTGAAAGTGCCCATAGTGACAGAGCCCATGGTGACAGTGTCCATAGTTATAGTGTCCATGGTGACAGTACTAACAGTGAAATTGTCCATGGGGACACTGCCCATGGTGAAAGTGCCCATGGTCACAACACTCACGGTGATAGTGCTCACGGTGAGAGTGGCCATGGTGACAGTGACCACGGTGACAGTTCTAATGGTGATACTGCCCATGATGACAGTGCTCTGGTGACAGTCCACATTGTACCAGTGCCCAAGGTGACAGTGCTCATGGTGTCAGTGCCCAAAGTCACAATACCCATGGTGACAGTGCCCAGGCTGACAGTTCTCAAGGTGATAGTGCCCATGGTGACAGTGCACATGGTGATACAGAGAATGGGGACAGTGCTTATGGTGACAGTGGTCATGGTTGCAGTACCCATGGTGATAGTGCTGAAACTGACAGTGCCCTTGGGGATAGTGCCCATGGTGAGTGTGCTCGTGTTAATTGTGTCCATGGTGGCAGTTCCCATTGTGAAAGTGCTCATGATGACAGTGCCCATGTGGGTAGTTCCCATGGTGACAGTGCTCATGGTGATAGTGACCATGTTAAGAGTGCACATGGTGGCTGTGCCCTTGGTGACAGTGCCCATGATGACAGTATTCATGGTGACAGTGCTCACGGTGATAATGCCCATGGTGGCAGTGCACATGGTGGTAGTGCACATGGTGGCAGTGAAAAATGGGGACAGTTCCCATGCTGACAGTTCTCATTGTGACAATGCACACGGTCACAACCGATGCTGACACTGCTCATGGTAGCTGTACCCTTGGTGACAGTGCTCAGAGTGATAGTGCCCATGGTGGCAGTGCCCATGGTGACACTGCCCATGGTGACAATGCCCATGATGACAGTGCCCATGGAGTCAGTGCCCACAGAGCCATTGCCTATGGTAACAGTGCTCACAGTGACAGTACCCATCGTAACAGTGACCATGGTGAGAGTGCTCATGGTGATAGTGTCTATGGTGACAGATCACACTGTGACAGTCCGCATTGTGCCAGTACCAATAGTGACAGTGCCCATGGTGACATTGACCATGGTGAGAGTGATCACGGTGCTAGTGCTCACAGTAATAGTGCTCATGGTGACAGTGCCGACAGTGAAGGTGCTCACGGTGACAGTGCCTCTGGTGATAGTGCCCATGGTGAGAGTCCGCCCATTGATAGTGCCCATGGTGGCAGTTCCCATTGTGAAAATGTTCATGATGACATTGCCCATGTTGGTAGTCCCTATGGTGACAGTGCTCACGGTGATAGTGACCTTGGTAACTGTGCACATGGTGGCCGTGCCCTTGGTGACAGTGCCAATGATGACAGTACTCATGGTGACAGTTCTCACGGTGATAGTGCCCATGGTGATATTGCACATGGTGGCAGTGAAAAATGGTGACAGTGCCCATGTTGACAGTTCTCATGGTGACAGTGCACACGGTGACAACCCATGCAGACAGTACTCACGGTGACAGTTCTCATGGTTGCAGTACCCATGGTGACAGTGCTCACAGTGATACTGCCCATGGTGGCAGTGCCCATGGTGACACTGCCCATGATGACAGTGCCCATGGTGAAAGTTCCCACGGCGCCATTGCCTATGGTGACAGTGCTCATGGTAACAGTGCCCATGGTGACAGTGACCATGGTGAGAGTGCTCACACTGATAGTGCCCATGGTGACAGGGCTCATGGTGCCAGTCCGCATTGTGCCAGTACCCATGGCGACAGTGCTCATGGTGACACTGACCACAGTGAGAGTGCTCACTGTGATAGAGCTCACGGTAATAGTGCTCATGGTGACAGTGCAAATGGTGACAATACCCATGGTGACAGTACTCATGTTGAAAATACCCATGGTGGCAGTTCTCATGGTGACAGTGCTCATAATAGCAGTGCCCAAGGTGGCAGTCCTCGTGGTGACAGTGCTAATGGTGACAGTGCTCTTGGTGGCAGTTCCCATGGGGACAGTACCGATGGTGACCCTGTGCATTGTTACAGTGCCCATGGTAACCGTGCTCACGGTGGTAGTGCACATCGTGACAGTGCCCATGGTGGCAGTTCACCTGGTGACAGTGCTAAATCGTGACAGTGCACATGCTGACAGTGCTCACGGTGATAGTGCCCATGGTGACAGTGCCCACGGTGATAATGGGTATTATTACAGTGTTCATCTTGACAGAGCCCAAGGTGGCAGTGGCCATGGTGACAGTGCCCACAATGACAGTGCCCATGGTAACAGTGCCGACAGTGACAGTGCCCATGGTGACACTTCTCACAGTGAATGTGCCCATGGGGACAGTTACCATGATGAGATTTCTCACGGTGATAGTGCCCGTTGTGACAGTGCTCACACTGACAATGCCCATGGTGCCACTGCCCATAGAGACATTCCGCACGGTCACTTTTCTCACGGTGAAAGTACCTATGGTGACACTGCACCTGGTGGCAGTGCAAAATGGTGACAGTGCCCATGGTTACATTGCTCATAGTGACTTTGCTTACAGTGATAGTCCTTACGGTGACAGTGTGCACAGTGACACTGCACACAGTTGCAGTGTTCATGGTGACAGTGTTCACGGTGATACTTTCCATGGTGATAGTGCCCATGGTGACACTGCACATGGTGGCAGTGAAAAATGGTGACAGTGCCCCTGTTGTCAGTTCTCATGGTGACCGTGCACATGGTGACAACCCGTGCAGACTGTACTCATGGTGACAGTACTCACGGTGACAGTTCTCATGTTTGCAGTATCCATGGTGACAGTGCTCACAGTGATAGTGCCCATGGTGAGAGTGCCCATGATGACAGGGCCCATGGTGCCATTGCCTATGGTGACAGTGCTCATGGTAACAGTGCCCAAGGTGACAGTGACCATGGTGAGAGTGCTCACACTGATGGTGCCCATGGTGACAGTGCTCATGGTGTCTGTCTACATTGTGCCAGTACCCATGGCAACAGTGCTCATGGTGACAGGGACCACAGTGAGAGAGCTCACGGTGAGAGTGCTCACGGTAATAGTGCTCATGGTGACAGTGCAAATGGTGACAATACCATGGTGACAGTACTCATGTTGAAAATACCCATGGTGGCAGTTCTCATAGCGACAGATCTCATGGTGACGTTGCTCATAATAGCAGTGCCCAGGTGCCAGTGCTCGTGGTGACGGTGCTAATGGTGACAGTGCTCTTGGTGGCAGTTCCCATCGGGACAATACTGATGGTGACACTGTGCATTGTTACAGTGCCCATGGTAACCGTGTTCACGGTGATAGTGCACATCGTGACAGTGCCCATGGTGGTAGTTCACCTGGTGACAGTGCTAAATAGTGACAGTGCACATGCTGACAGTGCTCACGGTGATAGTGCCCATGGTGACAGTGCACACGGTCATAATGGGCATTGTTACAGAGTTCATGGTGACAGCACACGGTGGCAGTGGCCATGGAGACAGTGCCCACAATGACAGTGCCCATGGTGACAGTGCCGACAGTGACAGTGCCCATGGTGACACTTCTCATGGTGACAGTGCCCATGGGGACAGTTAGCATGGTGAGATTTCTAACGGTGATAGTGCCCGTTGTGCCAGTGCTCACAGTAACAATGCCCATGGGGCCAGTGCCCATAGAGTCATTCCGCACGGTCACATTTCTCACGGTGAAAGTGCCTATGGTGATATTAACCATGGTGACACTGCACATGGTGGCAGAGCAAAATGGTGACAGTGCCCATGGTGACATTGCTCATGGTGACTTTGCTTACGGTGATAGTCCTTACAGTGACAGTACGCATGGTGACACTGCACACAGTGACAGTGTTCATGGTGAAAGTGTTCACGGTGATAGTTCCCATGGTGAGATTGTCCTGGTAACAGTGCCCATAGTCACAATTCTCATGGTGTAGTGCTCACAGTGACAGTGCCCATGGTGTCATGCCCATGGTGACAGTGCTCATGGTGACAGTGCTCATGTTGGCAGAGCCATAAATAAGAGTGCTCATTGTGGCAGTGCTCATGGTGTCCGTGCTCATGGTGACAGTGCCCATGATTACAGTGTTTATGGTGATAGATGTCACGGTGTCAGTGCCCATGCGGAGAGTGCCAAGGCTGACAAAGCCCAGGGTGATACTTCCCATTGTGACAGTGCCCACGGTGACAGTGCCCATGGTGACAGCACCCAGTGTGACAAGGCGCATGGTGACAGTGCTCACGGTGACAGTGCCCATGGTGACAGTGCCGATGGTGAGAGTGCCAATAGTGACAGTGCTCATGGTGAAACTGCCCACAGAGACATCGCCCATGGTGATAGTGTTCATGGTGACAACCCCACGGTGACAGTGCCAATGTTGATAGTCCCAGTGGTGACAGGTCTTACATTGAATGTGACCATGGTGTCTGTGCTCATGGTGACAGTGCTCAAGGTTATAGTCTCCATGTTGACAGTGCCGATGGTGACAATTCTCACGGTGACAGGGCCTATGGTGAAAATTCTCATAGTGACAGTGTTCACGGTGACAGTGCCCATGGTGCTATTACCCATGGTGACAGTTCTCATAGTGAAACTGCCCATGTTGACACTGCCCATGGTGGCAGTGCAAAATGGTGACAGTGCCCATGGTGATATTGCTCATGGTGACATTGCTTATGGTGATAGTGTGTATGGTGAAACTGCACACAGTGACATTGCTCATGGTGACAGTGTTCATGGCGTTAGTTCCTATGGTGAATGTGACCATGGGGACAGTGCCCATAGTCACAATTCTCATGGTGTAGTGCTCACGGTGACAGTGCCCATGGTGACAATACACAGGGTGACAGTATTCATGGTGACATTGCTCATGGTGAGAGTGCCCATGTTCACAACTGTCACGGTGATAGTTCCCATGGTGACAATACCCAGGGTAACAGAGCTGATGGTAAAAGTGTTCACGGTGACAGTGCCCATGGTGACAGTACCTAAGGTGACAATTCCCATGGTGAGACTGCTCATAGACAGTGCCCATGGTGACAATACCCAGCGTGTCCTGTCCATGGTGACAGTGATCATGGTGACACATCTCATGAGGACAGTGCCATAAGTGACAGTGCTCATTGTGGCAGTGCTCATGGTGACAGTGCCCATGGTGACAGTGCCTATGGTGATAGATATCATGGTGGCTGTGCCCAGGGAGACATTGCCCACGCTGACAAGACCCATGGTGATACTTCCCATTGTGACAGTGCCATCGGTGGCAGAGCCCATGGTGACAGTGCCCAAGATCACAGAGCCCATGGTGAGAGTGCTAACGGTGACTGTGCCCATGGTGACAGCACCCAGTGTGAAAATGCCCATTGTGACAGTGCTCACGGTGACCATGCCAATGGTGATAGTGCCAATAGTGAGAGTGCTCACGGTGACACTGCCCATGGACACACTGCCCATTGTGATAGTGCCCATCATGACAACCCCTCGGAGGCAGTGCCAATGGTGAGAGTCCCCGTGGTGACAGTTCTCATGGTGAAAGTGATCCTTTTGAAATTGCTCATGGTGACAGTGCTCATGGTGACAGTGCTCAAGGTGATAGTCTCCATGTTGACAGTGTGCATGGTGACTGTTCTCACGGTGACAGTGCCTATGGTGATTATGCTCTTAGTGACAGTGCTCATGGTGACAGTGCCCATGGTGACAGTGACCACGGTGACTGTTCTCACCGTGGTAGTGCCCATGGTGACAGTGTTCATGACAGTCCGCATTAAGGCTGTGCCCGTGGTGACATTGCTAATGGTGATAATTCTCACGGTGATAGTACGCACGTTGAAAATGACAAAGGTGACAACACCCAGGTGATAATAATCATGGTGAAAGTGCCCATGGTGGCAGTTCTCATACTGACAGTTCTTGTGACAGTGCTCATGGTGGCAGTGCTCGTGGTGACAGTGCTCTGGGTGACAGTGCTCATGGTGGCAGTGCCCATGGTGAGACTACCGATGGTGACCCTGCCCATGGTGACAGTGCACATGGTCATGGTGCCTCTGGTGGCAGTGCAATATAGTGAGAATGCCCATGATGATATTGCTCATGGTGATAGTGCCCATGGTGAGAGTGCCCATGGTTCCAGTGCTCATGGTGACAGTGCCCTTGGTGACAGTGCACACCATGAGAGTGCCCATGGTGTCTGTGCCCATGGTGACAGTTCTTATCATGAGAGTGTTCACGGTAGCAGTGTTCATGGTAATAGTGCTCACGGAGGCATTGCCCACAATGAGAGTGCCCACGGTGAGAATACTGACTGTGACAGTGCCCATGATGACTTTTCTCTCTGTGACAGTGCCCTTGGGGACAGTTAGCACGGTGAGATTTCTCACAGTGATAGTGCACATTGTTTCAGTGCTCATAGTGACAAGACCCTAGGCGCCAGTGCCCATCATGGCATTGCTCACGGTGATATTTCTCACGGTGACAGTGCCCATGGTGATATTACCCATGGTGACAGTACTCAGTGATCAAGTGCTCATGGTGACATGGCATAAGGTGATAATGCTCACGGTGGCAGTGCAAAATGGTGACAGTGCCCATGGGGACATTGCTTAATGTGATAGTCCTTGTGGTGACATTGTGCATGGTGACATTGCCCACCATGACAGTGCTCTTGTTGACAGTGCTCATGGTGATAGTGCCAATGTTGGAAGTGCCCATCGTGAAAGTGTCCATGGTGACAGTTCTTATGATGAGAGTGGTCAGAGTGGCAGTGCTCATGGTGAAAGTGCCCATGGTGACAGAGCCCACGGTGACAGTGTCCATAGTTATAGTGTCCATGGTGACAGTACTAACAGTGAAATTGTCCATGGGGACACTGCCCATGGTGAAAGTGCCCATGGTCACAACACTCATGGTGATAGTGCTCACGGTGAGAGTGGCCATGGTGACAGTGACCACGGTGACAGTTCTAATGGTGATACTGCCCATGATGACAGTGCTCATGGTGACAGTCCACATTGTACCAGTGCCCAAGGTGACAGTGCTCATGGTGACAGTGCCCAAAGTCACAATACCCATGGTGACAGTGCCCAGGCTGACAGTTCTCAAGGTGATAGTGCCCATGGTGACAGTGCACATGGTGATACAGAGAATGGGGACAGTGCTTATGGTGACAGTGGTCATGGTTGCAGTACCCATGGTGATAGTGCTGAAACTGACAGTGCCCTTGGGGATAGTGCCCATGGTGAGTGTGCTCGTGTTAATTGTGTCCATGGTGGCAGTTCCCATTGTGAAAGTGCTCATGATGACAGTGCCCATGTGGGTAGTTCCCATGGTGACAGTGCTCATGGTGATAGTGACCATGTTAAGAGTGCACATGGTGGCTGTGCCCTTGGTGACAGTGCCCATGATGACAGTATTCATGGTGACAGTGCTCACGGTGATAATGCCCATGGTGGCAGTGCACATGGTGGTAGTGCACATGGTGGCAGTGAAAAATGGGGACAGTTCCCATGCTGACAGTTCTCATTGTGACAATGCACACGGTCACAACCGATGCTCACACTGCTCATGGTAGCTGTACCCTTGGTGACAGTGCTCAGAGTGATAGTGCCCATGGTGGCAGTGCCCATGGTGACACTGCCCATGGTGACAATGCCCATGATGACAGTGCCCATGGAGTCAGTGCCCACGGAGCCATTGCCTATGGTAACAGTGCTCACAGTGACAGTACCCATGGTAACAGTGACCATGGTGAGAGTGCTCATGGTGATAGTGTCTATGGTGACAGATCACACTGTGACAGTCCGCATTGTGCCAGTACCAATAGTGACAGTGCCCATGGTGACATTGACCATGGTGAGAGTGATCACGGTGCTAGTGCTCACAGTAATAGTGCTCATGGTGACAGTGCCGACAGTGAAGGTGCTCACGGTGACAGTGCCTCTGGTGATAGTGCCCATGGTGAGAGTCCGCCCATTGATAGTGCCCATGGTGGCAGTTCCCATTGTGAAAATGTTCATGATGACATTGCCCATGTTGGTAGTCCCTATGGTGACAGTGCTCACGGTGATAGTGACCTTGGTAACTGTGCACATGGTGGCCGTGCCCTTGGTGACAGTGCCAATGATGACAGTACTCATGGTGACAGTTCTCACGGTGATAGTGCCCATGGTGATATTGCACATGGTGGCAGTGAAAAATGGTGACAGTGCCCATGTTGACAGTTCTCATGGTGACAGTGCACACGGTGACAACCCATGCAGACAGTACTCACGGTGACAGTTCTCATGGTTGCAGTACCCATGGTGACAGTGCTCACAGTGATACTGCCCATGGTGGCAGTGCCCATGGTGACACTGCCCATGATGACAGTGCCCATGGTGAAAGTTCCCACGGCGCCATTGCCTATGGTGACAGTGCTCATGGTAACAGTGCCCATGGTGACAGTGACCATGGTGAGAGTGCTCACACTGATAGTGCCCATGGTGACAGGGCTCATGGTGCCAGTCCGCATTGTGCCAGTACCCATGGCGACAGTGCTCATGGTGACACTGACCACAGTGAGAGTGCTCACTGTGATAGAGCTCACGGTAATAGTGCTCATGGTGACAGTGCAAATGGTGACAATACCCATGGTGACAGTACTCATGTTGAAAATACCCATGGTGGCAGTTCTCATGGTGACAGTGCTCATAATAGCAGTGCCCAAGGTGGCAGTCCTCGTGGTGACAGTGCTAATGGTGACAGTGCTCTTGGTGGCAGTTCCCATGGGGACAGTACCGATGGTGACCCTGTGCATTGTTACAGTGCCCATGGTAACCGTGCTCACGGTGGTAGTGCACATCGTGACAGTGCCCATGGTGGCAGTTCACCTGGTGACAGTGCTAAATCGTGACAGTGCACATGCTGACAGTGCTCACGGTGATAGTGCCCATGGTGACAGTGCCCACGGTGATAATGGGTATTATTACAGTGTTCATCTTGACAGAGCCCAAGGTGGCAGTGGCCATGGTGACAGTGCCCACAATGACAGTGCCCATGGTAACAGTGCCGACAGTGACAGTGCCCATGGTGACACTTCTCACAGTGAATGTGCCCATGGGGACAGTTACCATGATGAGATTTCTCACGGTGATAGTGCCCGTTGTGACAGTGCTCACAGTGACAATGCCCATGGTGCCACTGCCCATAGAGACATTCCGCACGGTCACTTTTCTCACGGTGAAAGTACCTATGGTGACACTGCACCTGGTGGCAGTGCAAAATGGTGACAGTGCCCATGGTGACATTGCTCATAGTGACTTTGCTAACAGTGATAGTCCTTACGGTGACAGTGTGCACAGTGACACTGCACACAGTTGCAGTGTTCATGGTGACAGTGTTCACGGTGATACTTTCCATGGTGATAGTGCCCATGGTGACACTGCACATGGTGGCAGTGAAAAATGGTGACAGTGCCCCTGTTGTCAGTTCTCATGGTGACCGTGCACATGGTGACAACCCGTGCAGACTGTACTCATGGTGACAGTACTCACGGTGACAGTTCTCATGTTTGCAGTATCCATGGTGACAGTGCTCACAGTGATAGTGCCCATGGTGAGAGTGCCCATGATGACAGGGCCCATGGTGCCATTGCCTATGGTGACAGTGCTCATGGTAACAGTGCCCAAGATGACAGTGACCATGGTGAGAGTGCTCACACTGATGGTGCCCATGGTGACAGTGCTCATGGTGTCTGTCTACATTGTGCCAGTACCCATGGCAACAGTGCTCATGGTGACAGGGACCACAGTGAGAGAGCTCACGGTGAGAGTGCTCACGGTAATAGTGCTCATGGTGACAGTGCAAATGGTGACAATACCATGGTGACAGTACTCATGTTGAAAATACCCATGGTGGCAGTTCTCATAGCGACAGATCTCATGGTGACGTTGCTCATAATAGCAGTGCCCAGGTGCCAGTGCTCGTGGTGACGGTGCTAATGGTGACAGTGCTCTTGGTGGCAGTTCCCATCGGGACAATACTGGTGGTGACACTGTGCATTGTTACAGTGCCCATGGTAACCGTGTTCACGGTGATAGTGCACATCGTGACAGTGCCCATGGTGGTAGTTCACCTGGTGACAGTGCTAAATAGTGACAGTGCACATGCTGACAGTGCTCACGGTGATAGTGCCCATGGTGACAGTGCACACGGTCATAATGGGCATTGTTACAGAGTTCATGGTGACAGCACACGGTGGCAGTGGCCATGGAGACAGTGCCCACAATGACAGTGCCCATGGTGACAGTGCCGACAGTGACAGTGCCCATGGTGACACTTCTCATGGTGACAGTGCCCATGGGGACAGTTAGCATGGTGAGATTTCTAACGGTGATAGTGCCCGTTGTGCCAGTGCTCACAGTAACAATGCCCATGGGGCCAGTGGCCATAGAGTCATTCCGCACGGTCACATTTCTCACGGTGAAAGTGCCTATGGTGATATTAACCATGCTGACACTGCACATGGTGGCAGAGCAAAATGGTGACAGTGCCCATGGTGACATTGCTCATGGTGACTTTGCTTACGGTGATAGTCCTTACAGTGACAGTACGCATGGTGACACTGCACACAGTGACAGTGTTCATGGTGAAAGTGTTCACGGTGATAGTTCCGATGGTGAGATTGTCCTGGTAACAGTGCCCATAGTCACAATTCTCATTGTGTAGTGCTCACAGTGACAGTGCCCATGGTGTCATGCCCATGGTGACAGTGCTCATGGTGACAGTGCTCATGTTGGCAGAGCCATAAATAAGAGTGCTCATTGTGGCAGTGCTCATGGTGTCCGTGCTCATGGTGACAGTGCCCATGATTACAGTGTTTATGGTGATAGATGTCACGGTGTCAGTGCCCACGCGGAGAGTGCCAAGGCTGACAAAGCCCAGGGTGATACTTCCCATTGGGACAGTGCCCACGGTGACAGTGCCCATGGTGACAGCACCCAGTGTGACAAGGCGCATGGTGACAGTGCTCACGGTGACAGTGCCCATGGTGACAGTGCCGATGGTGAGAGTGCCAATAGTGACAGTGCTCATGGTGAAACTGCCCACAGAGACATCGCCCATGGTGATAGTGTTCATGGTGACAACCCCACGGTGACAGTGCCAATGTTGATAGTCCCAGTGGTGACAGGTCTTACATTGAATGAGACCATGGTGTCTGTGCTCATGGTGACAGTGCTCAAGGTTATAGTCTCCATGTTGACAGTGCCGATGGTGACAATTCTCACGGTGACAGGGCCTATGGTGAAAATTCTCATAGTGACAGTGTTCACGGTGACAGTGCCCATGGTGCTATTACCCATGGTGACAGTTCTCATAGTGAAACTGCCCATGTTGACACTGCCCATGGTGGCAGTGCAAAATGGTGACAGTGCCCATGGTGATATTGCTCATGGTGACATTGCTTATGGTGATAGTGTGTATGGTGAAACTGCACACAGTGACATTGCTCATGGTGACAGTGTTCATGGCGTTAGTTCCTATGGTGAATGTGACCATGGGGACAGTGCCCATAGTCACAATTCTCATGGGGTAGTGCTCACGGTGACAGTGCCCATGGTGACAATACACAGGGTGACAGTATTCATGGTGACATTGCTCATGGTGAGAGTGCCCATGTTCACAACTGTCACGGTGATAGTTCCCATGGTGACAATACCCAGGGTAACAGAGCTGATGGTAAAAGTGTTCACGGTGACAGTGCCCATGGTGACAGTACCTAAGGTGACAATTCCCATGGTGAGACTGCTCATAGACAGTGCCCATGGTGACAATACCCAGCGTGTCCTGTCCATGGTGACAGTGATCATGGTGACACATCTCATGAGGACAGTGCCATAAGTGACAGTGCTCATTGTGGCAGTGCTCATGGTGACAGTGCCCATGGTGACAGTGCCTATGGTGATAGATATCATGGTGGCGGTGCCCAGGGAGACATTGCCCACGCTGACAAGACCCATGGTGATACTTCCCATTGTGACAGTGCCATCGGTGGCAGAGCCCATGGTGACAGTGCCCAAGATCACAGAGCCCATGGTGAGAGTGCTAACGGTGACTGTGCCCATGGTGACAGCACCCAGTGTGAAAATGCCCATTGTGACAGTGCTCACGGTGACCATGCCAATGGTGATAGTGCCAATAGTGAGAGTGCTCATGGTGACACTGCCCATGGACACACTGCCCATTGTGATAGTGCCCATCATGACAACCCCTCGGAGGCAGTGCCAATGGTGAGAGTCCCCGTGGTGACAGTTCTCATGGTGAAAGTGATCCTTTTGAAATTGCTCATGGTGACAGTGCTCATGGTGACAGTGCTCAAGGTGATAGTCTCCATGTTGACAGTGTGCATGGTGACTGTTCTCACGGTGACAGTGCCTATGGTGATTATGCTCTTAGTGACAGTGCTCATGGTGACAGTGCCCATGGTGACAGTGACCACGGTGACTGTTCTCACCGTGGTAGTGCCCATGGTGACAGTGTTCATGACAGTCCGCATTAAGGCTGTGCCCGTGGTGACATTGCTAATGGTGATAATTCTCACGGTGATAGTACGCACGTTGAAAATGACAAAGGTGACAACACCCAGGTGATAATAATCATGGTGAAAGTGCCCATGGTGGCAGTTCTCATACTGACAGTTCTTGTGACAGTGCTCATGGTGGCAGTGCTCGTGGTGACAGTGCTCTGGGTGACAGTGCTCATGGTGGCAGTGCCCATGGTGAGACTACCGATGGTGACCCTGCCCATGGTGACAGTGCACATGGTCATGGTGCCTCTGGTGGCAGTGCAATATAGTGAGAATGCCCATGATGATATTGCTCATGGTGATAGTGCCCATGGTGAGAGTGCCCATGGTTCCAGTGCTCATGGTGACAGTGCCCTTGGTGACAGTGCACACCATGAGAGTGCCCATGGTGTCTGTGCCCATGGTGACAGTTCTTATCATGAGAGTGTTCACGGTAGCAGTGTTCATGGTAATAGTGCTCACGGAGGCATTGCCCACAATGAGAGTGCCCACGGTGAGAATACTGACTGTGACAGTGCCCATGATGACTTTTCTCTCTGTGACAGTGCCCTTGGGGACAGTTAGCACGGTGAGATTTCTCACAGTGATAGTGCACATTGTTTCAGTGCTCATAGTGACAAGACCCTAGGCGCCAGTGCCCATCATGGCATTGCTCACGGTGATATTTCTCACGGTGACAGTGCCCATGGTGATATTACCCATGGTGACAGTACTCAGTGATCAAGTGCTCATGGTGACATGGCATAAGGTGATAATGCTCACGGTGGCAGTGCAAAATGGTGACAGTGCCCATGGGGACATTGCTTAATGTGATAGTCCTTGTGGTGACATTGTGCATGGTGACATTGCCCACCATGACAGTGCTCTTGTTGACAGTGCTCATGGTGATAGTGCCAATGTTGGAAGTGCCCATCGTGAAAGTGTCCATGGTGACAGTTCTTATGATGAGAGTGGTCAGAGTGGCAGTGCTCATGGTGAAAGTGCCCATGGTGACAGAGCCCACGGTGACAGTGTCCATAGTTATAGTGTCCATGGTGACAGTACTAACAGTGAAATTGTCCATGGGGACACTGCCCATGGTGAAAGTGCCCATGGTCACAACACTCACGGTGATACTGCTCACAGTGAGAGTGGCCATGGTGACAGTGACCACGGTGACAGTTCTAATGGTGATACTGCCCGTGATGACAGTGCTCTGGTGACAGTCCACATTGTACCAGTGCCCAAGGTGACAGTGCTCATGGTGACAGTGCCCAAAGTCACAATACCCATGGTGACAGTGCCCAGGCTGACAGTTCTCAAGGTGATAGTGCCCATGGTGACAGTGCACATGGTGATACAGAGAATGGGGACAGTGCTTATGGTGACAGTGGTCATGGTTGCAGTACCCATGGTGATAGTGCTGAAACTGACAGTGCCCTTGGGGATAGTGCCCATGGTGAGTGTGCTCGTGTTAATTGTGTCCATGGTGGCAGTTCCCATTGTGAAAGTGCTCATGATGACAGTGCCCATGTGGGTAGTTCCCATGGTGACAGTGCTCATGGTGATAGTGACCATGTTAAGAGTGCACATGGTGGCTGTGCCCTTGGTGACAGTGCCCATGATGACAGTATTCATGGTGACAGTGCTCACGGTGATAATGCCCATGGTGGCAGTGCACATGGTGGTAGTGCACATGGTGGCAGTGAAAAATGGGGACAGTTCCCATGCTGACAGTTCTCATTGTGACAATGCACACGGTCACAACCGATGCTCACACTGCTCATGGTAGCTGTACCCTTGGTGACAGTGCTCAGAGTGATAGTGCCCATGGTGGCAGTGCCCATGGTGACACTGCCCATGGTGACAATGCCCATGATGACAGTGCCCATGGAGTCAGTGCCCACGGAGCCATAGCCTATGGTAACAGTGCTCACAGTGACAGTACCCATGGTAACAGTGACCATGGTGAGAGTGCTCATGGTGATAGTGTCTATGGTGACAGATCACACTGTGACAGTCCGCATTGTGCCAGTACCAATAGTGACAGTGCCCATGGTGACATTGACCATGGTGAGAGTGATCACGGTGCTAGTGCTCACAGTAATAGTGCTCATGGTGACAGTGACGACAGTGAAGGTGCTCACGGTGACAGTGCCTCTGGTGATAGTGCCCATGGTGAGAGTCCGCCCATTGATAGTGCCCATGGTGGCAGTTCCCACTGTGAAAATGCTTATGATGACATTGCCCATGTTGGTAGTCCCCATGGTGACAGTGCTCACGGTGGTAGTGCACATCGTGACAGTGCCCATGGTGGCAGTTCACCTGGTGACAGTGCTAAATCGTGACAGTGCACATGCTGACAGTGCTCACGGTGATAGTGCCCATGGTGACAGTGCCCACGGTGATAATGGGTATTATTACAGTGTTCATCTTGACAGAGCCCAAGGTGGCAGTGGCCATGGTGACAGTGCCCACAATGACAGTGCCCATGGTAACAGTGCCGACAGTGACAGTGCCCATGGTGACACTTCTCACAGTGAATGTGCCCATGGGGACAGTTACCATGATGAGATTTCTCACGGTGATAGTGCCCGTTGTGACAGTGCTCACACTGACAATGCCCATGGTGCCACTGCCCATAGAGACATTCCGCACGGTCACTTTTCTCACGGTGAAAGTACCTATGGTGACACTGCACCTGGTGGCAGTGCAAAATGGTGACAGTGCCCATGGTGACATTGCTCATAGTGACTTTGCTTACAGTGATAGTCCTTACGGTGACAGTGTGCACGGTGACACTGCACACAGTTGCAGTGTTCATGGTGACAGTGTTCACGGTGATACTTTCCATGGTGATAGTGCCCATGGTGACACTGCACATGGTGGCAGTGAAAAATGGTGACAGTGCCCCTGTTGTCAGTTCTCATGGTGACCGTGCACATGGTGACAACCCGTGCAGACTGTACTCATGGTGACAGTACTCACGGTGACAGTTCTCATGTTTGCAGTATCCATGGTGACAGTGCTCACAGTGATAGTGCCCATGGTGAGAGTGCCCATGATGACAGGGCCCATGGTGCCATTGCCTATGGTGACAGTGCTCATGGTAACAGTGCCCAAGGTGACAGTGACCATGGTGAGAGTGCTCACACTGATGGTGCCCATGGTGACAGTGCTCATGGTGTCTGTCTACATTGTGCCAGTACCCATGGCAACAGTGCTCATGGTGACAGGGACCACAGTGAGAGAGCTCACGGTGAGAGTGCTCACGGTAATAGTGCTCATGGTGACAGTGCAAATGGTGACAATACCATGGTGACAGTACTCATGTTGAAAATACCCATGGTGGCAGTTCTCATAGCGACAGATCTCATGGTGACATTGCTCATAATAGCAGTGCCCAGGTGCCAGTGCTCGTGGTGACGGTGCTAATGGTGACAGTGCTCTTGGTGGCAGTTCCCATCGGGACAATACTGATGGTGACACTGTGCATTGTTACAGTGCCCATGGTAACCGTGTTCACGGTGATAGTGCACATCGTGACAGTGCCCATGGTGGTAGTTCACCTGGTGACAGTGCTAAATAGTGACAGTGCACATGCTGACAGTGCTCACGGTGATAGTGCCCATGGTGACAGTGCACACGGTCATAATGGGCATTGTTACAGAGTTCATGGTGACAGCACACGGTGGCAGTGGCCATGGAGACAGTGCCCACAATGACAGTGCCCATGGTGACAGTGCCGACAGTGACAGTGCCCATGGTGACACTTCTCATGGTGACAGTGCCCATGGGGACAGTTAGCATGGTGAGATTTCTAACGGTGATAGTGCCCGTTGTGCCAGTGCTCACAGTAACAATGCCCATGGGGCCAGTGCCCATAGAGTCATTCCGCACGGTCACATTTCTCACGGTGGAAGTGCCTATGGTGATATTAACCATGGTGACACTGCACATGGTGGCAGAGCAAAATGGTGACAGTGCCCATGGTGACATTGCTCATGGTGACTTTGCTTACGGTGATAGTCCTTACAGTGACAGTACGCATGGTGACACTGCACACAGTGACAGTGTTCATGGTGAAAGTGTTCACGGTGATAGTTCCCATGGTGAGATTGTCCTGGTAACAGTGCCCATAGTCACAATTCTCATGGTGTAGTGCTCACAGTGACAGTGCCCATGGTGTCATGCCCATGGTGACAGTGCTCATGGTGACAGTGCTCATGTTGGCAGAGCCATAAATAAGAGTGCTCATTGTGGCAGTGCTCATGGTGTCCGTGCTCATGGTGACAGTGCCCATGATTACAGTGTTTATGGTGATAGATGTCACGGTGTCAGTGCCCACGCGGAGAGTGCCAAGGCTGACAAAGCCCAGGGTGATACTTCCCATTGTGACAGTGCCCACGGTGACAGTGCCCATGGTGACAGCACCCAGTGTGACAAGGCGCATGGTGACAGTGCTCACGGTGACAGTGCCCATGGTGACAGTGCCGATGGTGAGAGTGCCAATAGTGACAGTGCTCATGGTGAAACTGCCCACAGAGACATCGCCCATGGTGATAGTGTTCATGGTGACAACCCCACAGTGACAGTGCCAATGTTGATAGTCCCAGTGGTGACAGGTCTTACATTGAATGTGACCATGGTGTCTGTGCTCATGGTGACAGTGCTCAAGGTTATAGTCTCCATGTTGACAGTGCCGATGGTGACAATTCTCACGGTGACAGGGCCTATGGTGAAAATTCTCATAGTGACAGTGTTCACGGTGACAGTGCCCATGGTGCTATTACCCATGGTGACAGTACTCATAGTGAAACTGCCCATGTTGACACTGCCCATGGTGGCAGTGCAAAATGGTGACAGTGCCCATGGTGATATTGCTCATGGTGACATTGCTTATGGTGATAGTGTGTATGGTGAAACTGCACACAGTGACATTGCTCATGGTGACAGTGTTCATGGCGTTAGTTCCTATGGTGAATGTGACCATGGGGACAGTGCCCAAAGTCACAATTCTCATGGGGTAGTGCTCACGGTGACAGTGCCCATGGTGACAATACACAGGGTGACAGTATTCATGGTGACATTGCTCATGGTGAGAGTGCCCATGTTCACAACTGTCACGGTGATAGTTCCCATGGTGACAATACCCAGGGTAACAGAGCTGATGGTAAAAGTGTTCACGGTGACAGTGCCCATGGTGACAGTACCTAAGGTGACAATTCCCATGGTGAGACTGCTCATAGACAGTGCCCATGGTGACAATACCCAGCGTGTCCTGTCCATGGTGACAGTGATCATGGTGACACATCTCATGAGGACAGTGCCATAAGTGACAGTGCTCATTGTGGCAGTGCTCATGGTGACAGTGCCCATGGTGACAGTGCCTATGGTGATAGATATCATGGTGGCTGTGCCCAGGGAGACATTGCCCACGCTGACAAGACCCATGGTGATACTTCCCATTGTGACAGTGCCATCGGTGGCAGAGCCCATGGTGACAGTGCCCAAGATCACAGAGCCCATGGTGAGAGTGCTAACGGTGACTGTGCCCATGGTGACAGCACCCAGTGTGAAAATGCCCATTGTGACAGTGCTCACGGTGACCATGCCAATGGTGATAGTGCCAATAGTGAGAGTGCTCACGGTGACACTGCCCATGGACACACTGCCCATTGTGATAGTGCCCATCATGACAACCCCTCGGAGGCAGTGCCAATGGTGAGAGTCCCCGTGGTGACAGTTCTCATGGTGAAAGTGATCCTTTTGAAATTGCTCATGGTGACAGTGCTCATGGTGACAGTGCTCAAGGTGATAGTCTCCATGTTGACAGTGTGCATGGTGACTGTTCTCACGGTGACAGTGCCTATGGTGATTATGCTCTTAGTGACAGTGCTCATGGTGACAGTGCCCATGGTGACAGTGACCACGGTGACTGTTCTCACCGTGGTAGTGCCCATGGTGACAGTGTTCATGATGACAGTCCGCATTAAGGCTGTGCCCGTGGTGACATTGCTAATGGTGATAATTCTCACGGTGATAGTACGCACGTTGAAAATGACAAAGGTGACAACACCCAGGTGATAATAATCATGGTGAAAGTGCCCATGGTGGCAGTTCTCATACTGACAGTTCTTGTGACAGTGCTCATGGTGGCAGTGCTCGTGGTGACAGTGCTCTTGGTGACAGTGCTCATGGTGGCAGTGCCCATGGTGAGACTACCGATGGTGACCCTGCCCATGGTGACAGTGCACATGGTCATGGTGCCTCTGGTGGCAGTGCAATATAGTGAGAATGCCCATGATGATATTGCTCATGGTGATAGTGCCCATGGTGAGAGTGCCCATGGTTCCAGTGCTCATGGTGACAGTGCCCATTGTGACAGTGCCCTTGGTGACAGTGCACACCATGAGAGTGCCCATGGTGTCTGTGCCCATGGTGACAGTTCTTATCATGAGAGTGTTCACGGTAGCAGTGTTCATGGTAATAGTGCTCACGGAGGCATTGCCCACAATGAGAGTGCCCACGGTGAGAATACTGACTGTGACAGTGCCCATGATGACTTTTCTCTCTGTGACAGTGCCCTTGGGGACAGTTAGCACGGTGAGATTTCTCACAGTGATAGTGCACATTGTTTCAGTGCTCATAGTGACAAGACCCTAGGCGCCAGTGCCCATCATGGCATTGCTCACGGTGATATTTCTCACGGTGACAGTGCCCATGGTGATATTACCCATGGTGACAGTACTCAGTGATCAAGTGCTCATGGTGACATGGCATAAGGTGATAATGCTCACGGTGGCAGTGCAAAATGGTGACAGTGCCCATGGGGACATTGCTTAATGTGATAGTCCTTGTGGTGACATTGTGCATGGTGACATTGCCCACCATGACAGTGCTCTTGTTGACAGTGCTCATGGTGATAGTGCCAATGTTGGAAGTGCCCATCGTGAAAGTGTCCATGGTGACAGTTCTTATGATGAGAGTGGTCAGAGTGGCAGTGCTCATGGTGAAAGTGCCCATGGTGACAGAGCCCACGGTGACAGTGTCCATAGTTATAGTGTCCATGGTGACAGTACTAACAGTGAAATTGTCCATGGGGACACTGCCCATGGTGAAAGTGCCCATGGTCACAACACTCACGGTGATAGTGCTCACGGTGAGAGTGGCCATGGTGACAGTGACCACGGTGACAGTTCTAATGGTGATACTGCCCATGATGACAGTGCTCATGGTGACAGTCCACATTGTACCAGTGCCCAAGGTGACAGTGCTCATGGTGACAGTGCCCAAAGTCACAATACCCATGGTGACAGTGCCCAGGCTGACAGTTCTCAAGGTGATAGTGCCCATGGTGACAGTGCACATGGTGATACAGAGAATGGGGACAGTGCTTATGGTGACAGTGGTCATGGTTGCAGTACCCATGGTGATAGTGCTGAAACTGACAGTGCCCTTGGGGATAGTGCCCATGGTGAGTGTGCTCGTGTTAATTGTGTCCATGGTGGCAGTTCCCATTGTGAAAGTGCTCATGATGACAGTGCCCATGTGGGTAGTTCCCATGGTGACAGTGCTCATGGTGATAGTGACCATGTTAAGAGTGCACATGGTGGCTGTGCCCTTGGTGACAGTGCCCATGATGACAGTATTCATGGTGACAGTGCTCACGGTGATAATGCCCATGGTGGCAGTGCACATGGTGGTAGTGCACATGGTGGCAGTGAAAAATGGGGACAGTTCCCATGCTGACAGTTCTCATTGTGACAATGCACACGGTCACAACCGATGCTGACACTGCTCATGGTAGCTGTACCCTTGGTGACAGTGCTCAGAGTGATAGTGCCCATGGTGGCAGTGTCCATGGTGACACTGCCCATGGTGACAATGCCCATGATGACAGTGCCCATGGAGTCAGTGCCCACGGAGTCATTGCCTATGGTAACAGTGCTCACAGTGACAGTACCCATGGTAACAGTGACCATGGTGAGAGTGCTCATGGTGATAGTGTCTATGGTGACAGATCACACTGTGACAGTCCGCATTGTGCCAGTACCAATAGTGACAGTGCCCATGGTGATAGTGTCTATGGTGACAGATCACACTGTGACAATCCGCATTGTGCCAGTACCAATAGTGACAGTGCCCATGGTGACATTGACCATGGTGAGAGTGATCACGGTGCTAGTGCTCACAGTAATAGGGCTCATGGTGACAGTGCCGACAGTGAAGGTGCTCACGGTGACAGTGCCTCTGGTGATAGTGCCCATGGTGAGAGTCCGCCCATTGATAGTGCCCATGGTGGCAGTTCCCATTGTGAAAATGCTCATGATGACATTGCCCATGTTGGTAGTCCCCATGGTGACAGTGCTCACGGTGATAGTGACCTTGGTAACTGTGCACATGGTGGCTGTGCCCTTGGTGACAGTGCCTATGATGACAGTACTCATGGTGACAGTTCTCACGGTGATAGTGCCCATGGTGATATTGCACATGGTGGCAGTGAAAAATGGTGACAGTGCCCATGTTGACAGTTCTCATGGTGACAGTGCACACGGTGACAACCCATGCAGACAGTACTCACGGTGACAGTTCTCATGGTTGCAGTACCCATGGTGACAGTGCTCACAGTGATACTGCCCATGGTGGCAGTGCCCATGGTGACAGTGCCCATGGTGACACTGCCCATGATGACAGTGCCCATGGTGAAAGTTCCCACGGCGCCATTGCCTATGGTGACAGTGCTCATGGTAACAGTGCCCATGGTGACAGTGACCATGGTGAGAGTGCTCACACTGATAGTGCCCATGGTGACAGGGCTCATGGTGCCAGTCCGCATTGTGCCAGTACCCATGGCGACAGTGCTCATGGTGACACTGACCACAGTGAGAGTGCTCACTGTGATAGAGCTCACGGTAATAGTGCTCATGGTGACAGTGCAAATGGTGACAATACCCATGGTGACAGTACTCATGTTGAAAATACCCATGGTGGCAGTTCTCATGGTGACAGTGCTCATAATAGCAGTGCCCAAGGTGGCAGTCCTCGTGGTGACAGTGCTAATGGTGACAGTGCTCTTGGTGGCAGTTCCCATGGGGACAGTACCGATGGTGACCCTGTGCATTGTTACAGTGCCCATGGTAACCGTGCTCACGGTGGTAGTGCACATCGTGACAGTGCCCATGGTGGCAGTTCACCTGGTGACAGTGCTAAATCGTGACAGTGCACATGCTGACAGTGCTCACGGTGATAGTGCCCATGGTGACAGTGCCCACGGTGATAATGGGTATTATTACAGTGTTCATCTTGACAGAGCCCAAGGTGGCAGTGGCCATGGTGACAGTGCCCACAATGACAGTGCCCATGGTAACAGTGCCGACAGTGACAGTGCCCATGGTGACACTTCTCACAGTGAATGTGCCCATGGGGACAGTTACCATGATGAGATTTCTCACGGTGATAGTGCCCGTTGTGACAGTGCTCACACTGACAATGCCCATGGTGCCACTGCCCATAGAGACATTCCGCACGGTCACTTTTCTCACGGTGAAAGTACCTATGGTGACACTGCACCTGGTGGCAGTGCAAAATGGTGACAGTGCCCATGGTGACATTGCTCATAGTGACTTTGCTTACAGTGATAGTCCTTACGGTGACAGTGTGCACGGTGACACTGCACACAGTTGCAGTGTTCATGGTGACAGTGTTCACGGTGATAATTTCCATGGTGATAGTGCCCATGGTGACACTGCACATGGTGGCAGTGAAAAATGGTGACAGTGCCCCTGTTGTCAGTTCTCATGGTGACCGTGCACATGGTGACAACCCGTGCAGACTGTACTCATGGTGACAGTACTCACGGTGACAGTTCTCATGTTTGCAGTATCCATGGTGACAGTGTTCACAGTGATAGTGCCCATGGTGAGAGTGCCCATGATGACAGGGCCCATGGTGCCATTGCCTATGGTGACAGTGCTCATGGTAACAGTGCCCAAGGTGACAGTGACCATGGTGAGAGTGCTCACACTGATGGTGCCCATGGTGACAGTGCTCATGGTGTCTGTCTACATTGTGCCAGTACCCATGGCAACAGTGCTCATGGTGACAGGGACCACAGCGAGAGAGCTCACGGTGAGAGTGCTCACGGTAATAGTGCTCATGGTGACAGTGCAAATGGTGACAATACCATGGTGACAGTACTCATGTTGAAAATACCCATGGTGGCAGTTCTCATAGCGACAGATCTCATGGTGACATTGCTCATAATAGCAGTGCCCAGGTGCCAGTGCTCGTGGTGACGGTGCTAATGGTGACAGTGCTCTTGGTGGCAGTTCCCATCGGGACAATACTGATGGTGACACTGTGCATTGTTACAGTGCCCATGGTAACCGTGTTCACGGTGATAGTGCACATCGTGACAGTGCCCATGGTGGTAGTTCACCTGGTGACAGTGCTAAATAGTGACAGTGCACATGCTGACAGTGCTCACGGTGATAGTGCCCATGGTGACAGTGCACACGGTCATAATGGGCATTGTTACAGAGTTCATGGTGACAGCACACGGTGGCAGTGGCCATGGAGACAGTGCCCACAATGACAGTGCCCATGGTGACAGTGCCGACAGTGACAGTGCCCATGGTGACACTTCTCATGGTGACAGTGCCCATGGGGACAGTTAGCATGGTGAGATTTCTAACGGTGATAGTGCCCGTTGTGCCAGTGCTCACAGTAACAATGCCCATGGGGCCAGTGCCCATAGAGTCATTCCGCACGGTCACATTTCTCACGGTGAAAGTGCCTATGGTGATATTAACCATGGTGACACTGCACATGGTGGCAGAGCAAAATGGTGACAGTGCCCATGGTGACATTGCTCATGGTGACTTTGCTTACGGTGATAGTCCTTACAGTGACAGTACGCATGGTGACACTGCACACAGTGACAGTGTTCATGGTGAAAGTGTTCACGGTGATAGTTCCCATGGTGAGATTGTCCTGGTAACAGTGCCCATAGTCACAATTCTCATGGTGTAGTGCTCACAGTGACAGTGCCCATGGTGTCATGCCCATGGTGACAGTGCTCATGGTGACAGTGCTCATGTTGGCAGAGCCATAAATAAGAGTGCTCATTGTGGCAGTGCTCATGGTGTCCGTGCTCATGGTGACAGTGCCCATGATTACAGTGTTTATGGTGATAGATGTCACGGTGTCAGTGCCCACGCGGAGAGTGCCAAGGCTGACAAAGCCCAGGGTGATACTTCCCATTGGGACAGTGCCCACGGTGACAGTGCCCATGGTGACAGCACCCAGTGTGACAAGGCGCATGGTGACAGTGCTCACGGTGACAGTGCCCATGGTGACAGTGCCGATGGTGAGAGTGCCAATAGTGACAGTGCTCATGGTGAAACTGCCCACAGAGACATCGCCCATGGTGATAGTGTTCATGGTGACAACCCCACGGTGACAGTGCCAATGTTGATAGTCCCAGTGGTGACAGGTCTTACATTGAATGTGACCATGGTGTCTGTGCTCATGGTGACAGTGCTCAAGGTTATAGTCTCCATGTTGACAGTGCCGATGGTGACAATTCTCACGGTGACAGGGCCTATGGTGAAAATTCTCATAGTGACAGTGTTCACGGTGACAGTGCCCATGGTGCTATTACCCATGGTGACAGTTCTCATAGTGAAACTGCCCATGTTGACACTGCCCATGGTGGCAGTGCAAAATGGTGACAGTGCCCATGGTGATATTGCTCATGGTGACATTGCTTATGGTGATAGTGTGTATGGTGAAACTGCACACAGTGACATTGCTCATGGTGACAGTGTTCATGGCGTTAGTTCCTATGGTGAATGTGACCATGGGGACAGTGCCCATAGTCACAATTCTCATGGTGTAGTGCTCACGGTGACAGTGCCCATGGTGACAATACACAGGGTGACAGTATTCATGGTGACATTGCTCATGGTGAGAGTGCCCATGTTCACAACTGTCACGGTGATAGTTCCCATGGTGACAATACCCAGGGTAACAGAGCTGATGGTAAAAGTGTTCACGGTGACAGTGCCCATGGTGACAGTACCTAAGGTGACAATTCCCATGGTGAGACTGCTCATAGACAGTGCCCATGGTGACAATACCCAGCGTGTCCTGTCCATGGTGACAGTGATCATGGTGACACATCTCATGAGGACAGTGCCATAAGTGACAGTGCTCATTGTGGCAGTGCTCATGGTGACAGTGCCCATGGTGACAGTGCCTATGGTGATAGATATCATGGTGGCTGTGCCCAGGGAGACATTGTCCACGCTGACAAGACCCATGGTGATACTTCCCATTGTGACAGTGCCATCGGTGGCAGAGCCCATGGTGACAGTGCCCAAGATCACAGAGCCCATGGTGAGAGTGCTAACGGTGACTGTGCCCATGGTGACAGCACCCAGTGTGAAAATGCCCATTGTGACAGTGCTCACGGTGACCATGCCAATGGTGATAGTGCCAATAGTGAGAGTGCTCACGGTGACACTGCCCATGGACACACTGCCCATTGTGATAGTGCCCATCATGACAACCCCTCGGAGGCAGTGCCAATGGTGAGAGTCCCCGTGGTGACAGTTCTCATGGTGAAAGTGATCCTTTTGAAATTGCTCATGGTGACAGTGCTCATGGTGACAGTGCTCAAGGTGATAGTCTCCATGTTGACAGTGTGCATGGTGACTGTTCTCACGGTGACAGTGCCTATGGTGATTATGCTCTTAGTGACAGTGCTCATGGTGACAGTGCCCATGGTGACAGTGACCACGGTGACTGTTCTCACCGTGGTAGTGCCCATGGTGACAGTGTTCATGATGACAGTCCGCATTAAGGCTGTGCCCGTGGTGACATTGCTAATGGTGATAATTCTCACGGTGATAGTACGCACGTTGAAAATGACAAAGGTGACAACACCCAGGTGATAATAATCATGGTGAAAGTGCCCATGGTGGCAGTTCTCATACTGACAGTTCTTGTGACAGTGCTCATGGTGGCAGTGCTCGTGGTGACAGTGCTCTTGGTGACAGTGCTCATGGTGGCAGTGCCCATGGTGAGACTACCGATGGTGACCCTGCCCATGGTGACAGTGCACATGGTCATGGTGCCTCTGGTGGCAGTGCAATATAGTGAGAATGCCCATGATGATATTGCTCATGGTGATAGTGCCCATGGTGAGAGTGCCCATGGTTCCAGTGCTCATGGTGACAGTGCCCATTGTGACAGTGCCCTTGGTGACAGTGCACACCATGAGAGTGCCCATGGTGTCTGTGCCCATGGTGACAGTTCTTATCATGAGAGTGTTCACGGTAGCAGTGTTCATGGTAATAGTGCTCACAGAGGCATTGCCCACAATGAGAGTGCCCACGGTGAGAATACTGACTGTGACAGTGCCCATGATGACTTTTCTCTCTGTGACAGTGCCCTTGGGGACAGTTAGCACGGTGAGATTTCTCACAGTGATAGTGCACATTGTTTCAGTGCTCATAGTGACAAGACCCTAGGCGCCAGTGCCCATCATGGCATTGCTCACGGTGATATTTCTCACGGTGACAGTGCCCATGGTGATATTACCCATGGTGACAGTACTCAGTGATCAAGTGCTCATGGTGACATGGCATAAGGCGATAATGCTCACGGTGGCAGTGCAAAATGGTGACAGTGCCCATGGGGACATTGCTTAATGTGATAGTCCTTGTGGTGACATTGTGCATGGTGACATTGCCCACCATGACAGTGCTCTTGTTGACAGTGCTCATGGTGATAGTGCCAATGTTGGAAGTGCCCATCGTGAAAGTGTCCATGGTGACAGTTCTTATGATGAGAGTGGTCAGAGTGGCAGTGCTCATGGTGAAAGTGCCCATGGTGACAGAGCCCACGGTGACAGTGTCCATAGTTATAGTGTCCATGGTGACAGTACTAACAGTGAAATTGTCCATGGGGACACTGCCCATGGTGAAAGTGCCCATGGTCACAACACTCACGGTGATAGTGCTCACGGTGAGAGTGGCCATGGTGACAGTGACCACGGTGACAGTTCTAATGGTGATACTGCCCATGATGACAGTGCTCATGGTGACAGTCCACATTGTACCAGTGCCCAAGGTGACAGTGCTCATGGTGACAGTGCCCAAAGTCACAATACCCATGGTGACAGTGCCCAGGCTGACAGTTCTCAAGGTGATAGTGCCCATGGTGACAGTGCACATGGTGATACAGAGAATGGGGACAGTGCTTATGGTGACAGTGGTCATGGTTGCAGTACCCATGGTGATAGTGCTGAAACTGACAGTGCCCTTGGGGATAGTGCCCATGGTGAGTGTGCTCGTGTTAATTGTGTCCATGGTGGCAGTTCCCATTGTGAAAGTGCTCATGATGACAGTGCCCATGTGGGTAGTTCCCATGGTGACAGTGCTCATGGTGATAGTGACCATGTTAAGAGTGCACATGGTGGCTGTGCCCTTGGTGACAGTGCCCATGATGACAGTATTCATGGTGACAGTGCTCACGGTGATAATGCCCATGGTGGCAGTGCACATGGTGGTAGTGCACATGGTGGCAGTGAAAAATGGGGACAGTTCCCATGCTGACAGTTCTCATTGTGACAATGCACACGGTCACAACCGATGCTCACACTGCTCATGGTAGCTGTACCCTTGGTGACAGTGCTCAGAGTGATAGTGCCCATGGTGGCAGTGCCCATGGTGACACTGCCCATGGTGACAATGCCCATGATGACAGTGCCCATGGAGTCAGTGCTCATGTTGGCAGAGCCATAAATAAGAGTGCTCATTGTGGCAGTGCTCATGGTGTCCGTGCTCATGGTGACAGTGCCCATGATTACAGTGTTTATGGTGATAGATGTCACGGTGTCAGTGCCCACGCGGAGAGTGCCAAGGCTGACAAAGCCCAGGGTGATATTTCCCATTGTGACAGTGCCCACGGTGACAGTGCCCATGGTGACAGCACCCAGTGTGACAAGGCACATGGTGACAGTGCTCACGGTGACAGTGCCCATGGTGACAGTGCCGATGGTGAGAGTGCCAATAGTGACAGTGCTCATGGTGAAACTGCCCACAGAGACATCGCCCATGGTGATAGTGTTCATGGTGACAACCCCACGGTGACAGTGCCAATGTTGATAGTCCCAGTGGTGACAGGTCTTACATTGAATGTGACCATGGTGTCTGTGCTCATGGTGACAGTGCTCAAGGTTATAGTCTCCATGTTGACAGTGCCGATGGTGACAATTCTCACGGTGACAGGGCCTATGGTGAAAATTCTCATAGTGACAGTGTTCACGGTGACAGTGCCCATGGTGCTATTACCCATGGTGACAGTTCTCATAGTGAAACTGCCCATGTTGACACTGCCCATGGTGGCAGTGCAAAATGGTGACAGTGCCCATGGTGATATTGCTCATGGTGACATTGCTTATGGTGATAGTGTGTATGGTGAAACTGCACACAGTGACATTGCTCATGGTGACAGTGTTCATGGCGTTAGTTCCTATGGTGAATGTGACCATGGGGACAGTGCCCATAGTCACAATTCTCATGGTGTAGTGCTCACGGTGACAGTGCCCATGGTGACAATACACAGGGTGACACTATTCATGGTGACATTGCTCATGGTGAGAGTGCCCATGTTCACAACTGTCACGGTGATAGTTCCCATGGTGACAATACCCAGGGTAACAGAGCTGATGGTAAAAGTGTTCACGGTGACAGTGCCCATGGTGACAGTACCTAAGGTGACAATTCCCATGGTGAGACTGCTCATAGACAGTGCCCATGGTGACAATACCCAGCGTGTCCTGTCCATGGTGACAGTGATCATGGTGACACATCTCATGAGGACAGTGCCATAAGTGACAGTGCTCATTGTGGCAGTGCTCATGGTGACAGTGCCCATGGTGACAGTGCCTATGGTGATAGATATCATGGTGGCTGTGCCCAGGGAGACATTGCCCACGCTGACAAGACCCATGGTGATACTTCCCATTGTGACAGTGCCATCGGTGGCAGAGCCCATGGTGACAGTGCCCAAGATCACAGAGCCCATGGTGAGAGTGCTAACGGTGACTGTGCCCATGGTGACAGCACCCAGTGTGAAAATGCCCATTGTGACAGTGCTCACGGTGACCATGCCAATGGTGATAGTGCCAATAGTGAGAGTGCTCACGGTGACACTGCCCATGGACACACTGCCCATTGTGATAGTGCCCATCATGACAACCCCTCGGAGGCAGTGCCAATGGTGAGAGTCCCCGTGGTGACAGTTCTCATGGTGAAAGTGATCCTTTTGAAATTGCTCATGGTGACAGTGCTCATGGTGACAGTGCTCAAGGTGATAGTCTCCATGTTGACAGTGTGCATGGTGACTGTTCTCATGGTGACAGTGCCTATGGTGATTATGCTCTTAGTGACAGTGCTCATGGTGACAGTGCCCATGGTGACAGTGACCACGGTGACTGTTCTCACCGTGGTAGTGCCCATGGTGACAGTGTTCATGATGACAGTCCGCATTAAGGCTGTGCCCGTGGTGACATTGCTAATGGTGATAATTCTCACGGTGATAGTACGCACGTTGAAAATGACAAAGGTGACAACACCCAGGTGATAATAATCATGGTGAAAGTGCCCATGGTGGCAGTTCTCATACTGACAGTTCTTGTGACAGTGCTCATGGTGGCAGTGCTCGTGGTGACAGTGCTCTTGGTGACAGTGCTCATGGTGGCAGTGCCCATGGTGAGACTACCGATGGTGACCCTGCCCATGGTGACAGTGCACATGGTCATGGTGCCTCTGGTGGCAGTGCAATATAGTGAGAATGCCCATGATGATATTGCTCATGGTGATAGTGCCCATGGTGAGAGTGCCCATGGTTCCAGTGCTCATGGTGACAGTGCCCATTGTGACAGTGCCCTTGGTGACAGTGCACACCATGAGAGTGCCCATGGTGTCTGTGCCCATGGTGACAGTTCTTATCATGAGAGTGTTCACGGTAGCAGTGTTCATGGTAATAGTGCTCACGGAGGCATTGCCCACAATGAGAGTGCCCACGGTGAGAATACTGACTGTGACAGTGCCCATGATGACTTTTCTCTCTGTGACAGTGCCCTTGGGGACAGTTAGCACGATGAGATTTCTCACAGTGATAGTGCACATTGTTTCAGTGCTCATAGTGACAAGACCCTAGGCGCCAGTGCCCATCATGGCATTGCTCACGGTGATATTTCTCACGGTGACAGTGCCCATGGTGATATTACCCATGGTGACAGTACTCAGTGATCAAGTGCTCATGGTGACATGGCATAAGGTGATAATGCTCACGGTGGCAGTGCAAAATGGTGACAGTGCCCATGGGGACATTGCTTAATGTGATAGTCCTTGTGGTGACATTGTGCATGGTGACATTGCCCACCATGACAGTGCTCTTGTTGACAGTGCTCATGGTGATAGTGCCAATGTTGGAAGTGCCCATCGTGAAAGTGTCCATGGTGACAGTTCTTATGATGAGAGTGGTCAGAGTGGCAGTGCTCATGGTGAAAGTGCCCATGGTGACAGAGCCCACGGTGACAGTGTCCATAGTTATAGTGTCCATGGTGACAGTACTAACAGTGAAATTGTCCATGGGGACACTGCCCATGGTGAAAGTGCCCATGGTCACAACACTCACGGTGATACTGCTCACAGTGAGAGTGGCCATGGTGACAGTGACCACGGTGACAGTTCTAATGGTGATACTGCCCGTGATGACAGTGCTCTGGTGACAGTCCACATTGTACCAGTGCCCAAGGTGACAGTGCTCATGGTGACAGTGCCCAAAGTCACAATACCCATGGTGACAGTGCCCAGGCTGACAGTTCTCAAGGTGATAGTGCCCATGGTGACAGTGCACATGGTGATACAGAGAATGGGGACAGTGCTTATGGTGACAGTGGTCATGGTTGCAGTACCCATGGTGATAGTGCTGAAACTGACAGTGCCCTTGGGGATAGTGCCCATGGTGAGTGTGCTCGTGTTAATTGTGTCCATGGTGGCAGTTCCCATTGTGAAAGTGCTCATGATGACAGTGCCCATGTGGGTAGTTCCCATGGTGACAGTGCTCATGGTGATAGTGACCATGTTAAGAGTGCACATGGTGGCTGTGCCCTTGGTGACAGTGCCCATGATGACAGTATTCATGGTGACAGTGCTCACGGTGATAATGCCCATGGTGGCAGTGCACATGGTGGTAGTGCACATGGTGGCAGTGAAAAATGGGGACAGTTCCCATGCTGACAGTTCTCATTGTGACAATGCACACGGTCACAACCGATGCTCACACTGCTCATGGTAGCTGTACCCTTGGTGACAGTGCTCAGAGTGATAGTGCCCATGGTGGCAGTGCCCATGGTGACACTGCCCATGGTGACAATGCCCATGATGACAGTGCCCATGGAGTCAGTGCCCACGGAGCCATAGCCTATGGTAACAGTGCTCACAGTGACAGTACCCATGGTAACAGTGACCATGGTGAGAGTGCTCATGGTGATAGTGTCTATGGTGACAGATCACACTGTGACAGTCCGCATTGTGCCAGTACCAATAGTGACAGTGCCCATGGTGACATTGACCATGGTGAGAGTGATCACGGTGCTAGTGCTCACAGTAATAGTGCTCATGGTGACAGTGACGACAGTGAAGGTGCTCACGGTGACAGTGCCTCTGGTGATAGTGCCCATGGTGAGAGTCCGCCCATTGATAGTGCCCATGGTGGCAGTTCCCATTGTGAAAATGCTTATGATGACATTGCCCATGTTGGTAGTCCCCATGGTGACAGTGCTCACGGTGGTAGTGCACATCGTGACAGTGCCCATGGTGGCAGTTCACCTGGTGACAGTGCTAAATCGTGACAGTGCACATGCTGACAGTGCTCACGGTGATAGTGCCCATGGTGACAGTGCCCACGGTGATAATGGGTATTATTACAGTGTTCATCTTGACAGAGCCCAAGGTGGCAGTGGCCATGGTGACAGTGCCCACAATGACAGTGCCCATGGTAACAGTGCCGACAGTGACAGTGCCCATGGTGACACTTCTCACAGTGAATGTGCCCATGGGGACAGTTACCATGATGAGATTTCTCACGGTGATAGTGCCCGTTGTGACAGTGCTCACACTGACAATGCCCATGGTGCCACTGCCCATAGAGACATTCCGCACGGTCACTTTTCTCACGGTGAAAGTACCTATGGTGACACTGCACCTGGTGGCAGTGCAAAATGGTGACAGTGCCCATGGTGACATTGCTCATAGTGACTTTGCTTACAGTGATAGTCCTTACGGTGACAGTGTGCACGGTGACACTGCACACAGTTGCAGTGTTCATGGTGACAGTGTTCACGGTGATACTTTCCATGGTGATAGTGCCCATGGTGACACTGCACATGGTGGCAGTGAAAAATGGTGACAGTGCCCCTGTTGTCAGTTCTCATGGTGACCGTGCACATGGTGACAACCCGTGCAGACTGTACTCATGGTGACAGTACTCACGGTGACAGTTCTCATGTTTGCAGTATCCATGGTGACAGTGCTCACAGTGATAGTGCCCATGGTGAGAGTGCCCATGATGACAGGGCCCATGGTGCCATTGCCTATGGTGACAGTGCTCATGGTAACAGTGCCCAAGGTGACAGTGACCATGGTGAGAGTGCTCACACTGATGGTGCCCATGGTGACAGTGCTCATGGTGTCTGTCTACATTGTGCCAGTACCCATGGCAACAGTGCTCATGGTGACAGGGACCACAGTGAGAGAGCTCACGGTGAGAGTGCTCACGGTAATAGTGCTCATGGTGACAGTGCAAATGGTGACAATACCATGGTGACAGTACTCATGTTGAAAATACCCATGGTGGCAGTTCTCATAGCGACAGATCTCATGGTGACATTGCTCATAATAGCAGTGCCCAGGTGCCAGTGCTCGTGGTGACGGTGCTAATGGTGACAGTGCTCTTGGTGGCAGTTCCCATCGGGACAATACTGATGGTGACACTGTGCATTGTTACAGTGCCCATGGTAACCGTGTTCACGGTGATAGTGCACATCGTGACAGTGCCCATGGTGGTAGTTCACCTGGTGACAGTGCTAAATAGTGACAGTGCACATGCTGACAGTGCTCACGGTGATAGTGCCCATGGTGACAGTGCACACGGTCATAATGGGCATTGTTACAGAGTTCATGGTGACAGCACACGGTGGCAGTGGCCATGGAGACAGTGCCCACAATGACAGTGCCCATGGTGACAGTGCCGACAGTGACAGTGCCCATGGTGACACTTCTCATGGTGACAGTGCCCATGGGGACAGTTAGCATGGTGAGATTTCTAACGGTGATAGTGCCCGTTGTGCCAGTGCTCACAGTAACAATGCCCATGGGGCCAGTGCCCATAGAGTCATTCCGCACGGTCACATTTCTCACGGTGGAAGTGCCTATGGTGATATTAACCATGGTGACACTGCACATGGTGGCAGAGCAAAATGGTGACAGTGCCCATGGTGACATTGCTCATGGTGACTTTGCTTACGGTGATAGTCCTTACAGTGACAGTACGCATGGTGACACTGCACACAGTGACAGTGTTCATGGTGAAAGTGTTCACGGTGATAGTTCCCATGGTGAGATTGTCCTGGTAACAGTGCCCATAGTCACAATTCTCATGGTGTAGTGCTCACAGTGACAGTGCCCATGGTGTCATGCCCATGGTGACAGTGCTCATGGTGACAGTGCTCATGTTGGCAGAGCCATAAATAAGAGTGCTCATTGTGGCAGTGCTCATGGTGTCCGTGCTCATGGTGACAGTGCCCATGATTACAGTGTTTATGGTGATAGATGTCACGGTGTCAGTGCCCACGCGGAGAGTGCCAAGGCTGACAAAGCCCAGGGTGATACTTCCCATTGTGACAGTGCCCACGGTGACAGTGCCCATGGTGACAGCACCCAGTGTGACAAGGCGCATGGTGACAGTGCTCACGGTGACAGTGCCCATGGTGACAGTGCCGATGGTGAGAGTGCCAATAGTGACAGTGCTCATGGTGAAACTGCCCACAGAGACATCGCCCATGGTGATAGTGTTCATGGTGACAACCCCACAGTGACAGTGCCAATGTTGATAGTCCCAGTGGTGACAGGTCTTACATTGAATGTGACCATGGTGTCTGTGCTCATGGTGACAGTGCTCAAGGTTATAGTCTCCATGTTGACAGTGCCGATGGTGACAATTCTCACGGTGACAGGGCCTATGGTGAAAATTCTCATAGTGACAGTGTTCACGGTGACAGTGCCCATGGTGCTATTACCCATGGTGACAGTACTCATAGTGAAACTGCCCATGTTGACACTGCCCATGGTGGCAGTGCAAAATGGTGACAGTGCCCATGGTGATATTGCTCATGGTGACATTGCTTATGGTGATAGTGTGTATGGTGAAACTGCACACAGTGACATTGCTCATGGTGACAGTGTTCATGGCGTTAGTTCCTATGGTGAATGTGACCATGGGGACAGTGCCCAAAGTCACAATTCTCATGGGGTAGTGCTCACAGTGACAGTGCCCATGGTGACAATACACAGGGTGACAGTATTCATGGTGACATTGCTCATGGTGAGAGTGCCCATGTTCACAACTGTCACGGTGAGAGTTCCCATGGTGACAATACCCAGGGTAACAGAGCTGATGGTAAAAGTGTTCACGGTGACAGTGCCCATGGTGACAGTACCTAAGGTGACAATTCCCATGGTGAGACTGCTCATAGACAGTGCCCATGGTGACAATACCCAGCGTGTCCTGTCCATGGTGACAGTGATCATGGTGACACATCTCATGAGGACAGTGCCATAAGTGACAGTGCTCATTGTGGCAGTGCTCATGGTGACAGTGCCCATGGTGACAGTGCCTATGGTGATAGATATCATGGTGGCTGTGCCCAGGGAGACATTGCCCACGCTGACAAGACCCATGGTGATACTTCCCATTGTGACAGTGCCATCGGTGGCAGAGCCCATGGTGACAGTGCCCAAGATCACAGAGCCCATGGTGAGAGTGCTAACGGTGACTGTGCCCATGGTGACAGCACCCAGTGTGAAAATGCCCATTGTGACAGTGCTCACGGTGACCATGCCAATGGTGATAGTGCCAATAGTGAGAGTGCTCACGGTGACACTGCCCATGGACACACTGCCCATTGTGATAGTGCCCATCATGACAACCCCTCGGAGGCAGTGCCAATGGTGAGAGTCCCCGTGGTGACAGTTCTCATGGTGAAAGTGATCCTTTTGAAATTGCTCATGGTGACAGTGCTCATGGTGACAGTGCTCAAGGTGATAGTCTCCATGTTGACAGTGTGCATGGTGACTGTTCTCACGGTGACAGTGCCTATGGTGATTATGCTCTTAGTGACAGTGCTCATGGTGACAGTGCCCATGGTGACAGTGACCACGGTGACTGTTCTCACCGTGGTAGTGCCCATGGTGACAGTGTTCATGATGACAGTCCGCATTAAGGCTGTGCCCGTGGTGACATTGCTAATGGTGATAATTCTCACGGTGATAGTACGCACGTTGAAAATGACAAAGGTGACAACACCCAGGTGATAATAATCATGGTGAAAGTGCCCATGGTGTCAGTTCTCATACTGACAGTTCTTGTGACAGTGCTCATGGTGGCAGTGCTCGTGGTGACAGTGCTCTTGGTGAGAGTGCTCATGGTGGCAGTGCCCATGGTGAGACTACCGATGGTGACCCTGCCCATGGTGACAGTGCACATGGTCATGGTGCCTCTGGTGGCAGTGCAATATAGTGAGAATGCCCATGATGATATTGCTCATGGTGATAGTGCCCATGGTGAGAGTGCCCATGGTTCCAGTGCTCATGGTGACAGTGCCCATTGTGACAGTGCCCTTGGTGACAGTGCACACCATGAGAGTGCCCATGGTGTCTGTGCCCATGGTGACAGTTCTTATCATGAGAGTGTTCACGGTAGCAGTGTTCATGGTAATAGTGCTCACGGAGGCATTGCCCACAATGAGAGTGCCCACGGTGAGAATACTGACTGTGACAGTGCCCATGATGACTTTTCTCTCTGTGACAGTGCCCTTGGGGACAGTTAGCACGGTGAGATTTCTCACAGTGATAGTGCACATTGTTTCAGTGCTCATAGTGACAAGACCCTAGGCGCCAGTGCCCATCATGGCATTGCTCACGGTGATATTTCTCACGGTGACAGTGCCCATGGTGATATTACCCATGGTGACAGTACTCAGTGATCAAGTGCTCATGGTGACATGGCATAAGGTGATAATGCTCACGGTGGCAGTGCAAAATGGTGACAGTGCCCATGGGGACATTGCTTAATGTGATAGTCCTTGTGGTGACATTGTGCATGGTGACATTGCCCACCATGACAGTGCTCTTGTTGACAGTGCTCATGGTGATAGTGCCAATGTTGGAAGTGCCCATCGTGAAAGTGTCCATGGTGACAGTTCTTATGATGAGAGTGGTCAGAGTGGCAGTGCTCATGGTGAAAGTGCCCATGGTGACAGAGCCCACGGTGACAGTGTCCATAGTTATAGTGTCCATGGTGACAGTACTAACAGTGAAATTGTCCATGGGGACACTGCCCATGGTGAAAGTGCCCATGGTCACAACACTCACGGTGATAGTGCTCACGGTGAGAGTGGCCATGGTGACAGTGACCACGGTGACAGTTCTAATGGTGATACTGCCCATGATGACAGTGCTCATGGTGACAGTCCACATTGTACCAGTGCCCAAGGTGACAGTGCTCATGGTGACAGTGCCCAAAGTCACAATACCCATGGTGACAGTGCCCAGGCTGACAGTTCTCAAGGTGATAGTGCCCATGGTGACAGTGCACATGGTGATACAGAGAATGGGGACAGTGCTTATGGTGACAGTGGTCATGGTTGCAGTACCCATGGTGATAGTGCTGAAACTGACAGTGCCCTTGGGGATAGTGCCCATGGTGAGTGTGCTCGTGTTAATTGTGTCCATGGTGGCAGTTCCCATTGTGAAAGTGCTCATGATGACAGTGCCCATGTGGGTAGTTCCCATGGTGACAGTGCTCATGGTGATAGTGACCATGTTAACAGTGCACATGGTGGCTGTGCCCTTGGTGACAGTGCCCATGATGACAGTATTCATGGTGACAGTGCTCACGGTGATAATGCCCATGGTGGCAGTGCACATGGTGGTAGTGCACATGGTGGCAGTGAAAAATGGGGACAGTTCCCATGCTGACAGTTCTCATTGTGACAATGCACACGGTCACAACCGATGCTGACACTGCTCATGGTAGCTGTACCCTTGGTGACAGTGCTCAGAGTGATAGTGCCCATGGTGGCAGTGTCCATGGTGACACTGCCCATGGTGACAATGCCCATGATGACAGTGCCCATGGAGTCAGTGCCCACGGAGTCATTGCCTATGGTAACAGTGCTCACAGTGACAGTACCCATGGTAACAGTGACCATGGTGAGAGTGCTCATGGTGATAGTGTCTATGGTGACAGATCACACTGTGACAGTCCGCATTGTGCCAGTACCAATAGTGACAGTGCCCATGGTGATAGTGTCTATGGTGACAGATCACACTGTGACAATCCGCATTGTGCCAGTACCAATAGTGACAGTGCCCATGGTGACATTGACCATGGTGAGAGTGATCACGGTGCTAGTGCTCACAGTAATAGGGCTCATGGTGACAGTGCCGACAGTGAAGGTGCTCACGGTGACAGTGCCTCTGGTGATAGTGCCCATGGTGAGAGTCCGCCCATTGATAGTGCCCATGGTGGCAGTTCCCATTGTGAAAATGCTCATGATGACATTGCCCATGTTGGTAGTCCCCATGGTGACAGTGCTCACGGTGATAGTGACCTTGGTAACTGTGCACATGGTGGCTGTGCCCTTGGTGACAGTGCCTATGATGACAGTACTCATGGTGACAGTTCTCACGGTGATAGTGCCCATGGTGATATTGCACATGGTGGCAGTGAAAAATGGTGACAGTGCCCATGTTGACAGTTCTCATGGTGACAGTGCACACGGTGACAACCCATGCAGACAGTACTCACGGTGACAGTTCTCATGGTTGCAGTACCCATGGTGACAGTGCTCACAGTGATACTGCCCATGGTGGCAGTGCCCATGGTGACAGTGCCCATGGTGACACTGCCCATGATGACAGTGCCCATGGTGAAAGTTCCCACGGCGCCATTGCCTATGGTGACACTGCTCATGGTAACAGTGCCCATGGTGACAGTGACCATGGTGAGAGTGCTCACACTGATAGTGCCCATGGTGACAGGGCTCATGGTGCCAGTCCGCATTGTGCCAGTACCCATGGCGACAGTGCTCATGGTGACACTGACCACAGTGAGAGTGCTCACTGTGATAGAGCTCACGGTAATAGTGCTCATGGTGACAGTGCAAATGGTGACAATACCCATGGTGACAGTACTCATGTTGAAAATACCCATGGTGGCAGTTCTCATGGTGACAGTGCTCATAATAGCAGTGCCCAAGGTGGCAGTCCTCGTGGTGACAGTGCTAATGGTGACAGTGCTCTTGGTGGCAGTTCCCATGGGGACAGTACCGATGGTGACCCTGTGCATTGTTACAGTGCCCATGGTAACCGTGCTCACGGTGGTAGTGCACATCGTGACAGTGCCCATGGTGGCAGTTCACCTGGTGACAGTGCTAAATCGTGACAGTGCACATGCTGACAGTGCTCACGGTGATAGTGCCCATGGTGACAGTGCCCACGGTGATAATGGGTATTATTACAGTGTTCATCTTGACAGAGCCCAAGGTGGCAGTGGCCATGGTGACAGTGCCCACAATGACAGTGCCCATGGTAACAGTGCCGACAGTGACAGTGCCCATGGTGACACTTCTCACAGTGAATGTGCCCATGGGGACAGTTACCATGATGAGATTTCTCACGGTGATAGTGCCCGTTGTGACAGTGCTCACACTGACAATGCCCATGGTGCCACTGCCCATAGAGACATTCCGCACGGTCACTTTTCTCACGGTGAAAGTACCTATGGTGACACTGCACCTGGTGGCAGTGCAAAATGGTGACAGTGCCCATGGTGACATTGCTCATAGTGACTTTGCTTACAGTGATAGTCCTTACGGTGACAGTGTGCACGGTGACACTGCACACAGTTGCAGTGTTCATGGTGACAGTGTTCACGGTGATACTTTCCATGGTGATAGTGCCCATGGTGACACTGCACATGGTGGCAGTGAAAAATGGTGACAGTGCCCCTGTTGTCAGTTCTCATGGTGACCGTGCACATGGTGACAACCCGTGCAGACTGTACTCATGGTGACAGTACTCACGGTGACAGTTCTCATGTTTGCAGTATCCATGGTGACAGTGTTCACAGTGATAGTGCCCATGGTGAGAGTGCCCATGATGACAGGGCCCATGGTGCCATTGCCTATGGTGACAGTGCTCATGGTAACAGTGCCCAAGGTGACAGTGACCATGGTGAGAGTGCTCACACTGATGGTGCCCATGGTGACAGTGCTCATGGTGTCTGTCTACATTGTGCCAGTACCCATGGCAACAGTGCTCATGGTGACAGGGACCACAGCGAGAGAGCTCACGGTGAGAGTGCTCACGGTAATAGTGCTCATGGTGACAGTGCAAATGGTGACAATACCATGGTGACAGTACTCATGTTGAAAATACCCATGGTGGCAGTTCTCATAGCGACAGATCTCATGGTGACATTGCTCATAATAGCAGTGCCCAGGTGCCAGTGCTCGTGGTGACGGTGCTAATGGTGACAGTGCTCTTGGTGGCAGTTCCCATCGGGACAATACTGATGGTGACACTGTGCATTGTTACAGTGCCCATGGTAACCGTGTTCACGGTGATAGTGCACATCGTGACAGTGCCCATGGTGGTAGTTCACCTGGTGACAGTGCTAAATAGTGACAGTGCACATGCTGACAGTGCTCACGGTGATAGTGCCCATGGTGACAGTGCACACGGTCATAATGGGCATTGTTACAGAGTTCATGGTGACAGCACACGGTGGCAGTGGCCATGGAGACAGTGCCCACAATGACAGTGCCCATGGTGACAGTGCCGACAGTGACAGTGCCCATGGTGACACTTCTCATGGTGACAGTGCCCATGGGGACAGTTAGCATGGTGAGATTTCTAACGGTGATAGTGCCCGTTGTGCCAGTGCTCACAGTAACAATGCCCATGGGGCCAGTGCCCATAGAGTCATTCCGCACGGTCACATTTCTCACGGTGAAAGTGCCTATGGTGATATTAACCATGGTGACACTGCACATGGTGGCAGAGCAAAATGGTGACAGTGCCCATGGTGACATTGCTCATGGTGACTTTGCTTACGGTGATAGTCCTTACAGTGACAGTACGCATGGTGACACTGCACACAGTGACAGTGTTCATGGTGAAAGTGTTCACGGTGATAGTTCCCATGGTGAGATTGTCCTGGTAACAGTGCCCATAGTCACAATTCTCATGGTGTAGTGCTCACAGTGACAGTGCCCATGGTGTCATGCCCATGGTGACAGTGCTCATGGTGACAGTGCTCATGTTGGCAGAGCCATAAATAAGAGTGCTCATTGTGGCAGTGCTCATGGTGTCCGTGCTCATGGTGACAGTGCCCATGATTACAGTGTTTATGGTGATAGATGTCACGGTGTCAGTGCCCACGCGGAGAGTGCCAAGGCTGACAAAGCCCAGGGTGATACTTCCCATTGGGACAGTGCCCACGGTGACAGTGCCCATGGTGACAGCACCCAGTGTGACAAGGCGCATGGTGACAGTGCTCACGGTGACAGTGCCCATGGTGACAGTGCCGATGGTGAGAGTGCCAATAGTGACAGTGCTCATGGTGAAACTGCCCACAGAGACATCGCCCATGGTGATAGTGTTCATGGTGACAACCCCACGGTGACAGTGCCAATGTTGATAGTCCCAGTGGTGACAGGTCTTACATTGAATGTGACCATGGTGTCTGTGCTCATGGTGACAGTGCTCAAGGTTATAGTCTCCATGTTGACAGTGCCGATGGTGACAATTCTCACGGTGACAGGGCCTATGGTGAAAATTCTCATAGTGACAGTGTTCACGGTGACAGTGCCCATGGTGCTATTACCCATGGTGACAGTACTCATAGTGAAACTGCCCATGTTGACACTGCCCATGGTGGCAGTGCAAAATGGTGACAGTGCCCATGGTGATATTGCTCATGGTGACATTGCTTATGGTGATAGTGTGTATGGTGAAACTGCACACAGTGACATTGCTCATGGTGACAGTGTTCATGGCGTTAGTTCCTATGGTGAATGTGACCATGGGGACAGTGCCCATAGTCACAATTCTCATGGGGTAGTGCTCACGGTGACGGTGCCCATGGTGACAATACACAGGGTGACAGTATTCATGGTGACATTGCTCATGGTGAGAGTGCCCATGTTCACAACTGTCACGGTGATAGTTCCCATGGTGACAATACCCAGGGTAACAGAGCTGATGGTAAAAGTGTTCACGGTGACAGTGCCCATGGTGACAGTACCTAAGGTGACAATTCCCATGGTGAGACTGCTCATAGACAGTGCCCATGGTGACAATACCCAGCGTGTCCTGTCCATGGTGACAGTGATCATGGTGACACATCTCATGAGGACAGTGCCATAAGTGACAGTGCTCATTGTGGCAGTGCTCATGGTGACAGTGCCCATGGTGACAGTGCCTATGGTGATAGATATCATGGTGGCTGTGCCCAGGGAGACATTGCCCACGCTGACAAGACCCATGGTGATACTTCCCATTGTGACAGTGCCATCGGTGGCAGAGCCCATGGTGACAGTGCCCAAGATCACAGAGCCCATGGTGAGAGTGCTAACGGTGACTGTGCCCATGGTGACAGCACCCAGTGTGAAAATGCCCATTGTGACAGTGCTCACGGTGACCATGCCAATGGTGATAGTGCCAATAGTGAGAGTGCTCACGGTGACACTGCCCATGGACACACTGCCCATTGTGATAGTGCCCATCATGACAACCCCTCGGAGGCAGTGCCAATGGTGAGAGTCCCCGTGGTGACAGTTCTCATGGTGAAAGTGATCCTTTTGAAATTGCTCATGGTGACAGTGCTCATGGTGACAGTGCTCAAGGTGATAGTCTCCATGTTGACAGTGTGCATGGTGACTGTTCTCACGGTGACAGTGCCTATGGTGATTATGCTCTTAGTGACAGTGCTCATGGTGACAGTGCCCATGGTGACAGTGACCACGGTGACTGTTCTCACCGTGGTAGTGCCCATGGTGACAGTGTTCATGATGACAGTCCGCATTAAGGCTGTGCCCGTGGTGACATTGCTAATGGTGATAATTCTCACGGTGATAGTACGCACGTTGAAAATGACAAAGGTGACAACACCCAGGTGATAATAATCATGGTGAAAGTGCCCATGGTGGCAGTTCTCATACTGACAGTTCTTGTGACAGTGCTCATGGTGGCAGTGCTCGTGGTGACAGTGCTCTTGGTGACAGTGCTCATGGTGGCAGTGCCCATGGTGAGACTACCGATGGTGACCCTGCCCATGGTGACAGTGCACATGGTCATGGTGCCTCTGGTGGCAGTGCAATATAGTGAGAATGCCCATGATGATATTGCTCATGGTGATAGTGCCCATGGTGAGAGTGCCCATGGTTCCAGTGCTCATGGTGACAGTGCCCATTGTGACAGTGCCCTTGGTGACAGTGCACACCATGAGAGTGCCCATGGTGTCTGTGCCCATGGTGACAGTTCTTATCATGAGAGTGTTCACGGTAGCAGTGTTCATGGTAATAGTGCTCACGGAGGCATTGCCCACAATGAGAGTGCCCACGGTGAGAATACTGACTGTGACAGTGCCCATGATGACTTTTCTCTCTGTGACAGTGCCCTTGGGGACAGTTAGCACGGTGAGATTTCTCACAGTGATAGTGCACATTGTTTCAGTGCTCATAGTGACAAGACCCTAGGCGCCAGTGCCCATCATGGCATTGCTCACGGTGATATTTCTCACGGTGACAGTGCCCATGGTGATATTACCCATGGTGACAGTACTCAGTGATCAAGTGCTCATGGTGACATGGCATAAGGTGATAATGCTCACGGTGGCAGTGCAAAATGGTGACAGTGCCCATGGGGACATTGCTTAATGTGATAGTCCTTGTGGTGACATTGTGCATGGTGACATTGCCCACCATGACAGTGCTCTTGTTGACAGTGCTCATGGTGATAGTGCCAATGTTGGAAGTGCCCATCGTGAAAGTGTCCATGGTGACAGTTCTTATGATGAGAGTGGTCAGAGTGGCAGTGCTCATGGTGAAAGTGCCCATGGTGACAGAGCCCACGGTGACAGTGTCCATAGTTATAGTGTCCATGGTGACAGTACTAACAGTGAAATTGTCCATGGGGACACTGCCCATGGTGAAAGTGCCCATGGTCACAACACTCACGGTGATAGTGCTCACGGTGAGAGTGGCCATGGTGACAGTGACCACGGTGACAGTTCTAATGGTGATACTGCCCATGATGACAGTGCTCTGGTGACAGTCCACATTGTACCTGTGCCCAAGGTGACAGTGCTCATGGTGACAGTGCCCAAAGTCACAATACCCATGGTGACAGTGCCCAGGCTGACAGTTCTCAAGGTGATAGTGCCCATGGTGACAGTGCACATGGTGATACAGAGAAGGGGGACAGTGCTTATGGTGACAGTGGTCATGGTTGCAGTACCCATGGTGATAGTGCTGAAACTGACAGTGCCCTTGGCGATAGTGCCCATGGTGAGTGTGCTCGTGTTAATTGTGTCCATGGTGGCAGTTCCCATTGTGAAAGTGCTGATGATGACAGTGCCCATGTGGGTAGTTCCCATGGTGACAGTGCTCATGGTGATAGTGACCATGTTAAGAGTGCACATGGTGGCTGTGCCCTTGGTGACAGTGCCCATGATGACAGTATTCATGGTGACAGTGCTCACGGTGATAATGCCCATGGTGGCAGTGCACATGGTGGTAGTGCACATGGTGGCAGTGAAAAATGGGGACAGTTCCCATGCTGACAGTTCTCATTGTGACAATGCACACGGTCACAACCGATGCTCACACTGCTCATGGTAGCTGTACCCTTGGTGACAGTGCCTATGGTGGCAGTGCCCATGGTGACACTGCCCATGGTGACAATGCCCATGATGACAGTGCTCATGGTGACAGTGCTCATGTTGGCAGAGCCTTAAATAAGAGTGCTCATTGTGGCAGTGCTCATGGTGTCCGTGCTCATGGTGACAGTGCCCATGATTACAGTGTTTATGTTGATAGATGTCACGGTGTCAGTGCCCACGCGGAGAGTGCCAAGGCTGGCAAAGCCCAGGGTGATACTTCCCATTGTGACAGTGCCCACGGTGACAGTGCCCATGGTGACAGCACCCAGTGTGACAAGACGCATGGTGACAGTGCTCACGGTGACAGTGCCCATGGTGACAGTGCCGATGGTGAGAGTGCCAATAGTGACAGTGCTCATGGTGAAACTGCCCACAGAGACATCGCCCATGGTGATAGTGTTCATGGTGACAACCCCACGGTGACAGTGCCAATGTTGATAGTCCCAGTGGTGACAGGTCTTACATTGAATGTGACCATGGTGTCTGTGCTCATGGTGACAGTGCTCAAGGTTATAGTCTCCATGTTGACAGTGCCGATGGTGACAATTCTCACGGTGACAGGGCCTATGGTGAAAATTCTCATAGTGACAGTGTTCACGGTGACAGTGCCCATGGTGCTATTACCCATGGTGACAGTTCTCATAGTGAAACTGCCCATGGTGACACTGCCCATGGTGGCAGTGCAAAATGGTGACAGTGCCCATGGTGATATTGCTCATGGTGACATTGCTTATGGTGATAGTGTGTATGGTGAAACTGCACACAGTGACATTGCTCATGGTGACAGTGTTCATGGCGTTAGTTCCTATGGTGAATGTGACCATGGGGACAGTGCCCATAGTCACAATTCTCATGGGGTAGTGCTCACGGTGACAGTGCCCATGGTGACAATACACAGGGTGACAGTATTCATGGTGACATTGCTCATGGTGAGAGTGCCCATGTTCACAACTGTCACGGTGATAGTTCCCATGGTGACAATACCCAGGGTAACAGAGCTGATGGTAAAAGTGTTCACGGTGACAGTGCCCATGGTGACAGTACCTAAGGTGACAATTCCCATGGTGAGACTGCTCATAGACAGTGCCCATGGTGACAATACCCAGCGTGTCCTGTCCATGGTGACAGTGATCATGGTGACACATCTCATGAGGACAGTGCCATAAGTGACAGTGCTCATTGTGGCAGTGCTCATGGTGACAGTGCCCATGGTGACAGTGCCTATGGTGATAGATATCATGGTGGCTGTGCCCAGGGAGACATTGCCCACGCTGACAAGACCCATGGTGATACTTCCCATTGTGACAGTGCCATCGGTGGCAGAGCCCATGGTGACAGTGCCCAAGATCACAGAGCCCATGGTGAGAGTGCTAACGGTGACTGTGCCCATGGTGACAGCACCCAGTGTGAAAATGCCCATTGTGACAGTGCTCACGGTGACCATGCCAATGGTGATAGTGCCAATAGTGAGAGTGCTCACGGTGACACTGCCCATGGACACACTGCCCATTGTGATAGTGCCCATCATGACAACCCCTCGGAGGCAGTGCCAATGGTGAGAGTCCCCGTGGTGACAGTTCTCATGGTGAAAGTGATCCTTTTGAAATTGCTCATGGTGACAGTGCTCATGGTGACAGTGCTCAAGGTGATAGTCTCCATGTTGACAGTGTGCATGGTGACTGTTCTCACGGTGACAGTGCCTATGGTGATTATGCTCTTAGTGACAGTGCTCATGGTGACAGTGCCCATGGTGACAGTGACCACGGTGACTGTTCTCACCGTGGTAGTGCCCATGGTGACAGTGTTCATGATGACAGTCCGCATTAAGGCTGTGCCCGTGGTGACATTGCTAATGGTGATAATTCTCACGGTGATAGTACGCACGTTGAAAATGACAAAGGTGACAACACCCAGGTGATAATAATCATGGTGAAAGTGCCCATGGTGGCAGTTCTCATACTGACAGTTCTTGTGACAGTGCTCATGGTGGCAGTGCTCGTGGTGACAGTGCTCTTGGTGACAGTGCTCATGGTGGCAGTGCCCATGGTGAGACTACCGATGGTGACCCTGCCCATGGTGACAGTGCACATGGTCATGGTGCCTCTGGTGGCAGTGCAATATAGTGAGAATGCCCATGATGATATTGCTCATGGTGATAGTGCCCATGGTGAGAGTGCCCATGGTTCCAGTGCTCATGGTGACAGTGCCCATTGTGACAGTGCCCTTGGTGACAGTGCACACCATGAGAGTGCCCATGGTGTCTGTGCCCATGGTGACAGTTCTTATCATGAGAGTGTTCACGGTAGCAGTGTTCATGGTAATAGTGCTCACGGAGGCATTGCCCACAATGAGAGTGCCCACGGTGAGAATACTGACTGTGACAGTGCCCATGATGACTTTTCTCTCTGTGACAGTGCCCTTGGGGACAGTTAGCACGGTGAGATTTCTCACAGTGATAGTGCACATTGTTTCAGTGCTCATAGTGACAAGACCCTAGGCGCCAGTGCCCATCATGGCATTGCTCACGGTGATATTTCTCACGGTGACAGTGCCCATGGTGATATTACCCATGGTGACAGTACTCAGTGATCAAGTGCTCATGGTGACATGGCATAAGGTGATAATGCTCACGGTGGCAGTGCAAAATGGTGACAGTGCCCATGGGGACATTGCTTAATGTGATAGTCCTTGTGGTGACATTGTGCATGGTGACATTGCCCACCATGACAGTGCTCTTGTTGACAGTGCTCATGGTGATAGTGCCAATGTTGGAAGTGCCCATCGTGAAAGTGTCCATGGTGACAGTTCTTATGATGAGAGTGGTCAGAGTGGCAGTGCTCATGGTGAAAGTGCCCATGGTGACAGAGCCCACGGTGACAGTGTCCATAGTTATAGTGTCCATGGTGACAGTACTAACAGTGAAATTGTCCATGGGGACACTGCCCATGGTGAAAGTGCCCATGGTCACAACACTCACGGTGATAGTGCTCACGGTGAGAGTGGCCATGGTGACAGTGACCACGGTGACAGTTCTAATGGTGATACTGCCCATGATGACAGTGCTCATGGTGACAGTCCACATTGTACCAGTGCCCAAGGTGACAGTGCTCATGGTGACAGTGCCCAAAGTCACAATACCCATGGTGACAGTGCCCAGGCTGACAGTTCTCAAGGTGATAGTGCCCATGGTGACAGTGCACATGGTGATACAGAGAATGGGGACAGTGCTTATGGTGACAGTGGTCATGGTTGCAGTACCCATGGTGATAGTGCTGAAACTGACAGTGCCCTTGGGGATAGTGCCCATGGTGAGTGTGCTCGTGTTAATTGTGTCCATGGTGGCAGTTCCCATTGTGAAAGTGCTCATGATGACAGTGCCCATGTGGGTAGTTCCCATGGTGACAGTGCTCATGGTGATAGTGACCATGTTAACAGTGCACATGGTGGCTGTGCCCTTGGTGACAGTGCCCATGATGACAGTATTCATGGTGACAGTGCTCACGGTGATAATGCCCATGGTGGCAGTGCACATGGTGGTAGTGCACATGGTGGCAGTGAAAAATGGGGACAGTTCCCATGCTGACAGTTCTCATTGTGACAATGCACACGGTCACAACCGATGCTGACACTGCTCATGGTAGCTGTACCCTTGGTGACAGTGTTCAGAGTGATAGTGCCCATGTTGGCAGTGCCCACGGTGACACTGCCCATGGTGACAATGCCCATGATGACAGTGCTCATGGTGACAGTGCTCATGTTGGCAGAGCCATAAATAAGAGTGCTCATTGTGGCAGTGCTCATGGTGTCCGTGCTCATGGTGACAGTGCCCATGATTACAGTGTTTATGGTGATAGATGTCACGGTGTCAGTGCCCACGCGGAGAGTGCCAAGGCTGACAAAGCCCAGGGTGATACTTCCCTTTGTGACAGTGCCCACGGTGACAGTGCCCATGGTGACAGCACCCAGTGTGACAACGCACATGGTGACAGTGCTCACGGTGACAGTGGCCATGGTGACAGTGCCGATGGTGAGAGTGCCAATAGTGACAGTGCTCATGGTGAAACTGCCCACAGAGACATCGCCCATGGTGATAGTGTTCATGGTGACAACCCCACGGTGACAGTGCCAATGTTGATAGTCCCAGTGGTGACAGGTCTTACATTGAATGTGACCATGGTGTCTGTGCTCATGGTGACAGTGCTCAAGGTTATAGTCTCCATGTTGACAGTGCCGATGGTGACAATTCTCACGGTGACAGGGCCTATGGTGAAAATTCTCATAGTGACAGTGTTCACGGTGACAGTGCCCATGGTGCTATTACCCATGGTGACAGTTCTCATAGTGAAACTGCCCATGTTGACACTGCCCATGGTGGCAGTGCAAAATGGTGACAGTGCCCATGGTGATATTGCTCATGGTGACATTGCTTATGGTGATAGTGTGTATGGTGAAACTGCACACAGTGACATTGCTCATGGTGACAGTGTTCATGGCGTTAGTTCCTATGGTGAATGTGACCATGGGGACAGTGCCCATAGTCACAATTCTCATGGTGTAGTGCTCACGGTGACAGTGCCCATGGTGACAATACACAGGGTGACAGTATTCATGGTGACATTGCTCATGGTGAGAGTGCCCATGTTCACAACTGTCACGGTGATAGTTCCCATGGTGACAATACCCAGGGTAACAGAGCTGATGGTAAAAGTGTTCACGGTGACAGTGCCCATGGTGACAGTACCTAAGGTGACAATTCCCATGGTGAGACTGCTCATAGACAGTGCCCATGGTGACAATACCCAGCGTGTCCTGTCCATGGTGACAGTGATCATGGTGACACATCTCATGAGGACAGTGCCATAAGTGACAGTGCTCATTGTGGCAGTGCTCATGGTGACAGTGCCCATGGTGACAGTGCCTATGGTGATAGATATCATGGTGGCTGTGCCCAGGGAGACATTGCCCACGCTGACAAGACCCATGGTGATACTTCCCATTGTGACAGTGCCATCGGTGGCAGAGCCCATGGTGACAGTGCCCAAGATCACAGAGCCCATGGTGAGAGTGCTAACGGTGACTGTGCCCATGGTGACAGCACCCAGTGTGAAAATGCCCATTGTGACAGTGCTCACGGTGACCATGCCAATGGTGATAGTGCCAATAGTGAGAGTGCTCACGGTGACACTGCCCATGGACACACTGCCCATTGTGATAGTGCCCATCATGACAACCCCTCGGAGGCAGTGCCAATGGTGAGAGTCCCCGTGGTGACAGTTCTCATGGTGAAAGTGATCCTTTTGAAATTGCTCATGGTGACAGTGCTCATGGTGACAGTGCTCAAGGTGATAGTCTCCATGTTGACAGTGTGCATGGTGACTGTTCTCACGGTGACAGTGCCTATGGTGATTATGCTCTTAGTGACAGTGCTCATGGTGACAGTGCCCATGGTGACAGTGACCACGGTGACTGTTCTCACCGTGGTAGTGCCCATGGTGACAGTGTTCATGATGACAGTCCGCATTAAGGCTGTGCCCGTGGTGACATTGCTAATGGTGATAATTCTCACGGTGATAGTACGCACGTTGAAAATGACAAAGGTGACAACACCCAGGTGATAATAATCATGGTGAAAGTGCCCATGGTGGCAGTTCTCATACTGACAGTTCTTGTGACAGTGCTCATGGTGGCAGTGCTCGTGGTGACAGTGCTCTTGGTGACAGTGCTCATGGTGGCAGTGCCCATGGTGAGACTACCGATGGTGACCCTGCCCATGGTGACAGTGCACATGGTCATGGTGCCTCTGGTGGCAGTGCAATATAGTGAGAATGCCCATGATGATATTGCTCATGGTGATAGTGCCCATGGTGAGAGTGCCCATGGTTCCAGTGCTCATGGTGACAGTGCCCATTGTGACAGTGCCCTTGGTGACAGTGCACACCATGAGAGTGCCCATGGTGTCTGTGCCCATGGTGACAGTTCTTATCATGAGAGTGTTCACGGTAGCAGTGTTCATGGTAATAGTGCTCACGGAGGCATTGCCCACAATGAGAGTGCCCACGGTGAGAATACTGACTGTGACAGTGCCCATGATGACTTTTCTCTCTGTGACAGTGCCCTTGGGGACAGTTAGCACGGTGAGATTTCTCACAGTGATAGTGCACATTGTTTCAGTGCTCATAGTGACAAGACCCTAGGCGCCAGTGCCCATCATGGCATTGCTCACGGTGATATTTCTCACGGTGACAGTGCCCATGGTGATATTACCCATGGTGACAGTACTCAGTGATCAAGTGCTCATGGTGACATGGCATAAGGTGATAATGCTCACGGTGGCAGTGCAAAATGGTGACAGTGCCCATGGGGACATTGCTTAATGTGATAGTCCTTGTGGTGACATTGTGCATGGTGACATTGCCCACCATGACAGTGCTCTTGTTGACAGTGCTCATGGTGATAGTGCCAATGTTGGAAGTGCCCATCGTGAAAGTGTCCATGGTGACAGTTCTTATGATGAGAGTGGTCAGAGTGGCAGTGCTCATGGTGAAAGTGCCCATGGTGACAGAGCCCACGGTGACAGTGTCCATAGTTATAGTGTCCATGGTGACAGTACTAACAGTGAAATTGTCCATGGGGACACTGCCCATGGTGAAAGTGCCCATGGTCACAACACTCACGGTGATAGTGCTCACGGTGAGAGTGGCCATGGTGACAGTGACCACGGTGACAGTTCTAATGGTGATACTGCCCATGATGACAGTGCTCATGGTGACAGTCCACATTGTACCAGTGCCCAAGGTGACAGTGCTCATGGTGACAGTGCCCAAAGTCACAATACCCATGGTGACAGTGCCCAGGCTGACAGTTCTCAAGGTGATAGTGCCCATGGTGACAGTGCACATGGTGATACAGAGAATGGGGACAGTGCTTATGGTGACAGTGGTCATGGTTGCAGTACCCATGGTGATAGTGCTGAAACTGACAGTGCCCTTGGGGATAGTGCCCATGGTGAGTGTGCTCGTGTTAATTGTGTCCATGGTGGCAGTTCCCATTGTGAAAGTGCTCATGATGACAGTGCCCATGTGGGTAGTTCCCATGGTGACAGTGCTCATGGTGATAGTGACCATGTTAAGAGTGCACATGGTGGCTGTGCCCTTGGTGACAGTGCCCATGATGACAGTATTCATGGTGACAGTGCTCACGGTGATAATGCCCATGGTGGCAGTGCACATGGTGGTAGTGCACATGGTGGCAGTGAAAAATGGGGACAGTTCCCATGCTGACAGTTCTCATTGTGACAATGCACACGGTCACAACCGATGCTGACACTGCTCATGGTAGCTGTACCCTTGGTGACAGTGTTCAGAGTGATAGTGCCCATGGTGGCAGTGCCCATGGTGACACTGCCCATGGTGACAATGCCCATGATGACAGTGCTCATGGTGACAGTGCTCATGTTGGCAGAGCCATAAATAAGAGTGCTCATTGTGGCAGTGCTCATGGTGTCCGTGCTCATGGTGACAGTGCCCATGATTACAGTGTTTATGGTGATAGATGTCACAGTGTCAGTGCCCACGCGGAGAGTGCCAAGGCTGACAAAGCCCAGGGTGATACTTCCCATTGTGACAGTGCCCACGGTGACAGTGCCCATGGTGACAGCACCCAGTGTGACAAGGCGCATGGTGACAGTGCTCACGGTGACGGTGCCCATGGTGACAGTGCCGATGGTGAGAGTGCCAATAGTGACAGTGCTCATGGTGAAACTGCCCACAGAGACATCGCCCATGGTGATAGTGTTCATGGTGACAACCCCACGGTGACAGTGCCAATGTTGATAGTCCCAGTGGTGACAGGTCTTACATTGAATGTGACCATGGTGTCTGTGCTCATGGTGACAGTGCTCAAGGTTATAGTCTCCATGTTGACAGTGCCGATGGTGACAATTCTCACGGTGACAGGGCCTATGGTGAAAATTCTCATAGTGACAGTGTTCACGGTGACAGTGCCCATGGTGCTATTACCCATGGTGACAGTTCTCATAGTGAAACTGCCCATGTTGACACTGCCCATGGTGGCAGTGCAAAATGGTGACAGTGCCCATGGTGATATTGCTCATGGTGACATTGCTTATGGTGATAGTGTGTATGGTGAAACTGCACACAGTGACATTGCTCATGGTGACAGTGTTCATGGCGTTAGTTCCTATGGTGAATGTGACCATGGGGACAGTGCCCATAGTCACAATTCTCATGGTGTAGTGCTCACGGTGACAGTGCCCATGGTGACAATACACAGGGTGACAGTATTCATGGTGACATTGCTCATGGTGAGAGTGCCCATGTTCACAACTGTCACGGTGATAGTTCCCATGGTGACAATACCCAGGGTAAGAGAGCTGATGGTAAAAGTGTTCACGGTGACAGTGCCCATGGTGACAGTACCTAAGGTGATAATTCCCATGGTGAGACTGCTCATAGACAGTGCCCATGGTGACAATACCCAGCGTGTCCTGTCCATGGTGACAGTGATCATGGTGACACATCTCATGAGGACAGTGCCATAAGTGACAGTGCTCATTGTGGCAGTGCTCATGGTGACAGTGCCCATGGTGACAGTGCCTATGGTGATAGATATCATGGTGGCTGTGCCCAGGGAGACATTGCCCACGCTGACAAGACCCATGGTGATACTTCCCATTGTGACAGTGCCATCGGTGGCAGAGCCCATGGTGACAGTGCCCAAGATCACAGAGCCCATGGTGAGAGTGCTAACGGTGACTGTGCCCATGGTGACAGCACCCAGTGTGAAAATGCCCATTGTGACAGTGCTCACGGTGACCATGCCAATGGTGATAGTGCCAATAGTGAGAGTGCTCACGGTGACACTGCCCATGGACACACTGCCCATTGTGATAGTGCCCATCATGACAACCCCTCGGAGGCAGTGCCAATGGTGAGAGTCCCCGTGGTGACAGTTCTCATGGTGAAAGTGATCCTTTTGAAATTGCTCATGGTGACAGTGCTCATGGTGACAGTGCTCAAGGTGATAGTCTCCATGTTGACAGTGTGCATGGTGACTGTTCTCACGGTGACAGTGCCTATGGTGATTATGCTCTTAGTGACAGTGCTCATGGTGACAGTGCCCATGGTGACAGTGACCACGGTGACTGTTCTCACCGTGGTAGTGCCCATGGTGACAGTGTTCATGATGACAGTCCGCATTAAGGCTGTGCCCGTGGTGACATTGCTAATGGTGATAATTCTCACGGTGATAGTACGCACGTTGAAAATGACAAAGGTGACAACACCCAGGTGATAATAATCATGGTGAAAGTGCCCATGGTGGCAGTTCTCATACTGACAGTTCTTGTGACAGTGCTCATGGTGGCAGTGCTCGTGGTGACAGTGCTCTTGGTGACAGTGCTCATGGTGGCAGTGCCCATGGTGAGACTACCGATGGTGACCCTGCCCATGGTGACAGTGCACATGGTCATGGTGCCTCTGGTGGCAGTGCAATATAGTGAGAATGCCCATGATGATATTGCTCATGGTGATAGTGCCCATGGTGAGAGTGCCCATGGTTCCAGTGCTCATGGTGACAGTGCCCATTGTGACAGTGCCCTTGGTGACAGTGCACACCATGAGAGTGCCCATGGTGTCTGTGCCCATGGTGACAGTTCTTATCATGAGAGTGTTCACGGTAGCAGTGTTCATGGTAATAGTGCTCACGGAGGCATTGCCCACAATGAGAGTGCCCACGGTGAGAATACTGACTGTGACAGTGCCCATGATGACTTTTCTCTCTGTGACAGTGCCCTTGGGGACAGTTAGCACGGTGAGATTTCTCACAGTGATAGTGCACATTGTTTCAGTGCTCATAGTGACAAGACCCTAGGCGCCAGTGCCCATCATGGCATTGCTCACGGTGATATTTCTCACGGTGACAGTGCCCATGGTGATATTACCCATGGTGACAGTACTCAGTGATCAAGTGCTCATGGTGACATGGCATAAGGTGATAATGCTCACGGTGGCAGTGCAAAATGGTGACAGTGCCCATGGGGACATTGCTTAATGTGATAGTCCTTGTGGTGACATTGTGCATGGTGACATTGCCCACCATGACAGTGCTCTTGTTGACAGTGCTCATGGTGATAGTGCCAATGTTGGAAGTGCCCATCGTGAAAGTGTCCATGGTGACAGTTCTTATGATGAGAGTGGTCAGAGTGGCAGTGCTCATGGTGAAAGTGCCCATGGTGACAGAGCCCACGGTGACAGTGTCCATAGTTATAGTGTCCATGGTGACAGTACTAACAGTGAAATTGTCCATGGGGACACTGCCCATGGTGAAAGTGCCCATGGTCACAACACTCACGGTGATAGTGCTCACGGTGAGAGTGGCCATGGTGACAGTGACCACGGTGACAGTTCTAATGGTGATACTGCCCATGATGACAGTGCTCATGGTGACAGTCCACATTGTACCAGTGCCCAAGGTGACAGTGCTCATGGTGACAGTGCCCAAAGTCACAATACCCATGGTGACAGTGCCCAGGCTGACAGTTCTCAAGGTGATAGTGCCCATGGTGACAGTGCACATGGTGATACAGAGAATGGGGACAGTGCTTATGGTGACAGTGGTCATGGTTGCAGTACCCGTGGTGATAGTGCTGAAACTGACAGTGCCCTTGGGGATAGTGCCCATGGTGAGTGTGCTCGTGTTAATTGTGTCCATGGTGGCAGTTCCCATTGTGAAAGTGCTCATGATGACAGTGCCCATGTGGGTAGTTCCCATGGTGACAGTGCTCATGGTGATAGTGACCATGTTAACAGTGCACATGGTGGCTGTGCCCTTGGTGACAGTGCCCATGATGACAGTATTCATGGTGACAGTGCTCACGGTGATAATGCCCATGGTGGCAGTGCACATGGTGGTAGTGCACATGGTGGCAGTGAAAAATGGGGACAGTTCCCATGCTGACAGTTCTCATTGTGACAATGCACACGGTCACAACCGATGCTGACACTGCTCATGGTAGCTGTACCCTTGGTGACAGTGCTCAGAGTGATAGTGCCCATGGTGGCAGTGCCCATGGTGACACTGCCCATGGTGACAATGCCCATGATGACAGTGCCCATGGAGTCAGTGCCCACGGAGCCATTGCCTATGGTAACAGTGCTCACAGTGACAGTACCCATGGTAACAGTGACCATGGTGAGAGTGCTCATGGTGATAGTGTCTATGGTGACAGATCACACTGTGACAGTCCGCATTGTGCCAGTACCAATAGTGACAGTGCCCATGGTGACATTGACCATGGTGAGAGTGATCACGGTGCTAGTGCTCACAGTAATAGTGCTCATGGTGACAGTGCCGACAGTGAAGGTGCTCACGGTGACAGTGCCTCTGGTGATAGTGCCCATGGTGAGAGTCCGCCCATTGATAGTGCCCATGGTGGCAGTTCCCATTGTGAAAATGCTCATGATGACATTGCCCATGTTGGTAGTCCCCATGGTGACAGTGCTCACGGTGATAGTGACCTTGGTAACTGTGCACATGGTGGCCGTGCCCTTGGTGACAGTGCCAATGATGACAGTACTCATGGTGACAGTTCTCACGGTGATAGTGCCCATGGTGATATTGCACATGGTGGCAGTGAAAAATGGTGACAGTGCCCATGTTGACAGTTCTCATGGTGACAGTGCACACGGTGACAACCCATGCAGACAGTACTCACGGTGACAGTTCTCATGGTTGCAGTACCCATGGTGACAGTGCTCACAGTGATACTGCCCATGGTGGCAGTGCCCATGGTGACAGTGCCCATGGTGACACTGCCCATGATGACAGTGCCCATGGTGAAAGTTCCCACGGCGCCATTGCCTATGGTGACAGTGCTCATGGTAACAGTGCCCATGGTGACAGTGACCATGGTGAGAGTGCTCACACTGATAGTGCCCATGGTGACAGGGCTCATGGTGCCAGTCCGCATTGTGCCAGTACCCATGGCGACAGTGCTCATGGTGACACTGACCACAGTGAGAGTGCTCACTGTGATAGAGCTCACGGTAATAGTGCTCATGGTGACAGTGCAAATGGTGACAATACCCATGGTGACAGTACTCATGTTGAAAATACCCATGGTGGCAGTTCTCATGGTGACAGTGCTCATAATAGCAGTGCCCAAGGTGGCAGTCCTCGTGGTGACAGTGCTAATGGTGACAGTGCTCTTGGTGGCAGTTCCCATGGGGACAGTACCGATGGTGACCCTGTGCATTGTTACAGTGCCCATGGTAACTGTGCTCACGGTGGTAGTGCACATCGTGACAGTGCCCATGGTGGCAGTTCACCTGGTGACAGTGCTAAATCGTGACAGTGCACATGCTGACAGTGCTCACGGTGATAGTGCCCATGGTGACAGTGCCCACGGTGATAATGGGTATTATTACAGTGTTCATCGTGACAGAGCCCAAGGTGGCAGTGGCCATGGTGACAGTGCCCACAATGACAGTGCCCATGGTAACAGTGCCGACAGTGACAGTGCCCATGGTGACACTTCTCACAGTGAATGTGCCCATGGGGACAGTTACCATGATGAGATTTCTCACGGTGATAGTGCCCGTTGTGACAGTGCTCACAGTGACAATGCCCATGGTGCCACTGCCCATAGAGACATTCCGCACGGCCACTTTTCTCACGGTGAAAGTACCTATGGTGACACTGCACCTGGTGGCAGTGCAAAATGGTGACAGTGCCCATGGTGACATTGCTCATAGTGACTTTGCTAACAGTGATAGTCCTTACGGTGACAGTGTGCACAGTGACACTGCACACAGTTGCAGTGTTCATGGTGACAGTGTGCACGGTGATACTTTCCATGGTGATAGTGCCCATGGTGACACTGCACATGGTGGCAGTGAAAAATGGTGACAGTGCCCCTGTTGTCAGTTCTCATGGTGACCGTGCACATGGTGACAACCCGTGCAGACTGTACTCATGGTGACAGTACTCACGGTGACAGTTCTCATGTTTGCAGTATCCATGGTGACAGTGCTCACAGTGATAGTGCCCATGGTGAGAGTGCCCATGATGACAGGGCCCATGGTGCCATTGCCTATGGTGACAGTGCTCATGGTAACAGTGCCCAAGGTGACAGTGACCATGGTGAGAGTGCTCACACTGATGGTGCCCATGGTGACAGTGCTCATGGTGTCTGTCTACATTGTGCCAGTACCCATCGCAACAGTGCTCATGGTGACAGGGACCACAGTGAGAGAGCTCACGGTGAGAGTGCTCACGGTAATAGTGCTCATGGTGACAGTGCAAATGGTGACAATACCATGGTGACAGTACTCATGTTGAAAATACCCATGGTGGCAGTTCTCATAGCGACAGATCTCATGGTGACATTGCTCATAATAGCAGTGCCCAGGTGCCAGTGCTCGTGGTGACGGTGCTAATGGTGACAGTGCTCTTGGTGGCAGTTCCCATCGGGACAATACTGATGGTGACACTGTGCATTGTTACAGTGCCCATGGTAACCGTGTTCACGGTGATAGTGCACATCGTGACAGTGCCCATGGTGGTAGTTCACCTGGTGACAGTGCTAAATAGTGACAGTGCACATGCTGACAGTGCTCACGGTGATAGTGCCCATGGTGACAGTGCACACGGTCATAATGGGCATTGTTACAGAGTTCATGGTGACAGCACACGGTGGCAGTGGCCATGGAGACAGTGCCCACAATGACAGTGCCCATGGTGACAGTGCCGACAGTGACAGTGCCCATGGTGACACTTCTCATGGTGACAGTGCCCATGGGGACAGTTAGCATGGTGAGATTTCTAACGGTGATAGTGCCCGTTGTGCCAGTGCTCACAGTAACAATGCCCATGGGGCCAGTGCCCATAGAGTCATTCCGCACGGTAACATTTCTCACGGTGAAAGTGCCTATGGTGATATTAACCATGGTGACACTGCACATGGTGGCAGAGCAAAATGGTGACAGTGCCCATGGTGACATTGCTCATGGTGACTTTGCTTACGGTGATAGTCCTTACAGTGACAGTACGCATGGTGACACTGCACACAGTGACAGTGTTCATGGTGAAAGTGTTCACGGTGATAGTTCCCATGGTGAGATTGTCCTGGTAACAGTGCCCATAGTCACAATTCTCATGGTGTAGTGCTCACAGTGACAGTGCCCATGGTGTCATGCCCATGGTGACAGTGCTCATGGTGACAGTGCTCATGTTGGCAGAGCCATAAATAAGAGTGCTCATTGTGGCAGTGCTCATGGTGTCCGTGCTCATGGTGACAGTGCCCATGATTACAGTGTTTATGGTGATAGATGTCACGGTGTCAGTGCCCACGCGGAGAGTGCCAAGGCTGACAAAGCCCAGGGTGATACTTCCCATTGTGACAGTGCCCACGGTGACAGTGCCCATGGTGACAGCACCCAGTGTGACAAGGCGCATGGTGACAGTGCTCACGGTGACAGTGCCCATGGTGACAGTGCCGATGGTGAGAGTGCCAATAGTGACAGTGCTCATGGTGAAACTGCCCACAGAGACATCGCCCATGGTGATAGTGTTCATGGTGACAACCCCACGGTGACAGTGCCAATGTTGATAGTCCCAGTGGTGACAGGTCTTACATTGAATGTGACCATGGTGTCTGTGCTCATGGTGACAGTGCTCAAGGTTATAGTCTCCATGTTGACAGTGCCGATGGTGACAATTCTCACGGTGACAGGGCCTATGGTGAAAATTCTCATAGTGACAGTGTTCACGGTGACAGTGCCCATGGTGCTATTACCCATGGTGACAGTTCTCATAGTGAAACTGCCCATGTTGACACTGCCCATGGTGGCAGTGCAAAATGGTGACAGTGCCCATGGTGATATTGCTCATGGTGACATTGCTTATGGTGATAGTGTGTATGGTGAAACTGCACACAGTGACATTGCTCATGGTGACAGTGTTCATGGCGTTAGTTCCTATGGTGAATGTGACCATGGGGACAGTGCCCATAGTCACAATTCTCATGGTGTAGTGCTCACGGTGACAGTGCCCATGGTGACAATACACAGGGTGACAGTATTCATGGTGACATTGCTCATGGTGAGAGTGCCCATGTTCACAACTGTCACGGTGATAGTTCCCATGGTGACAATACCCAGGGTAAGAGAGCTGATGGTAAAAGTGTTCACGGTGACAGTGCCCATGGTGACAGTACCTAAGGTGATAATTCCCATGGTGAGACTGCTCATAGACAGTGCCCATGGTGACAATACCCAGCGTGTCCTGTCCATGGTGACAGTGATCATGGTGACACATCTCATGAGGACAGTGCCATAAGTGACAGTGCTCATTGTGGCAGTGCTCATGGTGACAGTGCCCATGGTGACAGTGCCTATGGTGATAGATATCATGGTGGCTGTGCCCAGGGAGACATTGCCCACGCTGACAAGACCCATGGTGATACTTCCCATTGTGACAGTGCCATCGGTGGCAGAGCCCATGGTGACAGTGCCCAAGATCACAGAGCCCATGGTGAGAGTGCTAACGGTGACTGTGCCCATGGTGACAGCACCCAGTGTGAAAATGCCCATTGTGACAGTGCTCACGGTGACCATGCCAATGGTGATAGTGCCAATAGTGAGAGTGCTCACGGTGACACTGCCCATGGACACACTGCCCATTGTGATAGTGCCCATCATGACAACCCCTCGGAGGCAGTGCCAATGGTGAGAGTCCCCGTGGTGACAGTTCTCATGGTGAAAGTGATCCTTTTGAAATTGCTCATGGTGACAGTGCTCATGGTGACAGTGCTCAAGGTGATAGTCTCCATGTTGACAGTGTGCATGGTGACTGTTCTCACGGTGACAGTGCCTATGGTGATTATGCTCTTAGTGACAGTGCCCATGGTGACAGTGACCACGGTGACTGTTCTCACCGTGGTAGTGCCCATGGTGACAGTGTTCATGATGACAGTCCGCATTAAGGCTGTGCCCGTGGTGACATTGCTAATGGTGATAATTCTCACGGTGATAGTACGCACGTTGAAAATGACAAAGGTGACAACACCCAGGTGATAATAATCATGGTGAAAGTGCCCATGGTGGCAGTTCTCATACTGACAGTTCTTGTGACAGTGCTCATGGTGGCAGTGCTCGTGGTGACAGTGCTCTTGGTGACAGTGCTCATGGTGGCAGTGCCCATGGTGAGACTACCGATGGTGACCCTGCCCATGGTGACAGTGCACATGGTCATGGTGCCTCTGGTGGCAGTGCAATATAGTGAGAATGCCCATGATGATATTGCTCATGGTGATAGTGCCCATGGTGAGAGTGCCCATGGTTCCAGTGCTCATGGTGACAGTGCCCATTGTGACAGTGCCCTTGGTGACAGTGCACACCATGAGAGTGCCCATGGTGTCTGTGCCCATGGTGACAGTTCTTATCATGAGAGTGTTCACGGTAGCAGTGTTCATGGTAATAGTGCTCACGGAGGCATTGCCCACAATGAGAGTGCCCACGGTGAGAATACTGACTGTGACAGTGCCCATGATGACTTTTCTCTCTGTGACAGTGCCCTTGGGGACAGTTAGCATGGTGAGATTTCTCACAGTGATAGTGCACATTGTTTCAGTGCTCATAGTGACAAGACCCTAGGCGCCAGTGCCCATCATGGCATTGCTCACGGTGATATTTCTCACGGTGACAGTGCCCATGGTGATATTACCCATGGTGACAGTACTCAGTGATCAAGTGCTCATGGTGACATGGCATAAGGTGATAATGCTCACGGTGGCAGTGCAAAATGGTGACAGTGCCCATGGGGACATTGCTTAATGTGATAGTCCTTGTGGTGACATTGTGCATGGTGACATTGCCCACCATGACAGTGCTCTTGTTGACAGTGCTCATGGTGATAGTGCCAATGTTGGAAGTGCCCATCGTGAAAGTGTCCATGGTGACAGTTCTTATGATGAGAGTGGTCAGAGTGGCAGTGCTCATGGTGAAAGTGCCCATGGTGACAGAGCCCACGGTGACAGTGTCCATAGTTATAGTGTCCATGGTGACAGTACTAACAGTGAAATTGTCCATGGGGACACTGCCCATGGTGAAAGTGCCCATGGTCACAACACTCACGGTGATAGTGCTCACGGTGAGAGTGGCCATGGTGACAGTGACCACGGTGACAGTTCTAATGGTGATACTGCCCATGATGACAGTGCTCATGGTGACAGTCCACATTGTACCAGTGCCCAAGGTGACAGTGCTCATGGTGACAGTGCCCAAAGTCACAATACCCATGGTGACAGTGCCCAGGCTGACAGTTCTCAAGGTGATAGTGCCCATGGTGACAGTGCACATGGTGATACAGAGAATGGGGACAGTGCTTATGGTGACAGTGGTCATGGTTGCAGTACCCATGGTGATAGTGCTGAAACTGACAGTGCCCTTGGGGATAGTGCCCATGGTGAGTGTGCTCGTGTTAATTGTGTCCATGGTGGCAGTTCCCATTGTGAAAGTGCTCATGATGACAGTGCCCATGTGGGTAGTTCCCATGGTGACAGTGCTCATGGTGATAGTGACCATGTTAACAGTGCACATGGTGGCTGTGCCCTTGGTGACAGTGCCCATGATGACAGTATTCATGGTGACAGTGCTCACGGTGATAATGCCCATGGTGGCAGTGCACATGGTGGTAGTGCACATGGTGGCAGTGAAAAATGGGGACAGTTCCCATGCTGACAGTTCTCATTGTGACAATGCACACGGTCACAACCGATGCTGACACTGCTCATGGTAGCTGTACCCTTGGTGACAGTGCTCAGAGTGATAGTGCCCATGGTGGCAGTGCCCATGGTGACACTGCCCATGGTGACAATGCCCATGATGACAGTGCTCATGGTGACAGTGCTCATGTTGGCAGAGCCATAAATAAGAGTGCTCATTGTGGCAGTGCTCATGGTGTCCGTGCTCATGGTGACAGTGCCCATGATTACAGTGTTTATGGTGATAGATGTCACGGTGTCAGTGCCCACGCGGAGAGTGCCAAGGCTGACAAAGCCCAGGGTGATACTTCCCATTGTGACAGTGCCCACGGTGACAGTGCCCATGGTGACAGCACCCAGTGTGACAAGGCACATGGTGACAGTGTTCACGGTGACAGTGCCCATGGTGACAGTGCCGATGGTGAGAGTGCCAATAGTGACAGTGCTCATGGTGAAACTGCCCACAGAGACATCGCCCATGGTGATAGTGTTCATGGTGACAACCCCACGGTGACAGTGCCAATGTTGATAGTCCCAGTGGTGACAGGTCTTACATTGAATGTGACCATGGTGTCTGTGCTCATGGTGACAGTGCTCAAGGTTATAGTCTCCATGTTGACAGTGCCCATGGTGGCAGTGCAAAATGGTGACAGTGCCCATGGTGATATTGCTCATGGTGACATTGCTTATGGTGATAGTGTGTATGGTGAAACTGCACACAGTGACATTGCTCATGGTGACAGTGTTCATGGCGTTAGTTCCTATGGTGAATGTGACCATGGGGACAGTGCCCATAGTCACAATTCTCATGGTGTAGTGCTCACGGTGACAGTGCCCATGGTGACAATACACAGGGTGACAGTATTCATGGTGACATTGCTCATGGTGAGAGTGCCCATGTTCACAACTGTCACGGTGATAGTTCCCATGGTGACAATACCCAGGGTAACAGAGCTGATGGTAAAAGTGTTCACGGTGACAGTGCCCATGGTGACAGTACCTAAGGTGACAATTCCCATGGTGAGACTGCTCATAGACAGTGCCCATGGTGACAATACCCAGCGTGTCCTGTCCATGGTGACAGTGATCATGGTGACACATCTCATGAGGACAGTGCCATAAGTGACAGTGCTCATTGTGGCAGTGCTCATGGTGACAGTGCCCATGGTGACAGTGCCTATGGTGATAGATATCATGGTGGCTGTGCCCAGGGAGACATTGCCCACGCTGACAAGACCCATGGTGATACTTCCCATTGTGACAGTGCCATCGGTGGCAGAGCCCATGGTGACAGTGCCCAAGATCACAGAGCCCATGGTGAGAGTGCTAACGGTGACTGTGCCCATGGTGACAGCACCCAGTGTGAAAATGCCCATTGTGACAGTGCTCACGGTGACCATGCCAATGGTGATAGTGCCAATAGTGAGAGTGCTCACGGTGACACTGCCCATGGACACACTGCCCATTGTGATAGTGCCCATCATGACAACCCCTCGGAGGCAGTGCCAATGGTGAGAGTCCCCGTGGTGACAGTTCTCATGGTGAAAGTGATCCTTTTGAAATTGCTCATGGTGACAGTGCTCATGGTGACAGTGCTCAAGGTGATAGTCTCCATGTTGACAGTGTGCATGGTGACTGTTCTCACGGTGACAGTGCCTATGGTGATTATGCTCTTAGTGACAGTGCTCATGGTGACAGTGCCCATGGTGACAGTGACCACGGTGACTGTTCTCACCGTGGTAGTGCCCATGGTGACAGTGTTCATGATGACAGTCCGCATTAAGGCTGTGCCCGTGGTGACATTGCTAATGGTGATAATTCTCACGGTGATAGTACGCACGTTGAAAATGACAAAGGTGACAACACCCAGGTGATAATAATCATGGTGAAAGTGCCCATGGTGGCAGTTCTCATACTGACAGTTCTTGTGACAGTGCTCATGGTGGCAGTGCTCGTGGTGACAGTGCTCTTGGTGACAGTGCTCATGGTGGCAGTGCCCATGGTGAGACTACCGATGGTGACCCTGCCCATGGTGACAGTGCACATGGTCATGGTGCCTCTGGTGGCAGTGCAATATAGTGAGAATGCCCATGATGATATTGCTCATGGTGATAGTGCCCATGGTGAGAGTGCCCATGGTTCCAGTGCTCATGGTGACAGTGCCCATTGTGACAGTGCCCTTGGTGACAGTGCACACCATGAGAGTGCCCATGGTGTCTGTGCCCATGGTGACAGTTCTTATCATGAGAGTGTTCACGGTAGCAGTGTTCATGGTAATAGTGCTCACGGAGGCATTGCCCACAATGAGAGTGCCCACGGTGAGAATACTGACTGTGACAGTGCCCATGATGACTTTTCTCTCTGTGACAGTGCCCTTGGGGACAGTTAGCACGGTGAGATTTCTCACAGTGATAGTGCACATTGTTTCAGTGCTCATAGTGACAAGACCCTAGGCGCCAGTGCCCATCATGGCATTGCTCACGGTGATATTTCTCACGGTGACAGTGCCCATGGTGATATTACCCATGGTGACAGTACTCAGTGATCAAGTGCTCATGGTGATATGGCATAAGGTGATAATGCTCACGGTGGCAGTGCAAAATGGTGACAGTGCCCATGGGGACATTGCTTAATGTGATAGTCCTTGTGGTGACATTGTGCATGGTGACATTGCCCACCATGACAGTGCTCTTGTTGACAGTGCTCATGGTGATAGTGCCAATGTTGGAAGTGCCCATCGTGAAAGTGTCCATGGTGACAGTTCTTATGATGAGAGTGGTCAGAGTGGCAGTGCTCATGGTGAAAGTGCCCATGGTGACAGAGCCCACGGTGACAGTGTCCATAGTTATAGTGTCCATGGTGACAGTACTAACAGTGAAATTGTCCATGGGGACACTGCCCATGGTGAAAGTGCCCATGGTCACAACACTCACGGTGATAGTGCTCACGGTGAGAGTGGCCATGGTGACAGTGACCACGGTGAAAGTTCTAATGGTGATACTGCCCATGATGACAGTGCTCATGGTGACAGTCCACATTGTACCAGTGCCCAAGGTGACAGTGCTCATGGTGACAGTGCCCAAAGTCACAATACCCATGGTGACAGTGCCCAGGCTGACAGTTCTCAAGGTGATAGTGCCCATGGTGACAGTGCACATGGTGATACAGAGAATGGGGACAGTGCTTATGGTGACAGTGGTCATGGTTGCAGTACCCATGGTGATAGTGCTGAAACTGACAGTGCCCTTGGGGATAGTGCCCATGGTGAGTGTGCTCGTGTTAATTGTGTCCATGGTGGCAGTTCCCATTGTGAAAGTGCTCATGATGACAGTGCCCATGTGGGTAGTTCCCATGGTGACAGTGCTCATGGTGATAGTGACCATGTTAAGAGTGCACATGGTGGCTGTGCCCTTGGTGACAGTGCCCATGATGACAGTATTCATGGTGAGAGTGCTCACGGTGATAATGCCCATGGTGGCAGTGCACATGGTGGTAGTGCACATGGTGGCAGTGAAAAATGGGGACAGTTCACATGCTGACAGTTCTCATTGTGACAATGCACACGGTCACAACCGATGCTGACACTGCTCATGGTAGCTGTACCCTTGGTGACAGTGCTCAGAGTGATAGTGCCCATGGTGGGAGTGCCCATGGTGACACTGCCCATGGTGACAATGCCCATGATGACAGTGCTGATGGTGACAGTGCTCATGTTGGCAGAGCCATAAATAAGAGTGCTCATTGTGGCAGTGCTCATGGTGTCCGTGCTCATGGTGACAGTGCCCATGATTACAGTGTTTATGGTGATAGATGTCACGGTGTCAGTGCCCACGCGGAGAGTGCCAAGGCTGACAAAGCCCAGGGTGATACTTCCCATTGTGACAGTGCCCACGGTGACAGTGCCCATGGTGACAGCACCCAGTGTGACAAGGCGCATGGTGACAGTGCTCACGGTGACAGTGCCCATGGTGACAGTGCCGATGGTGAGAGTGCCAATAGTGACAGTGCTCATGGTGAAACTGCCCACAGAGACATCGCCCATGGTGATAGTGTTCATGGTGACAACCCCACGGTGACAGTGCCAATGTTGATAGTCCCAGTGGTGACAGGTCTTACATTGAATGTGACCATGGTGTCTGTGCTCATGGTGACAGTGCTCAAGGTTATAGTCTCCATGTTGACAGTGCCGATGGTGACAATTCTCACGGTGACAGGGCCTATGGTGAAAATTCTCATAGTGACAGTGTTCACGGTGACAGTGCCCATGGTGCTATTACCCATGGTGACAGTTCTCATAGTGAAACTGCCCATGTTGACGCTGCCCATGGTGGCAGTGCAAAATGGTGACAGTGCCCATGGTGATATTGCTCATGGTGACATTGCTTATGGTGATAGTGTGTATGGTGAAACTGCACACAGTGACATTGCTCATGGTGACAGTGTTCATGGCGTTAGTTCCTATGGTGAATGTGACCATGGGGACAGTGCCCATAGTCACAATTCTCATGGTGTAGTGCTCACGGTGACAGTGCCCATGGTGACAATACACAGGGTGACAGTATTCATGGTGACATTGCTCATGGTGAGAGTGCCCATGTTCACAACTGTCACGGTGATAGTTCCCATGGTGACAATACCCAGGGTAACAGAGCTGATGGTAAAAGTGTTCACGGTGACAGTGCCCATGGTGACAGTACCTAAGGTGACAATTCCCATGGTGAGACTGCTCATAGACAGTGCCCATGGTGACAATACCCAGCGTGTCCTGTCCATGGTGACAGTGATCATGGTGACACATCTCATGAGGACAGTGCCATAAGTGACAGTGCTCATTGTGGCAGTGCTCATGGTGACAGTGCCCATGGTGACAGTGCCTATGGTGATAGATATCATGGTGGCTGTGCCCAGGGAGACATTGCCCACGCTGACAAGACCCATGGTGATACTTCCCATTGTGACAGTGCCATCGGTGGCAGAGCCCATGGTGACAGTGCCCAAGATCACAGAGCCCATGGTGAGAGTGCTAACGGTGACTGTGCCCATGGTGACAGCACCCAGTGTGAAAATGCCCATTGTGACAGTGCTCACGGTGACCATGCCAATGGTGATAGTGCCAATAGTGAGAGTGCTCACGGTGACACTGCCCATGGACACACTGCCCATTGTGATAGTGCCCATCATGACAACCCCTCGGAGGCAGTGCCAATGGTGAGAGTCCCCGTGGTGACAGTTCTCATGGTGAAAGTGATCCTTTTGAAATTGCTCATGGTGACAGTGCTCATGGTGACAGTGCTCAAGGTGATAGTCTCCATGTTGACAGTGTGCATGGTGACTGTTCTCACGGTGACAGTGCCTATGGTGATTATGCTCTTAGTGACAGTGCTCATGGTGACAGTGCCCATGGTGACAGTGACCACGGTGACTGTTCTCACCGTGGTAGTGCCCATGGTGACAGTGTTCATGATGACAGTCCGCATTAAGGCTGTGCCCGTGGTGACATTGCTAATGGTGATAATTCTCACGGTGATAGTACGCACGTTGAAAATGACAAAGGTGACAACACCCAGGTGATAATAATCATGGTGAAAGTGCCCATGGTGGCAGTTCTCATACTGACAGTTCTTGTGACAGTGCTCATGGTGGCAGTGCTCGTGGTGACAGTGCTCTTGGTGACAGTGCTCATGGTGGCAGTGCCCATGGTGAGACTACCGATGGTGACCCTGCCCATGGTGACAGTGCACATGGTCATGGTGCCTCTGGTGGCAGTGCAATATAGTGAGAATGCCCATGATGATATTGCTCATGGTGATAGTGCCCATGGTGAGAGTGCCCATGGTTCCAGTGCTCATGGTGACAGTGCCCATTGTGACAGTGCCCTTGGTGACAGTGCACACCATGAGAGTGCCCATGGTGTCTGTGCCCATGGTGACAGTTCTTATCATGAGAGTGTTCACGGTAGCAGTGTTCATGGTAATAGTGCTCACGGAGGCATTGCCCACAATGAGAGTGCCCACGGTGAGAATACTGACTGTGACAGTGCCCATGATGACTTTTCTCTCTGTGACAGTGCCCTTGGGGACAGTTAGCACGGTGAGATTTCTCACAGTGATAGTGCACATTGTTTCAGTGCTCATAGTGACAAGACCCTAGGCGCCAGTGCCCATCATGGCATTGCTCACGGTGATATTTCTCACGGTGACAGTGCCCATGGTGATATTACCCATGGTGACAGTACTCAGTGATCAAGTGCTCATGGTGACATGGCATAAGGTGATAATGCTCACGGTGGCAGTGCAAAATGGTGACAGTGCCCATGGGGACATTGCTTAATGTGATAGTCCTTGTGGTGACATTGTGCATGGTGACATTGCCCACCATGACAGTGCTCTTGTTGACAGTGCTCATGGTGATAGTGCCAATGTTGGAAGTGCCCATCGTGAAAGTGTCCATGGTGACAGTTCTTATGATGAGAGTGGTCAGAGTGGCAGTGCTCATGGTGAAAGTGCCCATGGTGACAGAGCCCACGGTGACAGTGTCCATAGTTATAGTGTCCATGGTGACAGTCCTAACAGTGAAATTGTCCATGGGGACACTGCCCATGGTGAAAGTGCCCATGGTCACAACACTCACGGTGATAGTGCTCACGGTGAGAGTGGCCATGGTGACAGTGACCACGGTGACAGTTCTAATGGTGATACTGCCCATGATGACAGTGCTCATGGTGACAGTCCACATTGTACCAGTGCCCAAGGTGACAGTGCTCATGGTGACAGTGCCCAAAGTCACAATACCCATGGTGACAGTGCCCAGGCTGACAGTTCTCAAGGTGATAGTGCCCATGGTGACAGTGCACATGGTGATACAGAGAATGGGGACAGTGCTTATGGTGACAGTGGTCATGGTTGCAGTACCCATGGTGATAGTGCTGAAACTGACAGTGCCCTTGGGGATAGTGCCCATGGTGAGTGTGCTCGTGTTAATTGTGTCCATGGTGGCAGTTCCCATTGTGAAAGTGCTCATGATGACAGTGCCCATGTGGGTAGTTCCCATGGTGACAGTGCTCATGGTGATAGTGACCATGTTAACAGTGCACATGGTGGCTGTGCCCTTGGTGACAGTGCCCATGATGACAGTATTCATGGTGACAGTGCTCACGGTGATAATGCCCATGGTGGCAGTGCACATGGTGGTAGTGCACATGGTGGCAGTGAAAAATGGGGACAGTTCCCATGCTGACAGTTCTCATTGTGACAATGCACACGGTCACAACCGATGCTGACACTGCTCATGGTAGCTGTACCCTTGGTGACAGTGCTCAGAGTGATAGTGCCCATGTTGGCAGTGCCCATGGTGACACTGCCCATGGTGACAATGCCCATGATGACAGTGCTCATGGTGACAGTGCTCATGTTGGCAGAGCCATAAATAAGTGTGCTCATTGTGGCAGTGCTCATGGTGTCCGTGCTCATGGTGACAGTGCCCATGATTACAGTGTTTATGGTGATAGATGTCACGGTGTCAGTGCCCACGCGGAGAGTGCCAAGGCTGACAAAGCCCAGGGTGATACTTCCCATTGTGACAGTGCCCACGGTGACAGTGCCCATGGTGACAGCACCCAGTGTGACAAGGCACATGGTGACAGTGCTCACGGTGACAGTGCCCATGGTGACAGTGCCGATGGTGAGAGTGCCAATAGTGACAGTGCTCATGGTGAAACTGCCCACAGAGACATCGCCCATGGTGATAGTGTTCATGGTGACAACCCCACGGTGACAGTGCCAATGTTGATAGTCCCAGTGGTGACAGGTCTTACATTGAATGTGACCATGGTGTCTGTGCTCATGGTGACAGTGCTCAAGGTTATAGTCTCCATGTTGACAGTGCCGATGGTGACAATTCTCACGGTGACAGGGCCTATGGTGAAAATTCTCATAGTGACAGTGTTCACGGTGACAGTGCCCATGGTGCTATTACCCATGGTGACAGTTCTCATAGTGAAACTGCCCATGTTGACACTGCCCATGGTGGCAGTGCAAAATGGTGACAGTGCCCATGGTGATATTGCTCATGGTGACATTGCTTATGGTGATAGTGTGTATGGTGAAACTGCACACAGTGACATTGCTCATGGTGACAGTGTTCATGGCGTTAGTTCCTATGGTGAATGTGACCATGGGGACAGTGCCCATAGTCACAATTCTCATGGTGTAGTGCTCACGGTGACAGTGCCCATGGTGACAATACACAGGGTGACAGTATTCATGGTGACATTGCTCATGGTGAGAGTGCCCATGTTCACAACTGTCACGGTGATAGTTCCCATGGTGACAATACCCAGGGTAACAGAGCTGATGGTAAAAGTGTTCACGGTGACAGTGCCCATGGTGACAGTACCTAAGGTGACAATTCCCATGGTGAGACTGCTCATAGACAGTGCCCATGGTGACAATACCCAGCGTGTCCTGTCCATGGTGACAGTGATCATGGTGACACATCTCATGAGGACAGTGCCATAAGTGACAGTGCTCATTGTGGCAGTGCTCATGGTGACAGTGCCCATGGTGACAGTGCCTATGGTGATAGATATCATGGTGGCTGTGCCCAGGGAGACATTGCCCACGCTGACAAGACCCATGGTGATACTTCCCATTGTGACAGTGCCATCGGTGGCAGAGCCCATGGTGACAGTGCCCAAGATCACAGAGCCCATGGTGAGAGTGCTAACGGTGACTGTGCCCATGGTGACAGCACCCAGTGTGAAAATGCCCATTGTGACAGTGCTCACGGTGACCATGCCAATGGTGATAGTGCCAATAGTGAGAGTGCTCACGGTGACACTGCCCATGGACACACTGCCCATTGTGATAGTGCCCATCATGACAACCCCTCGGAGGCAGTGCCAATGGTGAGAGTCCCCGTGGTGACAGTTCTCATGGTGAAAGTGATCCTTTTGAAATTGCTCATGGTGACAGTGCTCATGGTGACAGTGCTCAAGGTGATAGTCTCCATGTTGACAGTGTGCATGGTGACTGTTCTCACGGTGACAGTGCCTATGGTGATTATGCTCTTAGTGACAGTGCTCATGGTGACAGTGCCCATGGTGACAGTGACCACGGTGACTGTTCTCACCGTGGTAGTGCCCATGGTGACAGTGTTCATGATGACAGTCCGCATTAAGGCTGTGCCCGTGGTGACATTGCTAATGGTGATAATTCTCACGGTGATAGTACGCACGTTGAAAATGACAAAGGTGACAACACCCAGGTGATAATAATCATGGTGAAAGTGCCCATGGTGGCAGTTCTCATACTGACAGTTCTTGTGACAGTGCTCATGGTGGCAGTGCTCGTGGTGACAGTGCTCTTGGTGACAGTGCTCATGGTGGCAGTGCCCATGGTGAGACTACCGATGGTGACCCTGCCCATGGTGACAGTGCACATGGTCATGGTGCCTCTGGTGGCAGTGCAATATAGTGAGAATGCCCATGATGATATTGCTCATGGTGATAGTGCCCATGGTGAGAGTGCCCATGGTTCCAGTGCTCATGGTGACAGTGCCCATTGTGACAGTGCCCTTGGTGACAGTGCACACCATGAGAGTGCCCATGGTGTCTGTGCCCATGGTGACAGTTCTTATCATGAGAGTGTTCACGGTAGCAGTGTTCATGGTAATAGTGCTCACGGAGGCATTGCCCACAATGAGAGTGCCCACGGTGAGAATACTGACTGTGACAGTGCCCATGATGACTTTTCTCTCTGTGACAGTGCCCTTGGGGACAGTTAGCACGGTGAGATTTCTCACAGTGATAGTGCACATTGTTTCAGTGCTCATAGTGACAAGACCCTAGGCGCCAGTGCCCATCATGGCATTGCTCACGGTGATATTTCTCACGGTGACAGTGCCCATGGTGATATTACCCATGGTGACAGTACTCAGTGATCAAGTGCTCATGGTGACATGGCATAAGGTGATAATGCTCACGGTGGCAGTGCAAAATGGTGACAGTGCCCATGGGGACATTGCTTAATGTGATAGTCCTTGTGGTGACATTGTGCATGGTGACATTGCCCACCATGACAGTGCTCTTGTTGACAGTGCTCATGGTGATAGTGCCAATGTTGGAAGTGCCCATCGTGGAAGTGTCCATGGTGACAGTTCTTATGATGAGAGTGGTCAGAGTGGCAGTGCTCATGGTGAAAGTGCCCATGGTGACAGAGCCCACGGTGACAGTGTCCATAGTTATAGTGTCCATGGTGACAGTACTAACAGTGAAATTGTCCATGGGGACACTGCCCATGGTGAAAGTGCCCATGGTCACAACACTCACGGTGATAGTGCTCACGGTGAGAGTGGCCATGGTGACAGTGACCACGGTGACAGTTCTAATGGTGATACTGCCCATGATGACAGTGCTCATGGTGACAGTCCACATTGTACCAGTGCCCAAGGTGACAGTGCTCATGGTGACAGTGCCCAAAGTCACAATACCCATGGTGACAGTGCCCAGGCTGACAGTTCTCAAGGTGATAGTGCCCATGGTGACAGTGCACATGGTGATACAGAGAATGGGGACAGTGCTTATGGTGACAGTGGTCATGGTTGCAGTACCCATGGTGATAGTGCTGAAACTGACAGTGCCCTTGGGGATAGTGCCCATAGTGAGTGTGCTCGTGTTAATTGTGTCCATGGTGGCAGTTCCCATTGTGAAAGTGCTCATGATGACAGTGCCCATGTGGATAGTTCCCATGGTGAGAGTGCTTATGGTGATAGTGACCATGTTAACAGTGCACATGGTGGCTGTGCCCTTGGTGACAGTGCCCATGATGACAGTATTCATGGTGACAGTGCTCACGGTGATAATGCCCATGGTGGCAGTGCACATGGTGGTAGTGCACATGGTGGCAGTGAAAAATGGGGACAGTTCCCATGCTGACAGTTCTCATTGTGACAATGCACACGGTCACAACCGATGCTGACACTGCTCATGGTAGCTGTACCCTTGGTGACAGTGCTCAGAGTGATAGTGCCCATGGTGGCAGTGTCCATGGTGACACTGCCCATGGTGACAATGCCCATGATGACAGTGCCCATGGAGTCAGTGCCCACGGAGCCATTGCCTATGGTAACAGTGCTCTCAGTGACAGTACCCATGGTAACAGTGACCATGGTGAGAGTGCTCATGGTGATAGTGTCTATGGTGAAAGATCACACTGTGACAGTCCGCATTGTGCCAGTACCAATAGTGACAGTGCCCATGGTGATAGTGTCTATGGTGACAGATCACACTGTGACAGTCCGCATTGTGCCAGTACCAATAGTGACAGTGCCCATGGTGACATTGACCATGGTGAGAGTGATCACGGTGCTAGTGCTCACAGTAATAGTGCTCATGGTGACAGTGCCGACAGTGAAGGTGCTCACGGTGACAGTGCCTCTGGTGATAGTGCCCATGGTGAGAGTCCGCCCATTGATAGTGCCCATGGTGGCAGTTCCCATTGTGAAAATGCTCATGATGACATTGCCCATGTTGGTAGTCCCCATGGTGACAGTGCTCACGGTGATAGTGACCTTGGTAACTGTGCACATGGTGGCCGTGCCCTTGGTGACAGTGCCAATGATGACAGTACTCATGGTGACAGTTCTCACGGTGATAGTGCCCATGGTGATATTGCACATGGTGGCAGTGAAAAATGGTGACAGTGCCCATGTTGACAGTTCTCATGGTGACAGTGCACACGGTGACAACCCATGCAGACAGTACTCACGGTGACAGTTCTCATGGTTGCAGTACCCATGGTGACAGTGCTCACAGTGATACTGCCCATGGTGGCAGTGCCCATGGTGACAGTGCCCATGGTGACACTGCCCATGATGACAGTGCCCATGGTGAAAGTTCCCACGGCGCCATTGCCTATGGTGACAGTGCTCATGGTAACAGTGCCCATGGTGACAGTGACCATGGTGACAGGGCTCATGGTGCCAGTCTGCATTGTGCCAGTACCCATGGCGACAGTGCTCATGGTGACACTGACCACAGTGAGAGTGCTCACTGTGATAGAGCTCACGGTAATAGTGCTCATGGTGACAGTGCAAATGGTGACAATACCCATGGTGACAGTACTCATGTTGAAAATACCCATGGTGGCAGTTCTCATGGTGACAGTGCTCATAATAGCAGTGCCCAAGGTGGCAGTCCTCGTGGTGACAGTGCACATGCTGACAGTGCTCACGGTGATAGTGCCCATGGTGACAGTGCCCACGGTGATAATGGGTATTATTACAGTGTTCATCTTGACAGAGCCCAAGGTGGCAGTGGCCATGGTGACAGTGCCCACAATGACAGTGCCCATGGTAACAGTGCCGACAGTGACAGTGCCCATGGTGACACTTCTCACAGTGAATGTGCCCATGGGGACAGTTACCATGATGAGATTTCTCACGGTGATAGTGCCCGTTGTGACAGTGCTCACACTGACAATGCCCATGGTGCCACTGCCCATAGAGACATTCCGCACGGTCACTTTTCTCACGGTGAAAGTACCTATGGTGACACTGCACCTGGTGGCAGTGCAAAATGGTGACAGTGCCCATGGTGACATTGCTCATAGTGACTTTGCTTACAGTGATAGTCCTTACGGTGACAGTGTGCACGGTGACACTGCACACAGTTGCAGTGTTCATGGTGACAGTGTTCACGGTGATACTTTCCATGGTGATAGTGCCCATGGTGACACTGCACATGGTGGCAGTGAAAAATGGTGACAGTGCCCCTGTTGTCAGTTCTCATGGTGACCGTGCACATGGTGACAACCCGTGCAGACTGTACTCATGGTGACAGTACTCACGGTGACAGTTCTCATGTTTGCAGTATCCATGGTGACAGTGCTCACAGTGATAGTGCCCATGGTGAGAGTGCCCATGATGACAGGGCCCATGGTGCCATTGCCTATGGTGACAGTGCTCATGGTAACAGTGCCCAAGGTGACAGTGACCATGGTGAGAGTGCTCACACTGATGGTGCCCATGGTGACAGTGCTCATGGTGTCTGTCTACATTGTGCCAGTACCCATGGCAACAGTGCTCATGGTGACAGGGACCACAGTGAGAGAGCTCACGGTGAGAGTGCTCACGGTAATAGTGCTCATGGTGACAGTGCAAATGGTGACAATACCATGGTGACAGTACTCATGTTGAAAATACCCATGGTGGCAGTTCTCATAGCGACAGATCTCATGGTGACATTGCTCATAATAGCAGTGCCCAGGTGCCAGTGCTCGTGGTGACGGTGCTAATGGTGACAGTGCTCTTGGTGGCAGTTCCCATCGGGACAATACTGATGGTGACACTGTGCATTGTTACAGTGCCCATGGTAACCGTGTTCACGGTGATAGTGCACATCGTGACAGTGCCCATGGTGGTAGTTCACCTGGTGACAGTGCTAAATAGTGACAGTGCACATGCTGACAGTGCTCACGGTGATAGTGCCCATGGTGACAGTGCACACGGTCATAATGGGCATTGTTACAGAGTTCATGGTGACAGCACACGGTGGCAGTGGCCATGGAGACAGTGCCCACAATGACAGTGCCCATGGTGACAGTGCCGACAGTGACAGTGCCCATGGTGACACTTCTCATGGTGACAGTGCCCATGGGGACAGTTAGCATGGTGAGATTTCTAACGGTGATAGTGCCCGTTGTGCCAGTGCTCACAGTAACAATGCCCATGGGGCCAGTGCCCATAGAGTCATTCCGCACGGTCACATTTCTCACGGTGAAAGTGCCTATGGTGATATTAACCATGGTGACACTGCACATGGTGGCAGAGCAAAATGGTGACAGTGCCCATGGTGACATTGCTCATGGTGACTTTGCTTACGGTGATAGTCCTTACAGTGACAGTACGCATGGTGACACTGCACACAGTGACAGTGTTCATGGTGAAAGTGTTCACGGTGATAGTTCCCATGGTGAGATTGTCCTGGTAACAGTGCCCATAGTCACAATTCTCATGGTGTAGTGCTCACAGTGACAGTGCCCATGGTGTCATGCCCATGGTGACAGTGCTCATGGTGACAGTGCTCATGTTGGCAGAGCCATAAATAAGAGTGCTCATTGTGGCAGTGCTCATGGTGTCCGTGCTCATGGTGACAGTGCCCATGATTACAGTGTTTATGGTGATAGATGTCACGGTGTCAGTGCCCACGCGGAGAGTGCCAAGGCTGGCAAAGCCCAGGGTGATACTTCCCATTGTGACAGTGCCCACGGTGACAGTGCCCATGGTGACAGCACCCAGTGTGACAAGGCGCATGGTGACAGTGCTCACGGTGACAGTGCCCATGGTGACAGTGCCGATGGTGAGAGTGCCAATAGTGACAGTGCTCATGGTGAAACTGCCCACAGAGACATCGCCCATGGTGATAGTGTTCATGGTGACAACCCCACGGTGACAGTGCCAATGTTGATAGTCCCAGTGGTGACAGGTCTTACATTGAATGTGACCATGGTGTCTGTGCTCATGGTGACAGTGCTCAAGGTTATAGTCTCCATGTTGACAGTGCCGATGGTGACAATTCTCACGGTGACAGGGCCTATGGTGAAAATTCTCATAGTGACAGTGTTCACGGTGACAGTGCCCATGGTGCTATTACCCATGGTGACAGTTCTCATAGTGAAACTGCCCATGTTGACACTGCCCATGGTGGCAGTGCAAAATGGTGACAGTGCCCATGGTGATATTGCTCATGGTGACATTGCTTATGGTGATAGTGTGTATGGTGAAACTGCACACAGTGACATTGCTCATGGTGACAGTGTTCATGGCGTTAGTTCCTATGGTGAATGTGACCATGGGGACAGTGCCCATAGTCACAATTCTCATGGTGTAGTGCTCACGGTGACAGTGCCCATGGTGACAATACACAGGGTGACAGTATTCATGGTGACATTGCTCATGGTGAGAGTGCCCATGTTCACAACTGTCACGGTGATAGTTCCCATGGTGACAATACCCAGGGTAACAGAGCTGATGGTAAAAGTGTTCACGGTGACAGTGCCCATGGTGACAGTACCTAAGGTGACAATTCCCATGGTGAGACTGCTCATAGACAGTGCCCATGGTGACAATACCCAGCGTGTCCTGTCCATGGTGACAGTGATCATGGTGACACATCTCATGAGGACAGTGCCATAAGTGGCAGTGCTCATGGTGACAGTGCCCATGGTGACAGTGCCTATGGTGATAGATATCATGGTGGCTGTGCCCAGGGAGACATTGCCCACGCTGACAAGACCCATGGTGATACTTCCCATTGTGACAGTGCCATCGGTGGCAGAGCCCATGGTGACAGTGCCCAAGATCACAGAGCCCATGGTGAGAGTGCTAACGGTGACTGTGCCCATGGTGACAGCACCCAGTGTGAAAATGCCCATTGTGACAGTGCTCACGGTGACCATGCCAATGGTGATAGTGCCAATAGTGAGAGTGCTCACGGTGACACTGCCCATGGACACACTGCCCATTGTGATAGTGCCCATCATGACAACCCCTCGGAGGCAGTGCCAATGGTGAGAGTCCCCGTGGTGACAGTTCTCATGGTGAAAGTGATCCTTTTGAAATTGCTCATGGTGACAGTGCTCATGGTGACAGTGCTCAAGGTGATAGTCTCCATGTTGACAGTGTGCATGGTGACTGTTCTCACGGTGACAGTGCCTATGGTGATTATGCTCTTAGTGACAGTGCTCATGGTGACAGTGCCCATGGTGACAGTGACCACGGTGACTGTTCTCACCGTGGTAGTGCCCATGGTGACAGTGTTCATGATGACAGTCCGCATTAAGGCTGTGCCCGTGGTGACATTGCTAATGGTGATAATTCTCACGGTGATAGTACGCACGTTGAAAATGACAAAGGTGACAACACCCAGGTGATAATAATCATGGTGAAAGTGCCCATGGTGGCAGTTCTCATACTGACAGTTCTTGTGACAGTGCTCATGGTGGCAGTGCTCGTGGTGACAGTGCTCTTGGTGACAGTGCTCATGGTGGCAGTGCCCATGGTGAGACTACCGATGGTGACCCTGCCCATGGTGACAGTGCACATGGTCATGGTGCCTCTGGTGGCAGTGCAATATAGTGAGAATGCCCATGATGATATTGCTCATGGTGATAGTGCCCATGGTGAGAGTGCCCATGGTTCCAGTGCTCATGGTGACAGTGCCCATTGTGACAGTGCCCTTGGTGACAGTGCACACCATGAGAGTGCCCATGGTGTCTGTGCCCATGGTGACAGTTCTTATCATGAGAGTGTTCACGGTAGCAGTGTTCATGGTAATAGTGCTCACGGAGGCATTGCCCACAATGAGAGTGCCCACGGTGAGAATACTGACTGTGACAGTGCCCATGATGACTTTTCTCTCTGCGACAGTGCCCTTGGGGACAGTTAGCACGGTGAGATTTCTCACAGTGATAGTGCACATTGTTTCAGTGCTCATAGTGACAAGACCCTAGGCGCCAGTGCCCATCATGGCATTGCTCACGGTGATATTTCTCACGGTGACAGTGCCCATGGTGATATTACCCATGGTGACAGTACTCAGTGATCAAGTGCTCATGGTGACATGGCATAAGGTGATAATGCTCACGGTGGCAGTGCAAAATGGTGACAGTGCCCATGGGGACATTGCTTAATGTGATAGTCCTTGTGGTGACATTGTGCATGGTGACATTGCCCACCATGACAGTGCTCTTGTTGACAGTGCTCATGGTGATAGTGCCAATGTTGGAAGTGCCCATCGTGAAAGTGTCCATGGTGACAGTTCTTATGATGAGAGTGGTCAGAGTGGCAGTGCTCATGGTGAAAGTGCCCATGGTGACAGAGCCCACGGTGACAGTGTCCATAGTTATAGTGTCCATGGTGACAGTACTAACAGTGAAATTGTCCATGGGGACACTGCCCATGGTGAAAGTGCCCATGGTCACAACACTCACGGTGATAGTGCTCACGGTGAGAGTGGCCATGGTGACAGTGACCACGGTGACAGTTCTAATGGTGATACTGCCCATGATGACAGTGCTCATGGTGACAGTCCACATTGTACCAGTGCCCAAGGTGACAGTGCTCATGGTGACAGTGCCCAAAGTCACAATACCCATGGTGACAGTGCCCAGGCTGACAGTTCTCAAGGTGATAGTGCCCATGGTGACAGTGCACATGGTGATACAGAGAATGGGGACAGTGCTTATGGTGACAGTGGTCATGGTTGCAGTACCCATGGTGATAGTGCTGAAACTGACAGTGCCCTTGGGGATAGTGCCCATGGTGAGTGTGCTCGTGTTAATTGTGTCCATGGTGGCAGTTCCCATTGTGAAAGTGCTCATGATGACAGTGCCCATGTGGATAGTTCCCATGGTGACAGTGCTCATGGTGATAGTGACCATGTTAAGAGTGCACATGGTGGCTGTGCCCTTGGTGACAGTGCCCATGATGACAGTATTCATGGTGACAGTGCTCACGGTGATAATGCCCATGGTGGCAGTGCACATGGTGGTAGTGCACATGGTGGCAGTGAAAAATGGGGACAGTTCCCATGCTGACAGTTCTCATTGTGACAATGCACACGGTCACAACCGATGCTGACACTGCTCATGGTAGCTGTACCCTTGGTGACAGTGCTCAGAGTGATAGTGCCCATGGTGGCAGTGTCCATGGTGACACTGCCCATGGTGACAATGCCCATGATGATAGTGCCCATGGAGTCAGTGCCCACGGAGCCATTGCCTATGGTAACAGTGCTCACAGTGACAGTACCCATGGTAACAGTGACCATGGTGAGAGTGCTCATGGTGATAGTGTCTATGGTGAAAGATCACACTGTGACAGTCCGCATTGTGCCAGTACCAATAGTGACAGTGCCCATGGTGATATTGCTCATGGTGACATTGCTTATGGTGATAGTGTGTATGGTGAAACTGCACACAGTGACATTGCTCATGGTGACAGTGTTCATGGCGTTAGTTCCTATGGTGAATGTGACCATGGGGACAGTGCCCATAGTCACAATTCTCATGGTGTAGTGCTCACGGTGAGAGTGCCCATGGTGACAATACACAGGGTGACAGTATTCATGGTGACATTGCTCATGGTGAGAGTGCCCATGTTCACAACTGTCACGGTGATAGTTCCCATGGTGACAATACCCAGGGTAACAGAGCTGATGGTAAAAGTGTTCACGGTGACAGTGCCCATGGTGACAGTACCTAAGGCGACAATTCCCATGGTGAGACTGCTCATAGACAGTGCCCATGGTGACAATACCCAGCGTGTCCTGTCCATGGTGACAGTGATCATGGTGACACATCTCATGAGGACAGTGCCATAAGTGACAGTGCTCATTGTGGCAGTGCTCATGGTGACAGTGCCCATGGTGACAGTGCCTATGGTGATAGATATCATGGTGGCTGTGCCCAGGGAGACATTGCCCACGCTGACAAGACCCATGGTGATACTTCCCATTGTGACAGTGCCATCGGTGGCAGAGCCCATGGTGACAGTGCCCAAGATCACAGAGCCCATGGTGAGAGTGCTAACGGTGACTGTGCCCATGGTGACAGCACCCAGTGTGAAAATGCCCATTGTGACAGTGCTCACGGTGACCATGCCAATGGTGATAGTGCCAATAGTGAGAGTGCTCACGGTGACACTGCCCATGGACACACTGCCCATTGTGATAGTGCCCATCATGACAACCCCTCGGAGGCAGTGCCAATGGTGAGAGTCCCCGTGGTGACAGTTCTCATGGTGAAAGTGATCCTTTTGAAATTGCTCATGGTGACAGTGCTCATGGTGACAGTGCTCAAGGTGATAGTCTCCATGTTGACAGTGTGCATGGTGACTGTTCTCACGGTGACAGTGCCTATGGTGATTATGCTCTTAGTGACAGTGCTCATGGTGACAGTGCCCATGGTGACAGTGACCACGGTGACTGTTCTCACCGTGGTAGTGCCCATGGTGACAGTGTTCATGATGACAGTCCGCATTAAGGCTGTGCCCGTGGTGACATTGCTAATGGTGATAATTCTCACGGTGATAGTACGCACGTTGAAAATGACAAAGGTGACAACACCCAGGTGATAATAATCATGGTGAAAGTGCCCATGGTGGCAGTTCTCATACTGACAGTTCTTGTGACAGTGCTCATGGTGGCAGTGCTCGTGGTGACAGTGCTCTTGGTGACAGTGCTCATGGTGGCAGTGCCCATGGTGAGACTACCGATGGTGACCCTGCCCATGGTGACAGTGCACATGGTCATGGTGCCTCTGGTGGCAGTGCAATATAGTGAGAATGCCCATGATGATATTGCTCATGGTGATAGTGCCCATGGTGAGAGTGCCCATGGTTCCAGTGCTCATGGTGACAGTGCCCATTGTGACAGTGCCCTTGGTGACAGTGCACACCATGAGAGTGCCCATGGTGTCTGTGCCCATGGTGACAGTTCTTATCATGAGAGTGTTCACGGTAGCAGTGTTCATGGTAATAGTGCTCACGGAGGCATTGCCCACAATGAGAGTGCCCACGGTGAGAATACTGACTGTGACAGTGCCCATGATGACTTTTCTCTCTGCGACAGTGCCCTTGGGGACAGTTAGCACGGTGAGATTTCTCACAGTGATAGTGCACATTGTTTCAGTGCTCATAGTGACAAGACCCTAGGCGCCAGTGCCCATCATGGCATTGCTCACGGTGATATTTCTCACGGTGACAGTGCCCATGGTGATATTACCCATGGTGACAGTACTCAGTGATCAAGTGCTCATGGTGACATGGCATAAGGTGATAATGCTCACGGTGGCAGTGCAAAATGGTGACAGTGCCCATGGGGACATTGCTTAATGTGATAGTCCTTGTGGTGACATTGTGCATGGTGACATTGCCCACCATGACAGTGCTCTTGTTGACAGTGCTCATGGTGATAGTGCCAATGTTGGAAGTGCCCATCGTGAAAGTGTCCATGGTGACAGTTCTTATGATGAGAGTGGTCAGAGTGGCAGTGCTCATGGTGAAAGTGCCCATGGTGACAGAGCCCACGGTGACAGTGTCCATAGTTATAGTGTCCATGGTGACAGTACTAACAGTGAAATTGTCCATGGGGACACTGCCCATGGTGAAAGTGCCCATGGTCACAACACTCACGGTGATAGTGCTCACGGTGAGAGTGGCCATGGTGACAGTGACCACGGTGACAGTTCTAATGGTGATACTGCCCATGATGACAGTGCTCATGGTGACAGTCCACATTGTACCAGTGCCCAAGGTGACAGTGCTCATGGTGACAGTGCCCAAAGTCACAATACCCATGGTGATAGTGCCCGGGCTGACAGTTCTCAAGGTGATAGTGCCCATGGTGACAGTGCACATGGTGATACAGAGAATGGGGACAGTGCTTATGGTGACAGTGATCATGGTTGCAGTACCCGTGGTGATAGTGCTGAAACTGACAGTGCCCTTGGGGATAGTGCCCATGGTGAGTGTGCTCGTGTTAATTGTGTCCATGGTGGCAGTTCCCATTGTGAAAGTGCTCATGATGACAGTGCCCATGTGGGTAGTTCCCATGGTGACAGTGCTCATGGTGATAGTGACCATGTTAACAGTGCACATGGTGGCTGTGCCCTTGGTGACAGTGCCCATGATGACAGTATTCATGGTGACAGTGCTCACGGTGATAATGCCCATGGTGGCAGTGCACATGGTGGTAGTGCACATGGTGGCAGTGAAAAATGGGTACAGTTCCCATGCTGACAGTTCTCATTGTGACAATGCACACGGTCACAACCGATGCTGACACTGCTCATGGTAGCTGTACCCTTGGTGACAGTGCTCAGAGTGATAGTGCCCATGGTGGCAGTGCCCATGGTGACACTGCCCATGGTGACAATGCCCATGATGACAGTGCCCATGGAGTCAGTGCCCACGGAGCCATTGCCTATGGTAACAGTGCTCACAGTGACAGTACCCATGGTAACAGTGACCATGGTGAGAGTGCTCATGGTGATAGTGTCTATGGTGAAAGATCACACTGTGACAGTCCGCATTGTGCCAGTACCAATAGTGACAGTGCCCATGGTGACATTGACCACGGTGAGAGTGATCACGGTGCTAGTGCTCACAGTAATAGTGCTCATGGTGACAGTGCCGACATTGAAGGTGCTCACGGTGACAGTGCCTCTGGTGATAGTGCCCATGGTGAGAGTCCGCCCATTGATAGTGCCCATGGTGGCAGTTCCCATTGTGAAAATGCTCATGATGACATTGCCCATGTTGGTAGTCCCCATGGTGACAGTGCTCACGGTGATAGTGACCTTGGTAACTGTGCACATGGTGGCCGTGCCCTTGGTGACAGTGCCAATGATGACAGTACTCATGGTGACAGTTCTCACGGTGATAGTGCCCATGGTGATATTGCACATGGTGGCAGTGAAAAATGGTGACAGTGCCCATGTTGACAGTTCTCATGGTGACAGTGCACACGGTGACAACCCATGCAGACAGTACTCACAGTGACAGTTCTCATGGTTGCAGTATCCATGGTGACAGTGCTCACAGTGATACTGCCCATGGTGGCAGTGCCCATGGTGACAGTGCCCATGGTGACACTGCCCATGATGACAGTGCCCATGGTGAAAGTTCCCACGGCGCCATTGCCTATGGTGACAGTGCTCATGGTAACAGTGCCCATGGTGACAGTGACCATGGTGAGAGTGCTCACACTGATAGTGCCCATGGTGACAGGGCTCATGGTGCCAGTCCGCATTGTGCCAGTACCCATGGCGACAGTGCTCATGGTGACACTGACCACAGTGAGAGTGCTCACTGTGATAGAGCTCACGGTAATAGTGCTCATGGTGACAGTGCAAATGGTGACAATACCCATGGTGACAGTACTCATGTTGAAAATACCCATGGTGGCAGTTCTCATGGTGACAGTGCTCATAATAGCAGTGCCCAAGGTGGCAGTCCTCGTGGTGACAGTGCTAATGGTGACAGTGCTCTTGGTGGCAGTTCCCATGGGGACAGTACCGATGGTGACCCTGTGCATTGTTACAGTGCCCATGGTAACCGTGCTCACGGTGGTAGTGCACATCGTGACAGTGCCCATGGTGGCAGTTCACCTGGTGACAGTGCTAAATCGTGACAGTGCACATGCTGACAGTGCTCACGGTGATAGTGCCCATGGTGACAGTGCCCACGGTGATAATGGGTATTATTACAGTGTTCATCTTGACAGAGCCCAAGGTGGCAGTGGCCATGGTGACAGTGCCCACAATGACAGTGCCCATGGTAACAGTGCCGACAGTGACAGTGCCCATGGTGACACTTCTCACAGTGAATGTGCCCATGGGGACAGTTACCATGATGAGATTTCTCACGGTGATAGTGCCCGTTGTGACAGTGCTCACACTGACAATGCCCATGGTGCCACTGCCCATAGAGACATTCCGCACGGTCACTTTTCTCACGGTGAAAGTACCTATGGTGACACTGCACCTGGTGGCAGTGCAAAATGGTGACAGTGCCCATGGTGACATTGCTCATAGTGACTTTGCTTACAGTGATAGTCCTTACGGTGACAGTGTGCATGGTGACACTGCACACAGTTGCAGTGTTCATGGTGACAGTGTTCACGGTGATACTTTCCATGGTGATAGTGCCCATGGTGACACTGCACATGGTGGCAGTGAAAAATGGTGACAGTGCCCCTGTTGTCAGTTCTCATGGTGACCGTGCACATGGTGACAACCCGTGCAGACTGTACTCATGGTGACAGTACTCACGGTGACAGTTCTCATGTTTGCAGTATCCATGGTGACAGTGCTCACAGTGATAGTGCCCATGGTGAGAGTGCCCATGATGACAGGGCCCATGGTGCCATTGCCTATGGTGACAGTGCTCATGGTAACAGTGCCCAAGGTGACAGTGACCATGGTGAGAGTGCTCACACTGATGGTGCCCATGGTGACAGTGCTCATGGTGTCTGTCTACATTGTGCCAGTACCCATGGCAACAGTGCTCATGGTGACAGGGACCACAGTGAGAGAGCTCACGGTGAGAGTGCTCACGGTAATAGTGCTCATGGTGACAGTGCAAATGGTGACAATACCATGGTGACAGTACTCATGTTGAAAATACCCATGGTGGCAGTTCTCATAGCGACAGATCTCATGGTGACATTGCTCATAATAGCAGTGCCCAGGTGCCAGTGCTCGTGGTGACGGTGCTAATGGTGACAGTGCTCTTGGTGGCAGTTCCCATCGGGACAATACTGATGGTGACACTGTGCATTGTTACAGTGCCCATGGTAACCGTGTTCACGGTGATAGTGCACATCGTGACAGTGCCCATGGTGGTAGTTCACCTGGTGACAGTGCTAAATAGTGACAGTGCACATGCTGACAGTGCTCACGGTGATAGTGCCCATGGTGACAGTGCACACGGTCATAATGGGCATTGTTACAGAGTTCATGGTGACAGCACACGGTGGCAGTGGCCATGGAGACAGTGCCCACAATGACAGTGCCCATGGTGACAGTGCCGACAGTGACAGTGCCCATGGTGACACTTCTCATGGTGACAGTGCCCATGGGGACAGTTAGCATGGTGAGATTTCTAACGGTGATAGTGCCCGTTGTGCCAGTGCTCACAGTAACAATGCCCATGGGGCCAGTGCCCATAGAGTCATTCCGCACGGTCACATTTCTCACGGTGAAAGTGCCTATGGTGATATTAACCATGGTGACACTGCACATGGTGGCAGAGCAAAATGGTGACAGTGCCCATGGTGACATTGCTCATGGTGACTTTGCTTACGGTGATAGTCCTTACAGTGACAGTACGCATGGTGACACTGCACACAGTGACAGTGTTCATGGTGAAAGTGTTCACGGTGATAGTTCCCATGGTGAGATTGTCCTGGTAACAGTGCCCATAGTCACAATTCTCATGGTGTAGTGCTCACAGTGACAGTGCCCATGGTGTCATGCCCATGGTGACAGTGCTCATGGTGACAGTGCTCATGTTGGCAGAGCCATAAATAAGAGTGCTCATTGTGGCAGTGCTCATGGTGTCCGTGCTCATGGTGACAGTGCCCATGATTACAGTGTTTATGGTGATAGATGTCATGGTGTCAGTGCCCACGCGGAGAGTGCCAAGGCTGACAAAGCCCAGGGTGATACTTCCCATTGTGACAGTGCCCACGGTGACAGTGCCCATGGTGACAGCACCCAGTGTGACAAGGCGCATGGTGACAGTGCTCACGGTGACGGTGCCCATGGTGACAGTGCCGATGGTGAGAGTGCCAATAGTGACAGTGCTCATGGTGAAACTGCCCACAGAGACATCGCCCATGGTGATAGTGTTCATGGTGACAACCCCACGGTGACAGTGCCAATGTTGATAGTCCCAGTGGTGACAGGTCTTACATTGAATGTGACCATGGTGTCTGTGCTCATGGTGACAGTGCTCAAGGTTATAGTCTCCATGTTGACAGTGCCGATGGTGACAATTCTCACGGTGACAGGGCCTATGGTGAAAATTCTCATAGTGACAGTGTTCACGGTGACAGTGCCCATGGTGCTATTACCCATGGTGACAGTTCTCATAGTGAAACTGCCCATGTTGACACTGCCCATGGTGGCAGTGCAAAATGGTGACAGTGCCCATGGTGATATTGCTCATGGTGACATTGCTTATGGTGATAGTGTGTATGGTGAAACTGCACACAGTGACATTGCTCATGGTGACAGTGTTCATGGCGTTAGTTCCTATGGTGAATGTGACCATGGGGACAGTGCCCATAGTCACAATTCTCATGGTGTAGTGCTCACGGTGACAGTGCCCATGGTGACAATACACAGGGTGACAGTATTCATGGTGACATTGCTCATGGTGAGAGTGCCCATGTTCACAACTGTCACGGTGATAGTTCCCATGGTGACAATACCCAGGGTAACAGAGCTGATGGTAAAAGTGTTCACGGTGACAGTGCCCATGGTGACAGTACCTAAGGTGACAATTCCCATGGTGAGACTGCTCATAGACAGTGCCCATGGTGACAATACCCAGCGTGTCCTGTCCATGGTGACAGTGATCATGGTGACACATCTCATGAGGACAGTGCCATAAGTGACAGTGCTCATTGTGGCAGTGCTCATGGTGACAGTGCCCATGGTGACAGTGCCTATGGTGATAGATATCATGGTGGCTGTGCCCAGGGAGACATTGCCCACGCTGACAAGACCCATGGTGATACTTCCCATTGTGACAGTGCCATCGGTGGCAGAGCCCATGGTGACAGTGCCCAAGATCACAGAGCCCATGGTGAGAGTGCTAACGGTGACTGTGCCCATGGTGACAGCACCCAGTGTGAAAATGCCCATTGTGACAGTGCTCACGGTGACCATGCCAATGGTGATAGTGCCAATAGTGAGAGTGCTCACGGTGACACTGCCCATGGACACACTGCCCATTGTGATAGTGCCCATCATGACAACCCCTCGGAGGCAGTGCCAATGGTGAGAGTCCCCGTGGTGACAGTTCTCATGGTGAAAGTGATCCTTTTGAAATTGCTCATGGTGACAGTGCTCATGGTGACAGTGCTCAAGGTGATAGTCTCCATGTTGACAGTGTGCATGGTGACTGTTCTCACGGTGACAGTGCCTATGGTGATTATGCTCTTAGTGACAGTGCTCATGGTGACAGTGCCCATGGTGACAGTGACCACGGTGACTGTTCTCACCGTGGTAGTGCCCATGGTGACAGTGTTCATGATGACAGTCCGCATTAAGGCTGTGCCCGTGGTGACATTGCTAATGGTGATAATTCTCACGGTGATAGTACGCACGTTGAAAATGACAAAGGTGACAACACCCAGGTGATAATAATCATGGTGAAAGTGCCCATGGTGGCAGTTCTCATACTGACAGTTCTTGTGACAGTGCTCATGGTGGCAGTGCTCGTGGTGACAGTGCTCTTGGTGACAGTGCTCATGGTGGCAGTGCCCATGGTGAGACTACCGATGGTGACCCTGCCCATGGTGACAGTGCACATGGTCATGGTGCCTCTGGTGGCAGTGCAATATAGTGAGAATGCCCATGATGATATTGCTCATGGTGATAGTGCCCATGGTGAGAGTGCCCATGGTTCCAGTGCTCATGGTGACAGTGCCCATTGTGACAGTGCCCTTGGTGACAGTGCACACCATGAGAGTGCCCATGGTGTCTGTGCCCATGGTGACAGTTCTTATCATGAGAGTGTTCACGGTAGCAGTGTTCATGGTAATAGTGCTCACGGAGGCATTGCCCACAATGAGAGTGCCCACGGTGAGAATACTGACTGTGACAGTGCCCATGATGACTTTTCTCTCTGTGACAGTGCCCTTGGGGACAGTTAGCACGGTGAGATTTCTCACAGTGATAGTGCACATTGTTTCAGTGCTCATAGTGACAAGACCCTAGGCGCCAGTGCCCATCATGGCATTGCTCACGGTGATATTTCTCACGGTGACAGTGCCCATGGTGATATTACCCATGGTGACAGTACTCAGTGATCAAGTGCTCATGGTGACATGGCATAAGGTGATAATGCTCACGGTGGCAGTGCAAAATGGTGACAGTGCCCATGGGGACATTGCTTAATGTGATAGTCCTTGTGGTGACATTGTGCATGGTGACATTGCCCACCATGACAGTGCTCTTGTTGACAGTGCTCATGGTGATAGTGCCAATGTTGGAAGTGCCCATCGTGAAAGTGTCCATGGTGACAGTTCTTATGATGAGAGTGGTCAGAGTGGCAGTGCTCATGGTGAAAGTGCCCATGGTGACAGAGCCCACGGTGACAGTGTCCATAGTTATAGTGTCCATGATGACAGTACTAACAGTGAAATTGTCCATGGGGACACTGCCCATGGTGAAAGTGCCCATGGTCACAACACTCACGGTGATAGTGCTCACGGTGAGAGTGGCCATGGTGACAGTGACCACGGTGACAGTTCTAATGGTGATACTGCCCATGATGACAGTGCTCATGGTGACAGTCCACATTGTACCAGTGCCCAAGGTGACAGTGCTCATGGTGACAGTGCCCAAAGTCACAATACCCATGGTGACAGTGCCCGGGCTGACAGTTCTCAAGGTGATAGTGCCCATGGTGACAGTGCACATGGTGATACAGAGAATGGGGACAGTGCTTATGGTGACAGTGGTCATGGTTGCAGTACCCGTGGTGATAGTGCTGAAACTGACAGTGCCCTTGGGGATAGTGCCCATGGTGAGTGTGCTCGTGTTAATTGTGTCCATGGTGGCAGTTCCCATTGTGAAAGTGCTCATGATGACAGTGCCCGTGTGGGTAGTTCCCATGGTGACAGTGCTCATGGTGATAGTGACCATGTTAAGAGTGCACATGGTGGCTGTGCCCTTGGTGACAGTGCCCATGATGACAGTATTCATGGTGACAGTGCTCACGGTGATAATGCCCATGGTGGCAGTGCACATGGTGGTAGTGCACATGGTGGCAGTGAAAAATGGGGACAGTTCCCATGCTGACAGTTCTCATTGTGACAATGCACACGGTCACAACCGATGCTGACACTGCTCATGGTAGCTGTACCCTTGGTGACAGTGCTCAGAGTGATAGTGCCCATGGTGGCAGTGTCCATGGTGACACTGCCCATGGTGACAATGCCCATGATGACAGTGCCCATGGAGTCAGTGCCCACGGAGCCATTGCCTATGGTAACAGTGCTCACAGTGACAGTACCCATGGTAACAGTGACCATGGTGAGAGTGCTCATGGTGATAGTGTCTATGGTGAAAGATCACACTGTGACAGTCCGCATTGTGCCAGTACCAATAGTGACAGTGCCCATGGTGACATTGACCACGGTGAGAGTGATCACGGTGCTAGTGCTCACAGTAATAGTGCTCATGGTGACAGTGCCGACATTGAAGGTGCTCACGGTGACAGTGCCTCTGGTGATAGTGCCCATGGTGAGAGTCCGCCCATTGATAGTGCCCATGGTGGCAGTTCCCATTGTGAAAATGCTCATGATGACATTGCCCATGTTGGTAGTCCCCATGGTGACAGTGCTCACGGTGATAGTGACCTTGGTAACTGTGCACATGGTGGCCGTGCCCTTGGTGACAGTGCCAATGATGACAGTACTCATGGTGACAGTTCTCACGGTGATAGTGCCCATGGTGATATTGCACATGGTGGCAGTGAAAAATGGTGACAGTGCCCATGTTGACAGTTCTCATGGTGACAGTGCACACGGTGACAACCCATGCAGACAGTACTCACGGTGACAGTTCTCATGGTTGCAGTACCCATGGTGACAGTGCTCACAGTGATACTGCCCATGGTGGCAGTGCCCATGGTGACAGTGCCCATGGTGACACTGCCCATGATGACAGTGCCCATGGTGAAAGTTCCCACGGCGCCATTGCCTATGGTGACAGTGCTCATGGTAACAGTGCCCATGGTGACAGTGACCATGGTGAGAGTGCTCACACTGATAGTGCCCATGGTGACAGGGCTCATGGTGCCAGTCCGCATTGTGCCATTACCCATGGCGACAGTGCTCATGGTGACACTGACCACAGTGAGAGTGCTCACTGTGATAGAGCTCACGGTAATAGTGCTCATGGTGACAGTGCAAATGGTGACAATACCCATGGTGACAGTACTCATGTTGAAAATACCCATGGTGGCAGTTCTCATGGTGACAGTGCTCATAATAGCAGTGCCCAAGGTGGCAGTCCTCGTGGTGACAGTGCTAATGGTGACAGTGCTCTTGGTGGCAGTTCCCATGGGGACAGTACCGATGGTGACCCTGTGCATTGTTACAGTGCCCATGGTAACCGTGCTCACGGTGGTAGTGCACATCGTGACAGTGCCCATGGTGGCAGTTCACCTGGTGACAGTGCTAAATCGTGACAGTGCACATGCTGACAGTGCTCACGGTGATAGTGCCCATGGTGACAGTGCCCACGGTGATAATGGGTATTATTACAGTGTTCATCTTGACAGAGCCCAAGGTGGCAGTGGCCATGGTGACAGTGCCCACAATGACAGTGCCCATGGTAACAGTGCCGACAGTGACAGTGCCCATGGTGACACTTCTCACAGTGAATGTGCCCATGGGGACAGTTACCATGATGAGATTTCTCACGGTGATAGTGCCCGTTGTGACAGTGCTCACACTGACAATGCCCATGGTGCCACTGCCCATAGAGACATTCCGCACGGTCACTTTTCTCACGGTGAAAGTACCTATGGTGACACTGCACCTGGTGGCAGTGCAAAATGGTGACAGTGCCCATGGTGACATTGCTCATAGTGACTTTGCTTACAGTGATAGTCCTTACGGTGACAGTGTGCATGGTGACACTGCACACAGTTGCAGTGTTCATGGTGACAGTGTTCACGGTGATACTTTCCATGGTGATAGTGCCCATGGTGACACTGCACATGGTGGCAGTGAAAAATGGTGACAGTGCCCCTGTTGTCAGTTCTCATGGTGACCGTGCACATGGTGACAACCCGTGCAGACTGTACTCATGGTGACAGTACTCACGGTGACAGTTCTCATGTTTGCAGTATCCATGGTGACAGTGCTCACAGTGATAGTGCCCATGGTGAGAGTGCCCATGATGACAGGGCCCATGGTGCCATTGCCTATGGTGACAGTGCTCATGGTAACAGTGCCCAAGGTGACAGTGACCATGGTGAGAGTGCTCACACTGATGGTGCCCATGGTGACAGTGCTCATGGTGTCTGTCTACATTGTGCCAGTACCCATGGCAACAGTGCTCATGGTGACAGGGACCACAGTGAGAGAGCTCACGGTGAGAGTGCTCACGGTAATAGTGCTCATGGTGACAGTGCAAATGGTGACAATACCATGGTGACAGTACTCATGTTGAAAATACCCATGGTGGCAGTTCTCATAGCGACAGATCTCATGGTGACATTGCTCATAATAGCAGTGCCCAGGTGCCAGTGCTCGTGGTGACGGTGCTAATGGTGACAGTGCTCTTGGTGGCAGTTCCCATCGGGACAATACTGATGGTGACACTGTGCATTGTTACAGTGCCCATGGTAACCGTGTTCACGGTGATAGTGCACATCGTGACAGTGCCCATGGTGGTAGTTCACCTGGTGACAGTGCTAAATAGTGACAGTGCACATGCTGACAGTGCTCACGGTGATAGTGCCCATGGTGACAGTGCACACGGTCATAATGGGCATTGTTACAGAGTTCATGGTGACAGCACACGGTGGCAGTGGCCATGGAGACAGTGCCCACAATGACAGTGCCCATGGTGACAGTGCCGACAGTGACAGTGCCCATGGTGACACTTCTCATGGTGACAGTGTCCATGGGGACAGTTAGCATGGTGAGATTTCTAACGGTGATAGTGCCCGTTGTGCCAGTGCTCACAGTAACAATGCCCATGGGGCCAGTGCCCATAGAGTCATTCCGCACGGTCACATTTCTCACGGTGGAAGTGCCTATGGTGATATTAACCATGGTGACACTGCACATGGTGGCAGAGCAAAATGGTGACAGTGCCCATGGTGACATTGCTCATGGTGACTTTGCTTATGGTGATAGTCCTTACAGTGACAGTACGCATGGTGACACTGCACACAGTGACAGTGTTCATGGTGAAAGTGTTCACGGTGATAGTTCCCATGGTGAGATTGTCCTGGTAACAGTGCCCATAGTCACAATTCTCATGGTGTAGTGCTCACAGTGACAGTGCCCATGGTGTCATGCCCATGGTGACAGTGCTCATGGTGACAGTGCTCATGTTGGCAGAGCCATAAATAAGAGTGCTCATTGTGGCAGTGCTCATGGTGTCCGTGCTCATGGTGACAGTGCCCATGATTACAGTGTTTATGGTGATAGATGTCACGGTGTCAGTGCCCACACGGAGAGTGCCAAGGCTGACAAAGCCCAGGGTGATACTTCCCATTGTGACAGTGCCCACGGTGACAGTGCCCATGGTGACAGCACCCAGTGTGACAAGGCGCATGGTGACAGTGCTCACGGTGACAGTGCCCATGGTGACAGTGCCGATGGTGAGAGTGCCAATAGTGACAGTGCTCATGGTGAAACTGCCCACAGAGACATCGCCCATGGTGATAGTGTTCATGGTGACAACCCCACGGTGACAGTGCCAATGTTGATAGTCCCAGTGGTGACAGGTCTTACATTGAATGTGACCATGGTGTCTGTGCTCATGGTGACAGTGCTCAAGGTTATAGTCTCCATGTTGACAGTGCCGATGGTGACAATTCTCACGGTGACAGGGCCTATGGTGAAAATTCTCATAGTGACAGTGTTCACGGTGACAGTGCCCATGGTGCTATTACCCATGGTGACAGTTCTCATAGTGAAACTGCCCATGTTGACACTGCCCATGGTGGCAGTGCAAAATGGTGACAGTGCCCATGGTGATATTGCTCATGGTGACATTGCTTATGGTGATAGTGTGTATGGTGAAACTGCACACAGTGACATTGCTCATGGTGACAGTGTTCATGGCGTTAGTTCCTATGGTGAATGTGACCATGGGGACAGTGCCCATAGTCACAATTCTCATGGGGTAGTGCTCACGGTGACAGTGCCCATGGTGACAATACACAGGGTGACAGTATTCATGGTGACATTGCTCATGGTGAGAGTGCCCATGTTCACAACTGTCACGGTGATAGTTCCCATGGTGACAATACCCAGGGTAACAGAGCTGATGGTAAAAGTGTTCACGGTGACAGTGCCCATGGTGACAGTACCTAAGGTGACAATTCCCATGGTGAGACTGCTCATAGACAGTGCCCATGGTGACAATACCCAGCGTGTCCTGTCCATGGTGACAGTGATCATGGTGACACATCTCATGAGGACAGTGCCATAAGTGACAGTGCTCATTGTGGCAGTGCTCATGGTGACAGTGCCCATGGTGACAGTGCCTATGGTGATAGATATCATGGTGGCTGTGCCCAGGGAGACATTGCCCACGCTGACAAGACCCATGGTGATACTTCCCATTGTGACAGTGCCATCGGTGGCAGAGCCCATGGTGACAGTGCCCAAGATCACAGAGCCCATGGTGAGAGTGCTAACGGTGACTGTGCCCATGGTGACAGCACCCAGTGTGAAAATGCCCATTGTGACAGTGCTCACGGTGACCATGCCAATGGTGATAGTGCCAATAGTGAGAGTGCTCACGGTGACACTGCCCATGGACACACTGCCCATTGTGATAGTGCCCATCATGACAACCCCTCGGAGGCAGTGCCAATGGTGAGAGTCCCCGTGGTGACAGTTCTCATGGTGAAAGTGATCCTTTTGAAATTGCTCATGGTGACAGTGCTCATGGTGACAGTGCTCAAGGTGATAGTCTCCATGTTGACAGTGTGCATGGTGACTGTTCTCACGGTGACAGTGCCTATGGTGATTATGCTCTTAGTGACAGTGCTCATGGTGACAGTGCCCATGGTGACAGTGACCACGGTGACTGTTCTCACCGTGGTAGTGCCCATGGTGACAGTGTTCATGATGACAGTCCGCATTAAGGCTGTGCCCGTGGTGACATTGCTAATGGTGATAATTCTCACGGTGATAGTACGCACGTTGAAAATGACAAAGGTGACAACACCCAGGTGATAATAATCATGGTGAAAGTGCCCATGGTGGCAGTTCTCATACTGACAGTTCTTGTGACAGTGCTCATGGTGGCAGTGCTCGTGGTGACAGTGCTCTTGGTGACAGTGCTCATGGTGGCAGTGCCCATGGTGAGACTACCGATGGTGACCCTGCCCATGGTGACAGTGCACATGGTCATGGTGCCTCTGGTGGCAGTGCAATATAGTGAGAATGCCCATGATGATATTGCTCATGGTGATAGTGCCCATGGTGAGAGTGCCCATGGTTCCAGTGCTCATGGTGACAGTGCCCATTGTGACAGTGCCCTTGGTGACAGTGCACACCATGAGAGTGCCCATGGTGTCTGTGCCCATGGTGACAGTTCTTATCATGAGAGTGTTCACGGTAGCAGTGTTCATGGTAATAGTGCTCACGGAGGCATTGCCCACAATGAGAGTGCCCACGGTGAGAATACTGACTGTGACAGTGCCCATGATGACTTTTCTGTGACAGTGCCCTTGGGGACAGTTAGCACGGTGAGATTTCTCACAGTGATAGTGCACATTGTTTCAGTGCTCATAGTGACAAGACCCTAGGCGCCAGTGCCCATCATGGCATTGCTCACGGTGATATTTCTCACGGTGACAGTGCCCATGGTGATATTACCCATGGTGACAGTACTCAGTGATCAAGTGCTCATGGTGACATGGCATAAGGTGATAATGCTCACGGTGGCAGTGCAAAATGGTGACAGTGCCCATGGGGACATTGCTTAATGTGATAGTCCTTGTGGTGACATTGTGCATGGTGACATTGCCCACCATGACAGTGCTCTTGTTGACAGTGCTCATGGTGATAGTGCCAATGTTGGAAGTGCCCATCGTGAAAGTGTCCATGGTGACAGTTCTTATGATGAGAGTGGTCAGAGTGGCAGTGCTCATGGTGAAAGTGCCCATGGTGACAGAGCCCACGGTGACAGTGTCCATAGTTATAGTGTCCATGGTGACAGTACTAACAGTGAAATTGTCCATGGGGACACTGCCCATGGTGAAAGTGCCCATGGTCACAACACTCACGGTGATAGTGCTCACGGTGAGAGTGGCCATGGTGACAGTGACCACGGTGATAGTTCTAATGGTGATACTGCCCATGATGACAGTGCTCATGGTGACAGTCCACATTGTACCAGTGCCCAAGGTGACAGTGCTCATGGTGACAGTGCCCAAAGTCACAATACCCATGGTGACAGTGCCCGGGCTGACAGTTCTCAAGGTGATAGTGCCCATGGTGACAGTGCACATGGTGATACAGAGAATGGGGACAGTGCTTATGGTGACAGTGGTCATGGTTGCAGTACCCGTGGTGATAGTGCTGAAACTGACAGTGCCCTTGGGGATAGTGCCCATGGTGAGTGTGCTCGTGTTAATTGTGTCCATGGTGGCAGTTCCCATTGTGAAAGTGCTCATGATGACAGTGCCCATGTGGGTAGTTCCCATGGTGACAGTGCTCATGGTGATAGTGACCATGTTAAGAGTGCACATGGTGGCTGTGCCCTTGGTGACAGTGCCCATGATGACAGTATTCATGGTGACAGTGCTCACGGTGATAATGCCCAAGGTGGCAGTGCACATGGTGGTAGTGCACATGGTGGCAGTGAAAAATGGGGACCGTTCCCATGCTGACAGTTCTCATTGTGACAATGCACACGGTCACAACCGATGCTGACACTGCTCATGGTAGCTGTACCCTTGGTGACAGTGCTCAGAGTGATAGTGCCCATGGTGGCAGTGTCCATGGTGACACTGCCCATGGTGACAATGCCCATGATGACAGTGCCCATGGAGTCAGTGCCCACGGAGCCATTGCCTATGGTAACAGTGCTCACAGTGACAGTACCCATGGTAACAGTGACCATGGTGAGAGTGCTCATGGTGATAGTGTCTATGGTGAAAGATCACACTGTGACAGTCCGCATTGTGCCAGTACCAATAGTGACAGTGCCCATGGTGACATTGACCACGGTGAGAGTGATCACGGTGCTAGTGCTCACAGTAATAGTGCTCATGGTGACAGTGCCGACATTGAAGGTGCTCACGGTGACAGTGCCTCTGGTGATAGTGCCCATGGTGAGAGTCCGCCCATTGATAGTGCCCATGGTGGCAGTTCCCATTGTGAAAATGCTCATGATGACATTGCCCATGTTGGTAGTCCCCATGGTGACAGTGCTCACGGTGATAGTGACCTTGGTAACTGTGCACATGGTGGCCGTGCCCTTGGTGACAGTGCCAATGATGACAGTACTCATGGTGACAGTTCTCACGGTGATAGTGCCCATGGTGATATTGCACATGGTGGCAGTGAAAAATGGTGACAGTGCCCATGTTGACAGTTCTCATGGTGACAGTGCACACGGTGACAACCCATGCAGACAGTACTCACGGTGACAGTTCTCATGGTTGCAGTACCCATGGTGACAGTGCTCACAGTGATACTGCCCATGGTGGCAGTGCCCATGGTGACAGTGCCCATGGTGACACTGCCCATGATGACAGTGCCCATGGTGAAAGTTCCCACGGCGCCATTGCCTATGGTGACATTGCTCATGGTAACAGTGCCCATGGTGACAGTGACCATGGTGAGAGTGCTCACACTGATAGTGCCCATGGTGACAGGGCTCATGGTGCCAGTCCGCATTGTGCCAGTACCCATGGCGACAGTGCTCATGGTGACACTGACCACAGTGAGAGTGCTCACTGTGATAGAGCTCACGGTAATAGTGCTCATGGTGACAGTGCAAAGGGTGACATTACCCATGGTGACAGTACTCATGTTGAAAATACCCATGGTGGCAGTTCTCATGGTGACAGTGCTCATAATAGCAGTGCCCAAGGTGGCAGTCCTCGTGGTGACAGTGCTAATGGTGACAGTGCTCTTGGTGGCAGTTCCCATGGGGACAGTACCGATGGTGACCCTGTGCATTGTTACAGTGCCCATGGTAACCGTGCTCACGGTGGTAGTGCACATCGTGACAGTGCCCATGGTGGCAGTTCACCTGGTGACAGTGCTAAATCGTGACAGTGCACATGCTGACAGTGCTCACGGTGATAGTGCCCATGGTGACAGTGCCCACGGTGATAATGGGTATTATTACAGTGTTCATCTTGACAGAGCCCAAGGTGGCAGTGGCCATGGTGAGAGTGCCCACAATGACAGTGCCCATGGTAACAGTGCCGACAGTGACAGTGCCCATGGTGACACTTCTCACAGTGAATGTGCCCATGGGGACAGTTACCATGATGAGATTTCTCACGGTGATAGTGCCCGTTGTGACAGTGCTCACACTGACAATGCCCATGGTGCCACTGCCCATAGAGACATTCTGCACGGTCACTTTTCTCACGGTGAAAGTACCTATGGTGACACTGCACCTGGTGGCAGTGCAAAATGGTGACAGTGCCCATGGTGACATTGCTCATAGTGACTTTGCTTACAGTGATTGTCCTTACGGTGACAGTGTGCATGGTGACACTGCACACAGTTGCAGTGTTCATGGTGACAGTGTTCACGGTGATACTTTCCATGGTGATAGTGCCCATGGTGACACTGCACATGGTGGCAGTGACAAATGGTGACAGTGCCCCTGTTGTCAGTTCTCATGGTGACCGTGCACATGGTGACAACCCGTGCAGACTGTACTCATGGTGACAGTACTCACGGTGACAGTTCTCATGTTTGCAGTATCCATGGTGACGGTGCTCACAGTGATAGTGCCTATGGTGAGAGTGCCCATGATGACAGGGCCCATGGTGCCATTGCCTATGGTGACAGTGCTCATGGTAACAGTGCCCAAGGTGACAGTGACCATGGTGAGAGTGCTCACACTGATGGTGCCCATGGTGACAGTGCTCATGGTGTCTGTCTACATTGTGCCAGTACCCATGGCAACAGTGCTCATGGTGACAGGGACCACAGTGAGAGAGCTCACGGTGAGAGTGCTCACGGTAATAGTGCTCATGGTGACAGTGCAAATGGTGACAATACCATGGTGACAGTACTCATGTTGAAAATACCCATGGTGGCAGTTCTCATAGCGACAGATCTCATGGTGACATTGCTCATAATAGCAGTGCCCAGGTGCCAGTGCTCGTGGTGACGGTGCTAATGGTGACAGTGCTCTTGGTGGCAGTTCCCATCGGGACAATACTGATGGTGACACTGTGCATTGTTACAGTGCCCATGGTAACCGTGTTCACGGTGATAGTGCACATCGTGACAGTGCCCATGGTGGTAGTTCACCTGGTGACAGTGCTAAATAGTGACAGTGCACATGCTGACAGTGCTCACGGTGATAGTGCCCATGGTGACAGTGCACACGGTCATAATGGGCATTGTTACAGAGTTCATGGTGACAGCACACGGTGGCAGTGGCCATGGAGACAGTGCCCACAATGACAGTGCCCATGGTGACAGTGCCGACAGTGACAGTGCCCATGGTGACACTTCTCATGGTGACAGTGCCCATGGGGACAGTTAGCATGGTGAGATTTCTAACGGTGATAGTGCCCGTTGTGCCAGTGCTCACAGTAACAATGCCCATGGGGCCAGTGCCCATAGAGTCATTCCGCACGGTCACATTTCTCACGGTGAAAGTGCCTATGGTGATATTAACCATGGTGACACTGCACATGGTGGCAGAGCAAAATGGTGACAGTGCCCATGGTGACATTGCTCATGGTGACTTTGCTTACGGTGATAGTCCTTACAGTGACAGTACGCATGGTGACACTGCACACAGTGACAGTGTTCATGGTGAAAGTGTTCACGGTGATAGTTCCCATGGTGAGATTGTCCTGGTAACAGTGCCCATAGTCACAATTCTCATGGTGTAGTGCTCACAGTGACAGTGCCCATGGTGTCATGCCCATGGTGACAGTGCTCATGTTGGCAGAGCCATAAATAAGAGTGCTCATTGTGGCAGTGCTCATGGTGTCCGTGCTCATGGTGACAGTGCCCATGATTACAGTGTTTATGGTGATAGATGTCACGGTGTCAGTGCCCACGCGGAGAGTGCCAAGGCTGACAAAGCCCAGGGTGATACTTCCCATTGTGACAGTGCCCACGGTGACAGTGCCCATGGTGACAGCACCCAGTGTGACAAGGCGCATGGTGACAGTGCTCACGGTGACGGTGCCCATGGTGACAGTGCCGATGGTGAGAGTGCCAATAGTGACAGTGCTCATGGTGAAACTGCCCACAGAGACATCGCCCATGGTGATAGTGTTCATGGTGACAACCCCACGGTGACAGTGCCAATGTTGATAGTCCCAGTGGTGACAGGTCTTACATTGAATGTGACCATGGTGTCTGTGCTCATGGTGACAGTGCTCAAGGTTAGAGTCTCCATGTTGACAGTGCCGATGGTGACAATTCTCACGGTGACAGGGCCTATGGTGAAAATTCACATAGTGACAGTGTTCACGGTGACAGTGCCCATGGTGCTATTACCCATGGTGACAGTTCTCATAGTGAAACTGCCCATGTTGACACTGCCCATGGTGGCAGTGCAAAATGGTGACAGTGCCCATGGTGATATTGCTCATGGTGACATTGCTTATGGTGATAGTGTGTATGGTGAAACTGCACACAGTGACATTGCTCATGGTGACAGTGTTCATGGCGTTAGTTCCTATGGTGAATGTGACCATGGGGACAGTGCCCATAGTCACAATTCTCATGGTGTAGTGCTCACGGTGACAGTGCCCATGGTGACAATACACAGGGTGACAGTATTCATGGTGACATTGCTCATGGTGAGAGTGCCCATGTTCACAACTGTCACGGTGATAGTTCCCATGGTGACAATACCCAGGGTAACAGAGCTGATGGTAAAAGTGTTCACGGTGACAGTGCCCATGGTGACAGTACCTAAGGTGACAATTCCCATGGTGAGACTGCTCATAGACAGTGCCCATGGTGACAATACCCAGCGTGTCCTGTCCATGGTGACAGTGATCATGGTGACACATCTCATGAGGACAGTGCCATAAGTGACAGTGCTCATTGTGGCAGTGCTCATGGTGACAGTGCCCATGGTGACAGTGCCTATGGTGATAGATATCATGGTGGCTGTGCCCAGGGAGACATTGCCCACGCTGACAAGACCCATGGTGATACTTCCCATTGTGACAGTGCCATCGGTGGCAGAGCCCATGGTGACAGTGCCCAAGATCACAGAGCCCATGGTGAGAGTGCTAACGGTGACTGTGCCCATGGTGACAGCACCCAGTGTGAAAATGCCCATTGTGACAGTGCTCACGGTGACCATGCCAATGGTGATAGTGCCAATAGTGAGAGTGCTCACGGTGACACTGCCCATGGACACACTGCCCATTGTGATAGTGCCCATCATGACAACCCCTCGGAGGCAGTGCCAATGGTGAGAGTCCCCGTGGTGACAGTTCTCATGGTGAAAGTGATCCTTTTGAAATTGCTCATGGTGACAGTGCTCATGGTGACAGTGCTCAAGGTGATAGTCTCCATGTTGACAGTGTGCATGGTGACTGTTCTCACGGTGACAGTGCCTATGGTGATTATGCTCTTAGTGACAGTGCTCATGGTGACAGTGCCCATGGTGACAGTGACCACGGTGACTGTTCTCACCGTGGTAGTGCCCATGGTGACAGTGTTCATGATGACAGTCCGCATTAAGGCTGTGCCCGTGGTGACATTGCTAATGGTGATAATTCTCACGGTGATAGTACGCACGTTGAAAATGACAAAGGTGACAACACCCAGGTGATAATAATCATGGTGAAAGTGCCCATGGTGGCAGTTCTCATACTGACAGTTCTTGTGACAGTGCTCATGGTGGCAGTGCTCGTGGTGACAGTGCTCTTGGTGACAGTGCTCATGGTGGCAGTGCCCATGGTGAGACTACCGATGGTGACCCTGCCCATGGTGACAGTGCACATGGTCATGGTGCCTCTGGTGGCAGTGCAATATAGTGAGAATGCCCATGATGATATTGCTCATGGTGATAGTGCCCATGGTGAGAGTGCCCATGGTTCCAGTGCTCATGGTGACAGTGCCCATTGTGACAGTGCCCTTGGTGACAGTGCACACCATGAGAGTGCCCATGGTGTCTGTGCCCATGGTGACAGTTCTTATCATGAGAGTGTTCACGGTAGCAGTGTTCATGGTAATAGTGCTCACGGAGGCATTGCCCACAATGAGAGTGCCCACGGTGAGAATACTGACTGTGACAGTGCCCATGATGACTTTTCTCTCTGTGACAGTGCCCTTGGGGACAGTTAGCACGGTGAGATTTCTCACAGTGATAGTGCACATTGTTTCAGTGCTCATAGTGACAAGACCCTAGGCGCCAGTGCCCATCATGGCATTGCTCACGGTGATATTTCTCACGGTGACAGTGCCCATGGTGATATTACCCATGGTGACAGTACTCAGTGATCAAGTGCTCATGGTGACATGGCATAAGGTGATAATGCTCACGGTGGCAGTGCAAAATGGTGACAGTGCCCATGGGGACATTGCTTAATGTGATAGTCCTTGTGGTGACATTGTGCATGGTGACATTGCCCACCATGACAGTGCTCTTGTTGACAGTGCTCATGGTGATAGTGCCAATGTTGGAAGTGCCCATCGTGAAAGTGTCCATGGTGACAGTTCTTATGATGAGAGTGGTCAGAGTGGCAGTGCTCATGGTGAAAGTGCCCATGGTGACAGAGCCCACGGTGACAGTGTCCATAGTTATAGTGTCCATGGTGACAGTACTAACAGTGAAATTGTCCATGGGGACACTGCCCATGGTGAAAGTGCCCATGGTCACAACACTCACGGTGATAGTGCTCACGGTGAGAGTGGCCATGGTGACAGTGACCACGGTGACAGTTCTAATGGTGATACTGCCCATGATGACAGTGCTCATGGTGACAGTCCACATTGTACCAGTGCCCAAGGTGACAGTGCTCATGGTGACAGTGCCCAAAGTCACAATACCCATGGTGACAGTGCCCGGGCTGACAGTTCTCAAGGTGATAGTGCCCATGGTGACAGTGCACATGGTGATACAGAGAATGGGGACAGTGCTTATGGTGACAGTGGTCATGGTTGCAGTACCCGTGGTGATAGTGCTGAAACTGACAGTGCCCTTGGGGATAGTGCCCATGGTGAGTGTGCTCGTGTTAATTGTGTCCATGGTGGCAGTTCCCATTGTGAAAGTGCTCATGATGACAGTGCCCATGTGGGTAGTTCCCATGGTGACAGTGCTCATGGTGATAGTGACCATGTTAAGAGTGCACATGGTGGCTGTGCCCTTGGTGACAGTGCCCATGATGACAGTATTCATGGTGACAGTGCTCACGGTGATAATGCCCATGGTGGCAGTGCACATGGTGGTAGTGCACATGGTGGCAGTGAAAAATGGGGACAGTTCCCATGCTGACAGTTCTCATTGTGACAATGCACACGGTCACAACCGATGCTCACACTGCTCATGGTAGCTGTACCCTTGGTGACAGTGCTCAGAGTGATAGTGCCCATGGTGGCAGTGTCCATGGTGACACTGCCCATGGTGACAATGCCCATGATGACAGTGCCCATGGAGTCAGTGCCCACGGAGCCATTGCCTATGGTAACAGTGCTCACAGTGACAGTACCCATGGTAACAGTGACCATGGTGAGAGTGCTCATGGTGATAGTGTCTATGGTGACAGATCACACTGTGACAGTCCGCATTGTGCCAGTACCAATAGTGACAGTGCCCATGGTGACATTGACCACGGTGAGAGTGATCACGGTGCTAGTGCTCACAGTAATAGTGCTCATGGTGACAGTGCCGACAGTGAAGGTGCTCACGGTGACAGTGCCTCTGGTGATAGTGCCCATGGTGAGAGTCCGCCCATTGATAGTGCCCATGGTGGCAGTTCCCATTGTGAAAATGCTCATGATGACATTGCCCATGTTGGTAGTCCCCATGGTGACAGTGCTCACGGTGATAGTGACCTTGGTAACTGTGCACATGGTGGCCGTGCCCTTGGTGACAGTGCCAATGATGACAGTACTCATGGTGACAGTTCTCACGGTGATAGTGCCCATGGTGATATTGCACATGGTGGCAGTGAAAAATGGTGACAGTGCCCATGTTGACAGTTCTCATGGTGACAGTGCACACGGTGACAACCCATGCAGACAGTACTCACGGTGACAGTTCTCATGGTTGCAGTACCCATGGTGACAGTGCTCACAGTGATACTGCCCATGGTGGCAGTGCCCATGGTGACAGTGCCCATGGTGACACTGCCCATGATGACAGTGCCCATGGTGAAAGTTCCCACGGCGCCATTGCCTATGGTGACAGTGCTCATGGTAACAGTGCCCATGGTGACAGTGACCATGGTGAGAGTGCTCACACTGATAGTGCCCATGGTGACAGGGCTCATGGTGCCAGTCCGCATTGTGCCAGTACCCATGGCGACAGTGCTCATGGTGACACTGACCACAGTGAGAGTGCTCACTGTGATAGAGCTCACGGTAATAGTGCTCATGGTGACAGTGCAAAGGGTGACAATACCCATGGTGACAGTACTCATGTTGAAAATACCCATGGTGGCAGTTCTCATGGTGACAGTGCTCATAATAGCAGTGCCCAAGGTGGCAGTCCTCGTGGTGACAGTGCTAATGGTGACCGTGCTCTTGGTGGCAGTTCCCATGGGGACAGTACCGATGGTGACCCTGTGCATTGTTACAGTGCCCATGGTAACCGTGCTCACGGTGGTAGTGCACATCGTGACAGTGCCCATGGTGGCAGTTCACCTGGTGACAGTGCTAAATCGTGACAGTGCACATGCTGACAGTGCTCACGGTGATAGTGCCCATGGTGACACTGCCCACGGTGATAATGGGTATTATTACAGTGTTCATCTTGACAGAGCCCAAGGTGGCAGTGGCCATGGTGACAGTGCCCACAATGACAGTGCCCATGGTAACAGTGCCGACAGTGACAGTGCCCATGGTGACACTTCTCACAGTGAATGTGCCCATGGGGACAGTTAACATGATGAGATTTCTCACGGTGATAGTGCCCGTTGTGACAGTGCTCACACTGACAATGCCCATGGTGCCACTGCCCATAGAGACATTCCGCACGGTCACTTTTCTCACGGTGAAAGTACCTATGGTGACACTGCACCTGGTGGCAGTGCAAAATGGTGACAGTGCCCATGGTGACATTGCTCATAGTGACTTTGCTTACAGTGATAGTCCTTACGGTGACAGTGTGCATGGTGACACTGCACACAGTTGCAGTGTTCATGGTGACAGTGTTCACGGTGATACTTTCCATGGTGATAGTGCCCATGGTGACACTGCACATGGTGGCAGTGAAAAATGGTGACAGTGCCCCTGTTGTCAGTTCTCATGGTGACCGTGCACATGGTGACAACCCGTGCAGACTGTACTCATGGTGACAATACTCACGGTGAAAGTTCTCATGTTTGCAGTATCCATGGTGACGGTGCTCACAGTGATAGTGCCCATGGTGAGAGTGCCCATGATGACAGGGCCCATGGTGCCATTGCCTATGGTGACAGTGCTCATGGTAACAGTGCCCAAGGTGACAGTGACCATGGTGAGAGTGCTCACACTGATGGTGCCCATGGTGACAGTGCTCATGGTGTCTGTCTACATTGTGCCAGTACCCATGGCAACAGTGCTCATGGTGACAGCGACCACAGTGAGAGAGCTCACGGTGAGAGTGCTCACGGTAATAGTGCTCATGGTGACAGTGCAAATGGTGACAATACCATGGTGACAGTACTCATGTTGAAAATACCCATGGTGGCAGTTCTCATAGCGACAGATCTCATGGTGACATTGCTCATAATAGCAGTGCCCAGGTGCCAGTGCTCGTGGTGACGGTGCTAATGGTGACAGTGCTCTTGGTGGCAGTTCCCATCGGGACAATACTGATGGTGACACTGTGCATTGTTACAGTGCCCATGGTAACCGTGTTCACGCTGATAGTGCACATCGTGACAGTGCCCATGGTGGTAGTTCACCTGGTGACAGTGCTAAATAGTGACAGTGCACATGCTGACAGTGCTCACGGTGATAGTGCCCATGGTGACAGTGCACACGGTGATAATGGGCATTGTTACAGAGTTCATGGTGACAGCACACGGTGGCAGTGGCCATGGAGACAGTGCCCACAATGACAGTGCCCATGGTGACAGTGCCGACAGTGACAGTGCCCATGGTGACACTTCTCATGGTGACAGTGCCCATGGGGACAGTTAGCATGGTGAGATTTCTAACGGTGATAGTGCCCGTTGTGCCAGTGCTCACAGTAACAATGCCCATGGGGCCAGTGCCCATAGAGTCATTCCGCACGGTCACATTTCTCACGGTGAAAGTGCCTATGGTGATATTAACCATGGTGACACTGCACATGGTGGCAGAGCAAAATGGTGACAGTGCCCATGGTGACATTGCTCATGGTGACTTTGCTTACGGTGATAGTCCTTACAGTGACAGTACGCATGGTGACACTGCACACAGTGACAGTGTTCATGGTGAAAGTGTTCACGGTGATAGTTCCCATGGTGAGATTGTCCTGGTAACAGTGCCCATAGTCACAATTCTCATGGTGTAGTGCTCACAGTGACAGTGCCCATGGTGTCATGCCCATGGTGACAGTGCTCATGTTGGCAGAGCCATAAATAAGAGTGCTCATTGTGGCAGTGCTCATGGTGTCCGTGCTCATGGTGACAGTGCCCATGATTACAGTGTTTATGGTGATAGATGTCACGGTGTCAGTGCCCACGCGGAGAGTGCCAAGGCTGACAAAGCCCAGGGTGATACTTCCCATTGTGACAGTGCCCACGGTGACAGTGCCCATGGTGACAGCACCCAGTGTGACAAGGCGCATGGTGACAGTGCTCACGGTGACAGTGCCCATGGTGATAGTGCCGATGGTGAGAGTGCCAATAGTGACAGTGCTCATGGTGAAACTGCCCACAGAGACATCGCCCATGGTGATAGTGTTCATGGTGACAACCCCACGGTGACAGTGCCAATGTTGATAGTCCCAGTGGTGACAGGTCTTACATTGAATGTGACCATGGTGTCTGTGCTCATGGTGACAGTGCTCAAGGTTATAGTCTCCATGTTGACAGTGCCGATGGTGACAATTCTCACGGTGACAGGGCCTATGGTGAAAATTCTCATAGTGACAGTGTTCACGGTGACAGTGCCCATGGTGCTATTACCCATGGTGACAGTTCTCATAGTGAAACTGCCCATGGTGACACTGCCCATGGTGGCAGTGCAAAATGGTGACAGTGCCCATGGTGATATTGCTCATGGTGACATTGCTTATGGTGATAGTGTGTATGGTGAAACTGCACACAGTGACATTGCTCATGGTGACAGTGTTCATGGCGTTAGTTCCTATGGTGAATGTGACCATGGGGACAGTGCCCATAGTCACAATTCTCATGGTGTAGTGCTCACGGTGAGAGTGCCCATGGTGACAATACACAGGGTGACAGTATTCATGGTGACATTGCTCATGGTGAGAGTGCCCATGTTCACAACTGTCACGGTGATAGTTCCCATGGTGACAATACCCAGGGTAACAGAGCTGATGGTAAAAGTGTTCACGGTGACAGTGCCCATGGTGACAGTACCTAAGGTGACAATTCCCATGGTGAGACTGCTCATAGACAGTGCCCATGGTGACAATACCCAGCGTGTCCTGTCCATGGTGACAGTGATCATGGTGACACATCTCATGAGGACAGTGCCATAAGTGACAGTGCTCATTGTGGCAGTGCTCATGGTGACAGTGCCCATGGTGACAGTGCCTATGGTGATAGATATCATGGTGGCTGTGCCCAGGGAGACATTGCCCACGCTGACAAGACCCATGGTGATACTTCCCATTGTGACAGTGCCATCGGTGGCAGAGCCCATGGTGACAGTGCCCAAGATCACAGAGCCCATGGTGAGAGTGCTAACGGTGACTGTGCCCATGGTGACAGCACCCAGTGTGAAAATGCCCATTGTGACAGTGCTCACGGTGACCATGCCAATGGTGATAGTGCCAATAGTGAGAGTGCTCACGGTGACACTGCCCATGGACACACTGCCCATTGTGATAGTGCCCATCATGACAACCCCTCGGAGGCAGTGCCAATGGTGAGAGTCCCCGTGGTGACAGTTCTCATGGTGAAAGTGATCCTTTTGAAATTGCTCATGGTGACAGTGCTCAAGGTGATAGTCTCCATGTTGACAGTGTGCATGGTGACTGTTCTCACGGTGACAGTGCCTATGGTGATTATGCTCTTAGTGACAGTGCTCATGGTGACAGTGCCCATGGTGACAGTGACCACGGTGACTGTTCTCACCGTGGTAGTGCCCATGGTGACAGTGTTCATGACAGTCCGCATTAAGGCTGTGCCCGTGGTGACATTGCTAATGGTGATAATTCTCACGGTGATAGTACGCACGTTGAAAATGACAAAGGTGACAACACCCAGGTGATAATAATCATGGTGAAAGTGCCCATGGTGGCAGTTCTCATACTGACAGTTCTTGTGACAGTGCTCATGGTGGCAGTGCTCGTGGTGACAGTGCTCTTGGTGACAGTGCTCATGGTGGCAGTGCCCATGGTGAGACTACCGATGGTGACCCTGCCCATGGTGACAGTGCACATGGTCATGGTGCCTCTGGTGGCAGTGCAATATAGTGAGAATGCCCATGATGATATTGCTCATGGTGATAGTGCCCATGGTGAGAGTGCCCATGGTTCCAGTGCTCATGGTGACAGTGCCCTTGGTGACAGTGCACACCATGAGAGTGCCCATGGTGTCTGTGCCCATGGTGACAGTTCTTATCATGAGAGTGTTCACGGTAGCAGTGTTCATGGTAATAGTGCTCACGGAGGCATTGCCCACAATGAGAGTGCCCACGGTGAGAATACTGACTGTGACAGTGCCCATGATGACTTTTCTCTCTGTGACAGTGCCCTTGGGGACAGTTAGCATGGTGAGATTTCTCACAGTGATAGTGCACATTGTTTCAGTGCTCATAGTGACAAGACCCTAGGCGCCAGTGCCCATCATGGCATTGCTCACGGTGATATTTCTCACGGTGACAGTGCCCATGGTGATATTACCCATGGTGACAGTACTCAGTGATCAAGTGCTCATGGTGACATGGCATAAGGTGATAATGCTCACGGTGGCAGTGCAAAATGGTGACAGTGCCCATGGGGACATTGCTTAATGTGATAGTCCTTGTGGTGACATTGTGCATGGTGACATTGCCCACCATGACAGTGCTCTTGTTGACAGTGCTCATGGTGATAGTGCCAATGTTGGAAGTGCCCATCGTGAAAGTGTCCATGGTGACAGTTCTTATGATGAGAGTGGTCAGAGTGGCAGTGCTCATGGTGAAAGTGCCCATGGTGACAGAGCCCACGGTGACAGTGTCCATAGATATAGTGTCCATGGTGACAGTACTAACAGTGAAATTGTCCATGGGGACACTGCCCATGGTGAACGTGCCCATGGTCACAACACTCACGGTGATAGTGCTCACGGTGAGAGTGGCCATGGTGACAGTGACCACGGTGACAGTTCTAATGGTGATACTGCCCATGATGACAGTGCTCTGGTGACAGTCCACATTGTACCAGTGCCCAAGGTGACAGTGCTCATGGTGACAGTGCCCAAAGTCACAATACCCATGGTGACAGTGCCCAGGCTGACAGTTCTCAAGGTGATAGTGCCCATGGTGACAGTGCACATGGTGATACAGAGAATGGGGACAGTGCTTATGGTGACAGTGGTCATGGTTGCAGTACCCATGGTGATAGTGCTGAAACTGACAGTGCCCTTGGGGATAGTGCCCATGGTGAGTGTGCTCGTGTTAATTGTGTCCATGGTGGCAGTTCCCATTGTGAAAGTGCTCATGATGACAGTGCCCATGTGGGTAGTTCCCATGGTGACAGTGCTCATGGTGATAGTGACCATGTTAACAGTGCACATGGTGGCTGTGCCCTTGGTGACAGTGCCCATGATGACAGTATTCATGGTGACAGTGCTCACGGTGATAATGCCCATGGTGGCAGTGCACATGGTGGTAGTGCACATGGTGGCAGTGAAAAATGGGGACAGTTCCCATGCTGACAGTTCTCATTGTGACAATGCACACGGTCACAACCGATGCTCACACTGCTCATGGTAGCTGTACCCTTGGTGACAGTGCTCAGAGTGATAGTGCCCATGGTGGCAGTGCCCATGGTGACACTGCCCATGGTGACAATGCCCATGATGACAGTGCCCATGGAGTCAGTGCCCACGGAGCCATTGCCTATGGTAACAGTGCTCACAGTGACAGTACCCATGGTAACAGTGACCATGGTGAGAGTGCTCATGGTGATAGTGTCTATGGTGACAGATCACACTGTGACAGTCCGCATTGTGCCAGTACCAATAGTGACAGTGCCCATGGTGACATTGACCATGGTGAGAGTGATCACGGTGCTAGTGCTCACAGTAATAGTGCTCATGGTGACAGTGCCGACAGTGAAGGTGCTCACGGTGACAGTGCCTCTGGTGATAGTGCCCATGGTGAGAGTCCGCCCATTGATAGTGCCCATGGTGGCAGTTCCCATTGTGAAAATGCTCATGATGACATTGCCCATGTTGGTAGTCCCCATGGTGACAGTGCTCACGGTGATAGTGACCTTGGTAACTGTGCACATGGTGGCCGTGCCCTTGGTGACAGTGCCAATGATGACAGTACTCATGGTGACAGTTCTCACGGTGATAGTGCCCATGGTGATATTGCACATGGTGGCAGTGAAAAATGGTGACAGTGCCCATGTTGACAGTTCTCATGGTGACAGTGCACACGGTGACAACCCATGCAGACAGTACTCACGGTGACAGTTCTCATGGTTGCAGTACCCATGGTGACAGTGCTCACAGTGATACTGCCCATGGTGGCAGTGCCCATGGTGACAGTGCCCATGGTGACACTGCCCATGATGACAGTGCCCATGGTGAAAGTTCCCACGGCGCCATTGCCTATGGTGACAGTGCTCATGGTAACAGTGCCCATGGTGACAGTGACCATGGTGAGAGTGCTCACACTGATAGTGCCCATGGTGACAGGGCTCATGGTGCCAGTCCGCATTGTGCCAGTACCCATGGCGACAGTGCTCATGGTGACACTGACCACAGTGAGAGTGCTCACTGTGATAGAGCTCACGGTAATAGTGCTCATGGTGACAGTGCAAATGTTGACAATACCCATGGTGACAGTACTCATGTTGAAAATACCCATGGTGGCAGTTCTCATGGTGACAGTGCTCATAATAGCAGTGCCCAAGGTGGCAGTCCTCGTGGTGACAGTGCTAATGGTGACAGTGCTCTTGGTGGCAGTTCCCATGGGGACAGTACCGATGGTGACCCTGTGCATTGTTACAGTGCCCATGGTAACCGTGCTCACGGTGGTAGTGCACATCGTGACAGTGCCCATGGTGGCAGTTCACCTGGTGACAGTGCTAAATCGTGACAGTGCACATGCTGACAGTGCTCACGGTGATAGTGCCCATGGTGACAGTGCCCACGGTGATAATGGGCATTATTACAGTGTTCATCGTGACAGAGCCCAAGGTGGCAGTGGCCATGGTGACAGTGCCCACAATGACAGTGCCCATGGTAACAGTGCCGACAGTGACAGTGCCCATGGTGACACTTCTCACAGTGAATGTGCCCATGGGGACAGTTACCATGATGAGATTTCTCACGGTGATAGTGCCCGTTGTGACAGTGCTCACAGTGACAATGCCCATGGTGCCACTGCCCATAGAGACATTCCGCACGGTCACTTTTCTCACGGTGAAAGTACCTATGGTGACACTGCACCTGGTGGCAGTGCAAAATGGTGACAGTGCCCATGGTGACATTGCTCATAGTAACTTTGCTTACAGTGATAGTCCTTACGGTGACAGTGTGCATGGTGACACTGCACACAGTTGCAGTGTTCATGGTGACAGTGTTCACGGTGATACTTTCCATGGTGATAGTGCCCATGGTGACACTGCACATGGTGGCAGTGAAAAATGGTGACAGTGCCCCTGTTGTCAGTTCTCATGGTGACCGTGCACATGGTGACAACCCGTGCAGACTGTACTCATGGTGACAGTACTCACGGTGACAGTTCTCATGTTTGCAGTATCCATGGTGACAGTGCTCACAGTGATAGTGCCCATGGTGAGAGTGCCCATGATGACAGGGCCCATGGTGCCATTGCCTATGGTGACAGTGCTCATGGTAACAGTGCCCAAGGTGACAGTGACCATGGTGAGAGTGCTCACACTGATGGTGCCCATGGTGACAGTGCTCATGGTGTCTGTCTACATTGTGCCAGTACCCATGGCAACAGTGCTCATGGTGACAGGGACCACAGTGAGAGAGCTCACGGTGAGAGTGCTCACGGTAATAGTGCTCATGGTGACAGTGCAAATGGTGACAATACCATGGTGACAGTACTCATGTTGAAAATACCCATGGTGGCAGTTCTCATAGCGACAGATCTCATGGTGACATTGCTCATAATAGCAGTGCCCAGGTGCCAGTGCTCGTGGTGACGGTGCTAATGGTGACAGTGCTCTTGGTGGCAGTTCCCATCGGGACAATACTGATGGTGACACTGTGCATTGTTACAGTGCCCATGGTAACCGTGTTCACGGTGATAGTGCACATCGTGACAGTGCCCATGGTGGTAGTTCACCTGGTGACAGTGCTAAATAGTGACAGTGCACATGCTGACAGTGCTCACGGTGATAGTGCCCATGGTGACAGTGCACACGGTCATAATGGGCATTGTTACAGAGTTCATGGTGACAGCACACGGTGGCAGTGGCCATGGAGACAGTGCCCACAATGACAGTGCCCATGGTGACAGTGCCGACAGTGACAGTGCCCATGGTGACACTTCTCATGGTGACAGTGCCCATGGGGACAGTTAGCATGGTGAGATTTCTAACGGTGATAGTGCCCGTTGTGCCAGTGCTCACAGTAACAATGCCCATGGGGCCAGTGCCCATAGAGTCATTCCGCACGGTCACATTTCTCACGGTGAAAGTGCCTATGGTGATATTAACCATGGTGACACTGCACATGGTGGCAGAGCAAAATGGTGACAGTGCCCATGGTGACATTGCTCATGGTGACTTTGCTTACGGTGATAGTCCTTACAGTGACAGTACGCATGGTGACACTGCACACAGTGACAGTGTTCATGGTGAAAGTGTTCACGGTGATAGTTCCCATGGTGAGATTGTCCTGGTAACAGTGCCCATAGTCACAATTCTCATGGTGTAGTGCTCACAGTGACAGTGCCCATGGTGTCATGCCCATGGTGACAGTGCTCATGTTGGCAGAGCCATAAATAAGAGTGCTCATTGTGGCAGTGCTCATGGTGTCCGTGCTCATGGTGACAGTGCCCATGATTACAGTGTTTATGGTGATAGATGTCACGGTGTCAGTGCCCACGCGGAGAGTGCCAAGGCTGACAAAGCCCAGGGTGATACTTCCCATTGTGACAGTGCCCACGGTGACAGTGCCCATGGTGACAGCACCCAGTGTGACAAGGCGCATGGTGACAGTGCTCACGGTGACAGTGCCCATGGTGACAGTGCCGATGGTGAGAGTGCCAATAGTGACAGTGCTCATGGTGAAACTGCCCACAGAGACATCGCCCATGGTGATAGTGTTCATGGTGACAACCCCACGGTGACAGTGCCAATGTTGATAGTCCCAGTGGTGACAGGTCTTACATTGAATGTGACCATGGTGTCTGTGCTCATGGTGACAGTGCTCAAGGTTATAGTCTCCATGTTGACAGTGCCGATGGTGACAATTCTCACGGTGACAGGGCCTATGGTGAAAATTCTCATAGTGATAGTGTTCACGGTGACAGTGCCCATGGTGCTATTACCCATGGTGACAGTTCTCATAGTGAAACTGCCCATGTTGACACTGCCCATGGTGGCAGTGCAAAATGGTGACAGTGCCCATGGTGATATTGCTCATGGTGACATTGCTTATGGTGATAGTGTGTATGGTGAAACTGCACACAGTGACTTTGCTCATGGTGACAGTGTTCATGGCGTTAGTTCCTATGGTGAATGTGACCATGGGGACAGTGCCCATAGTCACAATTCTCATGGTGTAGTGCTCACGGTGACAGTGCCCATGGTGACAATACACAGGGTGACAGTATTCATGGTGACATTGCTCATGGTGAGAGTGCCCATGTTCACAACTGTCACGGTGATAGTTCCCATGGTGACAATACCCAGGGTAACAGAGCTGATGGTAAAAGTGTTCACGGTGACAGTGCCCATGGTGACAGTACCTAAGGTGACAATTCCCATGGTGAGACTGCTCATAGACAGTGCCCATGGTGACAATACCCAGCGTGTCCTGTCCATGGTGACAGTGATCATGGTGACACATCTCATGAGGACAGTGCCATAAGTGACAGTGCTCATTGTGGCAGTGCTCATGGTGACAGTGCCCATGGTGACAGTGCCTATGGTGATAGATATCATGGTGGCTGTGCCCAGGGAGACATTGCCCACGCTGACAAGACCCATGGTGATACTTCCCATTGTGACAGTGCCATC